>NW_006921711.1:6060041-6113916 GCF_000298275.1 Orycteropus afer afer | reverse complement strand
ACCTTGATGGAAACCCCCACAGCACCTAGAAGGGTGACACACTCAGCTCTCCTCCCTTCTTCTTGTTTCCTATTTTGCCTCCTCCAGATCCTCTCCTCCAAATACACACCCAAGACCTTCAAGATAAATGGCAGTATCATCACAATAACTGAGCCCTAGAATTTCATTTCGACATGACAGGGACCTCACCTAGGGAAGCCTTCTCAGATGTCAAAATGCATCTGAGTCTGTCTGTCTGGTGGCCTGAGATGCTGCATTTCTAACAGGCTCCCAGGTAATGTTGATGCTGCAAGTTTGCAGCAGGGCTTCGAACCATTGAATTAGAATCTACATTTTAACAAGATCCTCATAAGAAACACCTGGGGGTCTTGTTAAAGTGTAGCTTCTGATTAAGTGTATCTCGAGTGTAAATACAAATTCTCAGCAGGGGGTCAAATTGGAATGAACTCGTTCGAAGCCCTGGTTTGCCGATCATAATTTGAGTAGCAAGGTTTAGGTTTTCAACTCTGGCTGCATATTAGTGTAAACTGGGTTCTTTTTGAGGGTACCAAAGCCTCTGGGCACCGTGTCAGTTGTACTAAAGCAGAATTTCTAAAATCAGATCCTAGGCTTTGGTATTTTTTACACTGAGTTATAGTCTAGGTGGAAGTCCCAAGGTGGTGCGAATGGTTAATGTGCTCACTGCTAACTGAGAGGTTGTGGTTCAAGTTCACCCAGAGGCACTTAGGAAGAAAGGCCTGGTTATCTACTTCTGAAAAACAGCCATTGAAAATCCTATAGGGCACAGTTCTATTCTGACACCCATGGAGTTGCCATGAGTAAGAGTCATCTTCATGACAATTTGCATGTTGTTGTTGTTAGGTGCCCTCAAGTTGATTTCAACTCAGAGTAACCCCATGTGACAGAATGCAATCACTGCATAGGGTGGCAGAAGCATACTGCAGGTCTTTCTGCCACAGAACTGCTAGTTGGGTCTGAACCACCTATCTTTCTGGTAGCAGCTGAGTGCTTAACCATTGTGCCACCAGGCTTCTTGCAACTGGCATGTTGTTATTAGGTTCTGACTCATAGTGACCCTATGTACAACAGAATGAAACACTGTCCCGTCCTGCACCGACCTCCCAATCGTTGCCACGCTTGAGCCCATTGTTGGCAACCACTGTGTCAATCCATTTCTTTGAGGGTCTTCCCTTTCTTCGCTGACCCTCTGCTTTACCAAGCATGTTATCTTTCTCCAGGGATTGGTCGCATCTGGATAATTTACAGGTGCCTCTAATGAAACCTAGAAAGCCTCGCCAATTTACTTGCAGTCACCTGCTAAATTGGGTTTGGAAATAGCTACGGCAGGGAAATGGCCCTTGGAACTGAGCCTGCTGCTCCTTTTCTCCTACAGGTTTAGGCAATCTCCCCAACTCATGTCTTGTACTTGGGCTCAGGGTTGTAACACATGTGATTCAGTTGAAGGGTTCTTCCATCTTTCTTTCCCCAAACCTGCCAAATAGTGCTTCATTATTTGAGTTAGAGCTGAGTGGACCTTTACAATGCATAGAATCTGTGACACAGTCTTTAGTGGCTTGGTGTGAAGGGACTGGTCAGAACCCCCTTTGACTGTCAAGAGAGATGTTAAGGGAACTGGGTTCTTCTCTAGGAGAATAGGGAATCAGAACTGGGAGGGATTCTGGACCAAACATGCTTCCACTTGCAGCTTTGTTGAGAGCACCCCACACAGAAGTGTCCTTCTGTGTCCCCAATAAGGCTACGGTGGTGGAAGGTTGTAGAAAGTCATGGGGCCTCCAGCAGAGGTCAGGGTGCAGTCAACAGGATGAAGGCAGAGCTGCTCAGATGTGCAGCCAGGGAGTACCATGACCTTCCTGTTATGGTAAGAAGTTCTGGTGATACAGTGACCAAGACATTTGGCTGCTAACTGAAAGGCTAGTGGTTCAAACTCACCAGCTGCTTTGCAGGAGAAAGGTGAAGCAGTCTACTTCCATAGACATTTACAGTCTTGGAAACTCTATGGAGACAGTTCTACTCTGCCTTGCAGGGTCACAATGAGTCAGGATTGACTCAATGGGAGTGGGTTTTTGGTCCTACCATGGTATGTGAAAGAGCTCTGGTGGTGTAGTGCTTAAGGCACTTGACTGCTAAGCAGAAGGCTGACAGTTCAATCCCACCAGCCACTCCTCGGAAGGAAGGTTGGGCAATATACTTCCATAGAGATACCGCTTTGTAAACCCAAGGAGGGGTCACTATGAGTCGGATCTGACTTGATGGCAGTGAGTTTAGTTATTGGTTTTATGGTATGTGAATGGGGCCTTAAAGCCATACCCAGACTAACTGTAGCAATGCTCCACCAAATTTTGTCAACTTTGGGAAGGAAATGGAAGCTGGGCCTAAGACAATAGGTTATGGTTACTCAATATTTGTTTACTCAATGTCTTCCCTTTGCTCCCTATTTTATCAGTCCCAACTTTGTTTAAGACTACAAGCAGACCCGTTGCCTTCCAGTTGATTCCAAGTCGTGGCAACCCCAAGTAGAGTAAAACTGTGCTCCATAGGGTTTTTTTTTTTTTTTTTTTAACCCACATTTAAAAAAAAATTATTGTAAAAATATCAATAACACAATATTTGCTGATTCAGCATTTTTCACGTGACACCAATTCGGTGACACCAATTACCTCTATTATGTTGTGTAGGCATCCATAGGGTTTTCAATGGCTGATTTTTCAGAGGTAGATAGGCAGGCCTTTCTTTTGAGGTGCCTCTGGTTGGACTCGATCCTCAAACTTTTTGGTTAGCAGCCCAGCATGTTAACCATTTGTATCGCCTACTCCTTGGAAGGAAGGTTGGGCAATCTACTTCCGTAGTGATACTGCCTCGGAAACCCAAGGAGGGGTCACTATGGGTCGGGTCTGACTCAATGGCACATAACAACAAGTGATTAAGTTCATATTTCTCAGGCCATCAACCAAGACCTCATAAAACTTGGCCCCAAACATTTTCCTAAGCCTGTTACCTTTTACATCATTCACCGGAGCTAGGTTGACCTTTCTGTTTCTCCTGAATACAGATTCTACATTCCCATCCTGATCTTAGTTTGTGTGAGTTTTCCTTCTACCTACCTGTCAGGGTTACTTGCCCTTGTGCGCTGCTCTTCTGAGAAGCCTTCCCTTATTACCATGTCCTCCAGAAAACTTTCCTTCTTTAATCTTCATCACTAAGGTCTATATGCTGATAGCTTCTTTGCATTTTCATGTTAGCCTCATCTCTCCAACAAGAGTGTGAGGTTCTCCAAGGCAAGATCTTAAAAGCAAGGAAGCATGGAAAGAACAGCAGCTTTGGAGTCAGACTTAGAATTGAACCCTGGCTATGCTCCTTATTAGCTGAAGTGATCATTTAGCCTCTCTGTGCCTCAGTACCCTCAACCCTGAAATGCGAGTAATATAAATTCCTACCTTCTAGGCTTGTGGTGAAGGTAGTCTGCACAAGCATTTAGTGGAATTTCTGGCACTTTGTAGGTGCTCAGGACCAAACCAAACCAAACCAAGACAAAACACTAACCCAAACCAATAAGTTGATTCCAACTTATAGCAACCCTGTTAGGGCAGAGTGCAACTGCCCTATAGGGTTTCCAATGCTGTAAATCTTCATGGAAGCAGACTGCCTCATCTTTCTCCCACAGATCACCTTGTGGGTTTGAACCATCGATCTTTTGGTAAGCAGCCTGATGCTTTAACTACCATGCCACCAGAGCTCGTTGGTACTCAGGAAATGCTTATATATTGACTCGTTGCCTGACTGGTAATCCCTCAGCTGTGCCTTTTTCCTATACTTTTCATTTCTCTCCACCTTCATCTCTTTCCCTTCTGATTTCCTGCTTTGCATTTGTACCAGGGGATCTGTACCAGGTTTCGAGAGTGGCGGGGAGCTCTGGTGGCATAGTGCCTAAGGCATTTGACTGCTAACCAGAAGGCTGGTGGCTCAATGGCTCAAACCCACCAGCCGCTCCTTGGAAGGAAGGTTGGACAATCTATTTCCGTAGTGATACTGCCTTGGAAACCCAAGGAGGGGTGGGTATGAGTCGGATCTGACTTGATGGCAGTGAGTTTGTTTTGAGTCATCAGCTGTTCTCATTTTCCCAGAGGGTGGATATTAGTCTTAAATCACAGAAAAGGAATAGAGGGGAGATTTGCCTCATTTCACACAAAGGGTATGAGATGAGGGATGCTAACCTAACAACTCAAGAGAGTTGTCTTTGTCTTTTTTTTTTTTTTAAACAAACTTCAAATTCTGTCTTATAACAAGGAAAATAGGTGAGCCATAACCTATTGAGATCCTTATCTTCTCCTCCCATCTCAATCCTAGCCCTGAAACCATTACATTAGATGCTTGTGAGAAGTGACCCATAGCAAAATGTCCATGGTTGAAAGTTTAATGAGAAATGACAGTTTTATTACTTCCAAGTAAGTACCTGTCACACACAGATATAAATGGGGTGGATGCATTGAATTGGGTGGAAAATGAGAAGTCACCATAGACTTAAAAGGCGTGTTAATGTGTACTGACATTCAAGTCCCAGGGCAGTCTTCTTTCTTTCATTTGTTTGCACTGAGCACCACTCAGGGGGCCCAAGGACACAGATCCTTGCCCCTGGCAAGAGAGGGGTCAATAAAGACTTGATTGATTGCACAGCTGTGTCCAGCCTCATTTTGTTGTTTTGCATTGTCACTAGAGTGAAGTCTCCTTTGCCATATAACCTTCCAGCCAGCCATCTTTTTGGGCTGGTGGGTCAGGACAGTTGACAATCTGCAAGATATTATGTGTGTGTGTTGAAGGGGCTTGAGGAGCTGGTGATTGGAGGAGTTGAACTCTTTCCTTGTTACATACACACTGGGTAGCTTCATTTTGGGCTTCCTCATGAGTCCCCCAAGGAGCTCTGGTGATATGGTGCCTAAGGCATTTGACTGTTAACCAGAAGGCTGGCGGGTCAAACTCACCAGCCACTCCACAGAGGGAAGACTGGGCAATTTATTTCCAGAAAGATTTACTGCCTTGAAACCCAAAGGGGGTTGCTAAGAGTTGGGATCGACTTGACATCAGTGAGTTTATTTGTTTTTCATGAGCCCCCTAGTGTTCAGAGTCTGTTCTTTTTGCTTGATACTGCATGTTTTTGGGGGTAGGGGGGTGAGGGAGTGGGTTTGACCCACAGCCATCAAGTTGATTCTGACTCATAGTGACCCTACAGGACAGAGTAGAGCAGACCCATAGGGTATCCGAGGTTATAAATCTTTGAAGAAGCAGACTGTCTAATTTTTCTTCCTCCTGTGGAGTGGTTGATGGGTTTGAACTGCTGACCTTTTGGTTAGCAGTTGAACTGTTTGCTTTGCATGTGTGTGCCTGTGTTGAAGTTGGTTTATTTGTTTCGGGGGATAGTTTGTCTGCATGTATTTATGAGTCTCTGTTTGGCCTGGATGGTGGTAATAGTTGTACATGTGTGTGCACATGCATATTGAAAGTTAGGTTGTATGTGCCATTTCTTTTTTCTTTTCCCACTTTTCCAATAAAACAGCATTAATGATGTCCTCAGGAGCTCAGGTGGCACAGTGGTTAAATCATTCAGCTGCTAACCAAAAGGTTGGCGATTCAAACCACCAGCTGCTCTGAGGGAGAAAGATGAGGCAATCTGCTTCTATAAAGATTAGTAACATTGGAAACTCTATGGGACAGTTCTATTCTGTCCTATGGGGGGGTCACTATGTGATGGACTTAATTTGATGGCAGTGGGTTTGGTTTTTTTTTTTTTTTTTGAATGATGTCCTCTGGAATTCAATTCCTCCTTCCCTGTGCCCCTTAGATTATGCCCATATTTTGCCACCACCATGCCCAAGGGAACCAGTGCTCAGTGATAAGGATATCTTGCCCTTCAGGTTCTAATGGGTCAGTCCTGGGCTCCCTGGAGCTTCAGACTCTCTTATGTTGCCTGAAGGAAGGGCCCCAAGCCTGTATGGCTGACTGTGTACTGGCTTGCTCAGGCATAGTGCTAAACGGAACTTTGCCAAGGGCTTTGGGATGATGTCCTGATATATTTGCTTAGATGCAAAAAGCTCTGGGAATCTTGGGTCTTGTATTAGTTTCCTATTGCTACTACAACAAATGACTACAAACTTAAAGCAACACACACACACACACACACACATATTTAATGGTAGTTTGCAAGAAAGTTTACAGAGCAAATTAGTATTTCTTTCAACAATTTGCATGTTTTGTTTCATGGCATTAGTTGCAATACCCCCAACATAACAGCATTCTTCCCACTTACTCCCTGGATTCCCCATGTCCATTTTTTCTTCTTTCTCACCCTTTCTGACTTCTGAGCTTTGTTTTTGGGCAAATGTGGTCCTTTTGGTCTCATATGGTTGATTGTACTGAGAAGTGTATGCCTCCCTGGTGTTATTATTCACTTTATAGGCCTGTCTATTCTGTGGCTGAAAATTTATCCCTGGGGGTGGACTCCATTTCATGCTTGAAGGATGTCTAAGGGCCAAAGTCTCAGGGGTTCTATCAGAGCAGTAAGTCTGGTCTTTGTATGATTTTTAATCTGATTCTACATTCTTTCCCTCTCCCTGTCTAGGACCTTCTATTGTGATCCTGATCAGAGGCAGTTGGTCATGATAGCCAGGCATCATCTAATTCTTCTGGTCTCAGGGTAGTGGAGGCTGTGTTTTGTGTAGTCTGTTAGTCCTTTGGAGTAATTGTTTCCTTGAATCTTTTATTGTCTTCACTCTTTTTGAAACAATACAAATTCAGAAGTCTAAAATAGATTGACAAGCTGTATTACTTCTGGAGGTTTCAGGGGCGAATCTGTTTTAACCTTTTCCAGCTTCTAAGGCTGCTCACATTCCTGGGTTTGTGGCCCTGTGCATCACTCTGACCTCTGCTTCTCTGATTCTCTTGCCTCTCTCTTATAAAGACCCTTGTGATTACATTAGGAGCGTTGGTGGTACAGTGATTAAGTGCACAACTGCTAACCAAAAGGTTGGTGGTTCGAACCTACTAGCCACTCCACGGGAAAAAGATGTGACTGTCTGTTTCTGTAAAGATTTACAGCCTTGGAAATCCTATGGGGCAGTTCTACTCTGTCCTGTAGGGTGTCTATGAGTCAGAATCAACTCAATGGCCACAGATTTTATGATTATGTTGGGCCCACCAGGATAGTTCAGGCTATTTTCTCTATCTCAGTATTCTTAACTTAATCACATCTGCAAATTCTCCTTTGCCACCAAACCCAAAACCACTGCCATCAACTCCATTCTGACTTGTAGTGAACTTTAAGGACAGAGTAGAACTGCCCCATAGGGTTTCCAAGGCTGTAAAGTTTTACAGATTTTACTGCCTCCATCTTTTGCCTGTGGAGTGGCTGGTGGGTTCGAACTGCTGACCTTTTGCTTAGCACCTGAATGCTTTAACCACTATGCCACAAAAGCTCCTTTGACAGATAAGGTAGCATATTCACAGGTTCCCAGGATTAGGGCATGAACATCTTTGGAGAGGGCCATTATTCTGCCTACCACAACTCCATACACCTCAAGGATGATCTATGAGAGTAATATGATGGACTTTGCAGCCAGCCTAGTCATGTGGTGATTTCTGTGATTCTGGAAAAGCTTTCCTACATCCCTCCTTCCCACAGATACCCAAAGCCACCTATATTTCCTCCCAGAAGTTGTATAGTTTTGCATTTAAGATTTAGGTCTGCGACCCATTTTGGGTTAATTTTTGTGAACAGTATAAAGTCTGTGGTCAGGTTCTTTTATTCTTTTTTGTTTTCTGTGTATGTGATGTCCAGTTATTTCAGTATCATTTGTTGAAAAGATTATCTATTATCCATTCAATTGCCTTTGTTCCTTTGTAAAAAATCAGTTGACTATACTTGTATGAGGAGCTCTGGTACCATAGTGCCTAAGGCACTTGACTGCTAACCAGAAGGCTGGAGGTTCAAACCCACCAGCCACTCCTCGGAAGGAAGGTTGGGCAATCTACTTCCGTAGTGATACAGCCTCGGAAACCCAAGGAGGGGTCGCTATGGGTTGGGGCTGACTCGGCACATAACAACAACAACTCACCAAAGTAGGATGTAGAACATTTTCAGTGTAACTATGCTATGCCAATTGACCTTGGTGGCCCCTGATAGTCTCTTCTAATTGGCATATTTAGATTGTTTAAATTTAAAGTGATTATCAATATAGCTGGATTGGTACCAACCCTAATTGTATCTACTTTCTATTCTCAGCTCTTTATCCCACCCCCACCCCTCCTTTTATTTTTCCTCCTCTGGTTTTAATTGAGCCTTTCATATGATTCCATTTTCTTTCCTCTCTTGGCATATCAATTGTACTTCTTTTAAAAAAATTTTAGTGGTTTCCCTAGAATTTGCAATATACATTTACAACTAATCTTAAGTCCACTTTCAAATAGCAATGTACTCCTTCATAAGTAGTTCAGGTGCCTTATAACAGAGTATTTCCAATTCCTCCTTCCTGTCCCTTACAACATTGGTATCTTACATTTCACTTACCTATAAACTATAATCATCTATTATATTGTTGTTATTTTTATTTTCAACAAGCTATTCTCTTAGATCAGTCAGGAAGAAGAAAAAAGAGAGATTTTATTTTACCTTACTTCATTTCTTCACTAATCTTCCTTATTTTATGTAGATCTGAGTTTCTCACTTATATAATTTTCCTTCTCTCTGAAGAACTTTTAACATATCATGCAAGGCAAGTCTTACTAGAAACGAATATCCTCAATTTTCATTTTTGCTGGGAAAGTCTTTATTTCTCCTTTACTTTTGAAGGATAATTTCATTGGACATAGAATTTTAGTGTTTTTTTCTATCACTATTTTAAATATTTCACTCCACTCTCTTGCTTGCATGATTTCTGAAGAGAATTCCAATGTATTTCTTATCCTTATTCCTCTATAGGCACCACCCCCCCAGCTTATTTCAAGATTTTCATTTTTATAGGTTCAGCACAATATGCCTAGGTGTAATTTTTTTGGTATTTTTCTTGGTTGGCGTTCTTCAAGCTTCCTGTTTCTGTGGTTTGGTGCCTGTCAATTTTATAAGCTCTCAACCATTATTACTTCAAACACTCCTTCAGTTCCCTTCTCCCTCTTCTCCTTCTACATTCACATCATACATATGTAATTACACCTTTTGTAATTGTTCCAAAAGTCTTGGATAGTCTGTCCCAATTTTTCAGTCTTTTTTTTGTCTGCTTTTCTGTTTGTGTAGTTTCTATTGACGTATCTTCAAGTTCACTGATTCTTTCCTCCACCATGTTCAGTCTACTGATGAATCCTTTTCTGTTCATTTTTGTTACAGCATTTTTGATTTCTAGAATTTCCTTTTGGTTCTTTCATGGTATTTCTCTCTGTGTACATTACTCATCTGTTCTTTCATGTTGTCCACTTTTTTTGTCAGAGCCTTTGCGTGTAAATCATATTCTGAATCCCTGGTGTGATAAATCCAAATCTCTGCCCTATCTGAGTCTGGCTCTGACACTTGTTCTGTCTCTTCAGACTGTGTTATTTATTTATTCTAACCTTTTAGCATGTCCTGTAATTGTTTTTCTGTTTGTTGAAAACTAGATTTGATATATTAGGTAAAAGGAACAGAGGCAAACAGGCCTTTGGTGTCAAGCTTTATGTTTATCTGGCAAGGAATCAGTCTATGTTTACTGTTTATTGTAGCTGTAGGTTCAGAGGCTAAAGTTTCCTCTGGTGTCTTTGTTTTTTGTTTCCCCTGTTCTTAGGTTTCCCTAGAGATTCTTTAAATAGGTCTAAACTTTGCCATTCTCTTTAGCTGTAATCCCTTTGTGTTATACAAGACTCCTATTGATGTTGGGTGGGGACTGTTCTATCAGCCTATGATTAGGTTGCAGTCTTTTAATGAGCCTATGACCCTGGTCTTTGATCTTCACAAGTACTCTTCAGCGCCCCCCCCCCCCTTAGGTGAGGCAGGAAGGCTAGAGGGAGCTAAAGTCGGTTATTTCCCTTATCCCACATCAGTTAAACTCTGATAAAACTGAACTTAGTTTAGAACCAAAAAAACCCCAAAACCCACTGCCATCAAGTTGATTCTGACTCATAGTGACCCTATAGGACAGAGCAGAACTGCCCTTTAGTGTTTCCAAGGCTATAAATCTTTACAGAAGCAGACTGCCCTATCTTTCTCCCATGGAACAGCTGATGTTTGAACCACCGACCTTTTGGTTAGCAGCCAAATGCTTTAACAACAGTTCCACCAAAGCTCCTTAGGCTCAGATAAAATAGTTTTACTCAAGGGCAGGTCATTGTTAAGGAAAACAAAGCACTCAGGGCTTATTTCAAAATGGTTATTAGAAGTATGAGGGAAATTTTTCTTTGATCTTCACAGTGAGAACCTGGGGGGGTCCTAGAGGTAAAACTCATGACATGTGGGGCCTCCAGCTAAGTCTAGGCCTCCAAGAGTTTTTATTTCTCAAGCTAGTCCACATTCTCTCCAGGAATTAGTTAATTACCTTTTTAGTCTATCAGTGATTTCTGCTCCTGGTAAGCATTGATCTTTCTGGATCTACATGTGTCTCCAGTTTTTGGAGTGTTGGTTTGTTCTCAATTTTCTGACATGTCTCAGAAGAGTTGTTGATTTTCAGTTTTTCACTTGTTATGGGAGTGACAACTTCAAACCTTTCTATGTGTTAGATTAGAAACCAGAAGTCCTCAGGACAAAGTGTCTTTGTGCACAGCGAGAACCCAGGCTTAGTACAAGAGGCTTGAACATTTTTCTTTATACTAAAGTTTAAATGGCTGACAGCAGACTCTTTCCCAAGAGTAGGTTCTGATTGGAGAAAGGCACAACATGAGAGACAGAGGTTCCAGGAAGTGAGGAGGAAGAGAGGATGGCAGCTAATTTCATGCATGCTCTAATGACGCCATAGAATGGTAATTCCCAGTGATGGACAAAGTAAAGGCACTTGAAAGTATGGCCACAAAGTTTTAATCAAATAGAGCAAAATGGCTGCAATGCAGAAGAGGTAGTGCTTGGAGAAGAGAAAGACGACCATCTCCTTGGTGACATAGATTATGTGTATAAAGATGAAGCAGTACAGGAACATGGCAAACTGGTTCTGGGGGAGCAGGAGATCCTGAAGCCCTCCTGAAAACTGTGGGGGAAAGAAGACAGGAGAGCTGGCAAACTGGGCTTGACCACTCTGGGCTTCAGAGCCAGACAGATCTGGGTTTCAATTCTGCTTTGTCCCTACCTGACTATGAGTTCAGGCAAGTTATCTTCCTCATCACAGTAAAGGGTTAATGGTGCCTACTTCACAAGATCACGAGGAAGAAGAACAAGATAATAAATGAAAAATTCCTAATGAAGTAACTGGTGCATAGGAAGATCTCATTATTTTATTTTCTTCTTGAACCTGCTCTTATCAGCAAATGCCTTTCTTTCTGCCTGTCCTATACTTCCCATTTGAGTTACATATGAGGGCAGTGTCTTTCTGACTCAAACATCCTCCCTTCTCGACCCTGGGTCTTGGGAGTGTTCTCTGGTGAATCATCCTAACAGTCAACCTTGTTTTCTGGGCAGATCAGAATAAGAAGAGATCCCTTGGATGTAAGTGGCTGTGTCTGACTCCTTGGATCCCAGCACATGTTATACTGAACTAATCTATGGTCCTTCAGCATAGAGTTTGGTCTCTTCTAAGGGCAGATGTTAAGAGAAAGGTGGTGGGGGCTCCCTGAGCCCTGGGATACTGGGTTGTGGATAAAGCAGCTTGAACTGTCAGGCTGATCCTACCTGGGAGCTAGCTGCTCTTTTCTGGAATCTATACAATTAGGGTCCAATAGACCCTCCTTGGGTTTCCAAGGTGGTATCTCTATGAAAGTAGATTGCCTAGTCTTCCTCCTGAGGAGTGGCTGGTGGGTTTGAACCACCAGCCTTCTGGTTAGCAGTCAGGTGCCTTAGGCACTGTGTTACTGGAGTTCCTTTTTTTTTTTTTTGAGTGTTTTAGACTCTAACTATAGAAAGCATCAACTTTTAACTAAGGCAAAAGTTGATATTGATCTATAGTTAAAAAGCCATCATTCATGGTTTATTCTTTAAAATATTCCTTAAAATCATGTGTATTTTTTGTAAGCAGCCAGAGGGCAGGGGCTGAATGCCCTAAACTAGCTAAAAAAAAAAAAAAGAAAAAAAAAAACTTACAAAGAAGTACTTTCAATTCATCCATAAAAAGAGAGGTGGCTGAGGGAGCTTTAAAACCAAGTCAATGCCTCATCATTTGTAAATGCACAAAAGTAAAACATTTTTGTAAATTATTACAAAATTATTGTTGAAACAACTATATCAACAAAGGCAACTAAATAAAAATGAGGGAGCCAGAAAATGATTACAGTGATTTTAGAAGGATCTAAAATGAATATAGCAAGGAAATCTGAAGACCAGAGAAAGAAACCCTATGTTCTAATGGGAGTAGACGACTGGACTGAGCTAACAGTTCTATGCAGACCAGGTACAGCTCTGGATTCATGGACTTTCTGTTACCTCTCTGCAGTCTGCATGTGTTTTCAGTCTGAAATGCTGATGGGTGTTAATGATGATTTTGATCTAAAGCATATGTTTATAAAATCCTTTAGACTTTTCAAAAACACGTTCCATGGTCTATCTTTTGAGCAGAAGAAAGAAAGCAGATAGAACCATACAATTTCCAAGGTTTCCATTTCATCCAGCAAGGAGATTTTTTAACTAAAAAGGGAAAAACCAACATGGTTAGGTGGAGATACGGACCCCAAAACATGGCCCAATACCATTTATCTGCTTTAGATAGTTCCAGGCTTTACTTATGACAAATTGTATCCCAGAAGACTGAGAAAAATCACAAGTTTGGAAACGGAACTTATTTATAAGAATTCAAAAATATCAGGCAACATGCCAGAATCTTGAAAGACAGAAAAATATTTTCTAGATTTTCAAAAAGAGAGAGAGAAAAAAGATGGGTTCTGGAAATCTCAGCTCACTAAGCTTGAGTTGACCCATCAAAATCATTTAATGTGTAACTGAACAAGAGAAAATGTGGTATTGTTAGAAATCAGCATGTGTTCATTAAGAATCAATCAATCATGCAAAACCAACTCTATGTTAAAAAAAAAAAAAAAAAAGACCAGTCAAGTGGGGAAATGCTTTAGGTACTGTAATATCTTAATTTTGGAAAACCATTTGACAATGTGTCTCAGGATAGTTTTTGGACAAGGTGGAGAAATGTGAGCTGGATAAAATATAACACATGGGTGCTGATTAATGGAACATTGCTAACCTGTAAGGAGAGCTTTAGTGGTATTTACTTGAGGTCATATCCTCTTCAACAATTATAGCAATGACTTGGACAAAGACAGAAGGCCAGCTTCTCAGAATTGTGGATGATTCAGAGCTGGGAAGCATAGCTAATACATTACATCCCAATAAAAGTGAAAAAGGGATGAATGTGAGTTACTGCTTTTGGGTCAAGAGTGAATTGCATGAATACATAAAAATAGTAATAGCTAACATTTATTGAGTGCTTACCTAATGTGCCAGGCTCATGACAAAGTACTTTACCTGCATTCTCCCATACAACACTCATAGCAACCCTATGAGGTAGGTTTTACTGTATAGATTAGCAAACAGATGCTCAAAGAGGATTGGTAACTTGCCCAACTCCACTCAGCTTATATATGGTAGGGGCAGGATTTTAACCCAGGACTGTCTGACTTTAAAGTCTAGGCAACACTGCTTTAAACAAGAACATTTTCCACTATTGTGTGCTTATGATGGCCCAGCTACAGTGTTAAGCACTCCATATGTCATCTAATCTCAAGCAGGTTTTTTTTTTTTTTTTTAAATCGCCATTTAGGACAAGTTAGGAGAGTTGTACATTTCTTGTGAAAGTATGTCTAAGTTTTAGATGACCACAAGGCAGTGTGATTGATCTAGCAGAGCAAATGCACTCCTGTTCAAGGGAGGTGATGTTTCTGTCATAACCCACTGGCCAGATGGTAGTGAGATTTTGACTTGAGTTTCCAGGCATCATATTTTAAGGGATGCAGAGAGGGATGGAGAGTGGTGGAAATCCAGTCATAGAGGAAATGTTGAAGACTGGGGATATATTTCCCAGAGAAGGAAACCATGGGCAGATCTGTCTTAAGCTATTAAAAGGGCTATCAGGTGGACAAGGTGGCTCACAGGTCCCTCCTGGGGACAACTGTCTTAAAGAGTTGGATTTACAACTCAACATAGAAGCTCTTTCTAAGAGAGCTATGGTATATGGTGTATATAGGCCTCTAAAGCAGAGGGCAGCCCATCTCTGGAAGCACAGAGGAAAAGGTGGCCTGCATGGATGCTGAGCCCCTTCCAGCTGTGGTTCCAGGTTCTGCAGGGTGGGATGCCACAGCTTGCAGGTAAGGTGGGCTGCTAGTGCAGACAGGGACACTCCCTCAGCCCCTGCCCCAAGTCTCAGTCCACCACTGTGCCTCCGCAACCGCTCTACTCTCTGTCTCATCCCCGCGCCTTCTGAGCGAGGCCCACGGCCTCTCGGCTAGCATCACCCACCAGGCGGGGTGCCGCCTGCTGCTGTAGCTGCTCCATCACCTCTTCGTGCTGCCGCTGCCTCTGGTTCTCCTCGTGCAGGTACTTGAGCCGCGTGAGCTCGAACTCCATGCGCACCTTCTCCAGCTCTATCTCAGCATTGTGCCTGGTTCCCGGATCCGGGGACGGCCCCGCGAGTTGAGGCCCATCGCCTGCCTGGCCCTTGGTGGTGGGGCCAGCCTTGAGGGGCAGCAGCTTGGTTGGCCCTGGGCAGCCTCCGTCCTCGCAAGTCTCCATCTCCTCTTGGTAGTCCTGGGAGTTGTCTGGCTTTGGGGCATCTGCTTCTTGGGCTGCAGGGGGCTGGGGGGTAGAGTGAGGAATCAGTGTAGGGCTGTTTCCCCTACCCATGATACTACCTAGGCCACAATGGAGAGAGTGCTGTGAACTGTAAAGATGGAGACACAGTTAGAAATGTACTTACAGAGTGGTGTCAGGACCTGAGGGTTAAGGACAAGAAGAGGACAAAATAACCTAAAGGAACGGCTCCTTAAAAGTGCAAGCAGATATGCACAGGGAGACAGCTCAGGGCACAGAAGAGTATGGAGGGATGGACACTGGGAGGAGGTAACTATGGGGAGGAAGTGGGAGGGGAGCTGTTGCATTGTAAATTTTGGTCAATGACATGAGACAAAGTATATTATGTGAACTGCTGTATGAAAAGTGAATTTACTCTGTAAATCTCCACCCAAATCAAAATAAAATTAAAAAAAAAAAAAAAGTGCAAGCAGAGACACTGGGAAGTAGAGGTAGAATTATGTCATCCTAGTGATTTTCAAATCACCATGGAGGTAAACTCTTTCCTCCACTCTTCCAGTCTACCTCACTTTGAGACCTGTTAGGCACAGGGTTCTTTGACGGCCAACAGGGAAGAAGAAACCTAGAGCCTATATTGAGAGTATCCAAACCTATGAGGACCAACCAAAAGGTGATGGAAGGAACAGGGTCCCATCCATAGTGGGAGGGAAGGGTCCCAATAGATAGATAGGAGAGACCTACAACAGCTTCAAATGACTTCACAATTTTGTGAAGGGCTCCCTGTCCCTGGCTACAGTTTAAAGAGTACCAGTTATAGGTATGGGTGCATATCACCTGCTCCTCTTGGCAGCAATCTGGAATCTCATAGCATTCAGGTCCTTTTACATGTTCCTAGGGTATCTTTCCTCCTCCTGAAAGGATAAACTGGGCAGTGAGACCATGGGCTTCCCCCTTACCAAAGTCGCCTTTGACTTCCCCTCAGAATTAGGATCACCAGGCAACATCTTGGGGAAGTTTGGGCAGCTTTCTCCCGCCCCCAGGTCTTCCATCATTTCCTTGTCCTCAGTTGTCATTCAGGAGACCACAGTGCTGCCAATGGAGGCCAAAGGACATCTTTTGAGGCACTAACATTTGACCTCACCAGACTCCATAGCCCAGCTACCATCACAATCCTCTGTTCTCATAATAACCCACATTCTACCAGTTGCTAGGGTCCTGTTAGCAGAGGATCTAACACCTTTGAGGTGCTGTTATTAAGGGTATAGGGAGGCCCTTTCCCATCTCTACAGATTGCTTTGAAAACTAGAATTCCACCATTTGAAATCTAGTCTCTCAGGGGTTCTTTTTTTAATGTAGATTGTATTGGGAGGAGTTACAATTAACTCCATAACTCCTGGATATTTTTACTCCCAGCTGGGATAGAATGGATTAAAGAGGACCAGAAAAGTTGACGGAGGACTGGAGAATATACTTTACCATCTTCAGTTTTGTGAATACCACACCAAAACATTTTCGTTAGTTGGAAGTAAATATCAATTGAGGATAAAAGTTTAGCCACTTCCCTAAGGTTCCTGGGTGGCACAAATGGTTTGCACTCATCTATTAGCATGAATCGGGCTGACTCGATGGCAAACAACAACAACAACAACAATTAGCATAAAGGTTGGCAGTTCAAACCCACGCAGCAGCACTTTGGAAGAGAGGGTGGTGATCTGCTTTTGTAAAAGGTTACAGCCAAGAAAACTCCACAGTAGTTCTAATCTGTAACACATGGGGTTGCTATGAGTCAGAATCAACAGCAGTGGGTTTTTTCCCCCACTACATTATAGCATTGATGTGATGATAAAATAAAATAAGATCATGTATTTAGCCCACTGGCTGTCCATACAGAGGCTAAGCAAATATTATGGATGGAATCATGTCGCTCAAAAAGTTATGTTGAAATCCTAACCCTCTAATTGTAAATATGACCCTGTTTGAAATCAAGCTGTTCTTTTGTTATGTTAACGAGGCCATATTACTGGAAAACTTTATAATAGCTCTGAAACGTTGTCAGATATAGTGCCAGACTAGGGAGGTCCTAAAGCTAATCACCTCTGAGTTATAAAATGAGCAGAATAGACACAGAAACACATACAAGGGGAGGATGCCACACAAAGATGGATACATACAGCAGATGCATCTACAAGTCCAAGAACACCAAGGATTGCTGGCAGCTACTAGAAGCTGAAAAAGACAAAGAAAGATCTCCCACTACAGCCACACCTTGAATTTGAATTTCCAGCTGCAAAAAAAGGGCATGGGGGCAGCATCTACTGACCTCCTCTAACTTCACGAGGGGAAGATAGAATCACCCTCAGCCGCCCAAAACTTATTCCTCTGAGACCAGACATGCCACCACCCTCTAGTCTTTACACAAACTGTCCCTCCCATGGCACAAACTACTTCTGTGCTGGGTTCGATAATTCATTGCAATGGTCACACACAACTCACAGACAATACTCACAATTATGGGGTTTTGTAGGGAAGTAACAGATTATTTAGGTTCAGGAACGTTCTAAGTATAAAATTCTTCAATCAGGACAGTCTCCCCTCTGCTATGCCCTCAGGCATGCCTCTCTGGCCCTTGGCCTCTCCATCTGGCCTCTGCCCTGCTCAGGCAAGTGTTACAATGTTCTTTTAGTTCTGTTGATAGGTACACCTAGATGCACCCCACTTGTGCCTCTAGGTTTCACTGCTAAAGTCTCTCTGCTGTACCTCTCTGCTGGGTGTCATTGCCTGGGAGGTCCAGCACAGGAATCTTAAATTAAAGGACATGCTATGCTCCATTCCACCTCCAGCTATTCTCTCTTGATGACACTGAGATCCCCTCTTCTACCTTTTGTTGGGGTCATTTTAAACCTAGCAGAATGACAAAATTAACCAATTCTCATATTAGAGTTCCACACACCTTATTTGCATGGTCCCACACCTGTAAGCCACCACTCGTCTGTCAGTTTGTTATATTGTGGTGGCTTGAGTGTTGCTGTGAGGCTGGAGGCTATGCTACCTGTGTTTCAAATACCAGCAGGGTCACCCATGGTGGGTGGGTTTCAGCGGCGCTTCCAGGCTAAGACAGACTTGGCAGAAGGAAGGGGCCATCCACTTCTTCAAAGAATTGGCCAGTGAAAACCTTATGGATAGCAGTGAAACACTGTCTGATACTTTACTGGAAAACTTTATGAATAGCTCTGAAACATTGTGTGATATAGTGCCAGTAGATGAGCCCCTCAGGTCTGAAGGGACTCAAAATACGACTGGGGAAGACGTGCCTCTTCAAAGTAGAGTCAACCTTAATGATGTGGATGGAGTAGAGCTTTCAGGACCTCCATTTGCTGGTATGCCATGACACAAAATGAGAAAAAACAGCTGCAAACATCCATTAATAATCAGAACATGGTATGTATGAAGTATGAATCTAGGAAAATCGAAAGTTGTCAAAAATAAATGGAATGCCAAAGGATAGATAGCCTAGGTACTCACAATAAGCTGAAATGGACTGTTTTTGGCCATTTCGAACCAAACACCCATATGATCTACTATGTTGGGAATGACAAATTAAAGAGGAAAGGGGTGGCATTCATCGTCACAAAGAATGTTTCAAGATCTATCCCGAAGTACAATGCTGTCAGTGAGATAAAATCCATACACCTACAAGGAAGACCAGTTAATACTAATATTATTCAAATTTACGCACCAACCACCAAAGCCAAAGACGAGGAAATTGAAGATTTTTAGTAATTTCTGCAGCTTGAAATTGACCAAACATGCAATCAAGATGTGTTGATTATCACTGGTGATTGGAATGCAAAAGTTGTAAACCAAGAAGAATCACAAGTAATTGGAAAAAATGGCCTTGGTGATAGAAATGATGCCAGAAATTGCAAGATAGAATTTTGCAAGCCCAATGACTGATTCATTGCAAACACCTTTTATCAATGACATAAATGGCGTCTATACATATGGACTTCACCAGATGGAATGCACAGGAATCAGATTGACAACATTTGTGGAAAGAGGAAATGGATAAGCACAACATCTTCAGCCGAAACTAGGCTGGGAGCTGAGTGTGGAACAGATCATCAATTGCTCATATGCAAATTTAACTTCGAAGTTGAAGACAATTAAAACAAGTCCACAAGAGCTGAAATATATTAAGATTAAGCTGAGATAGATTAAAAGAGCTGAACTTGATTATATCCTGCCTAAATTTAGAGACCATCTAAAGAATAGATGTGATGCATTGAACACCAGTGACTGAAAACCAGATGATTTGT
The DNA here is from genome assembly GCF_000298275.1 of Orycteropus afer afer. Classification (NCBI taxonomy): domain Eukaryota; kingdom Metazoa; phylum Chordata; class Mammalia; order Tubulidentata; family Orycteropodidae; genus Orycteropus; species Orycteropus afer. The sequence continues at coordinate 6,094,677 of NW_006921711.1, read as the reverse complement.
GGGATGACTTCAAGAACATTATCCATGAAGAAAGCAAAAGGTCATTAAAAAAACAGAAAAGGAAGAAAAGACCAAAATGGATGTCAGAAGAGACTCTGAAACTTGCCCTTGAATCACAAGTAGCTAAAGCACATGGAAGAAATGACAAGATAAAAGAGCTGAACAGAAGATTTCAAAGAACAGCTCAAGAAGATAAAGCCAATTACTATAATGAAATGTGCAAAGACTTGGAGTTAGAAAACCAAAAGGAAAGAACATGCTCAGCATTTCTCAAGCTGAAAGAACTGAGGAAAAAATTTAAGCCCCGAATTGCAATATTGAAAGATTCTATGGGCAAAATATTGAATGATGCAGGAAGCATCAATAGAAAATGGAAGGAATACACAGAGTCACTGTACCAAAAAGAACTGGTCGATGTTCTTCCATTTCAGGAGGTAGCATATGATCAAGAACCAATGGTATTGAAGGAAGAGGTCAAAGCTGCACTGAAGGAATTGACAAAGAACAAGGCTCCAGGAATTGACAGAATACCCACTGAGATGTTTCAGCAAACAGATGCCCTGCTGGAGGCACTCACTCGGCCGGCCAACTGACTGGAAGAGATCTATATTTGTGCCTGTTCCAAAGAAAGATGATCCAACAGAATGTGGAAATTATCGAACAATATCATTAATATCACATGCAAGTAAAATTTTACTGAAGATAATTCAAAAACAGTTGCAGCAGTATATTGACAGAGAACTTCCAGAAGTGCAAGCTGGATTCAGAAGAGGATGTGGAATGAGGGATATCATTGCTGATGTCAGATGGATCTTGGCTGAAAGCAAAGAATACCAGAAAGATGTTTACTTGTGTTTTATTGACTATGCAAAAGTATTCGATTGTGTGGCTCATAACAATTACGGATGGTATTGAGAAGAATGGGAATTCCAGAACACTTAATCGTGTTCATGAGGAACCTGTACATAGACCAGGAGGCTGTCATTCAAACAGAACAAGAGGATACTGCATGGTTTAAAATGGTTTAAAAGAAGGGAGTGCATCAGGGTTGTATCCTTTCACCATACTTATTCAATCTGTATGCTAATCAAATAATCTGAAAAGGAAGAACACAGCATCAGTATTGGAGGAAGACTCATTAACAACCTGTGATATGCAGACGACACAACCTTGCTTGCTGAAAGTGAAGATGACTTGAAGCACTTACTGATGAAGATGAGAGTACAGTCTGCAGTATGGATCACACCTCAACATAAAGAAAATGAAAATCCTCACAACTGGACCAATAAGCAGCATCATGATAAATTGAGAAAAGATTGAAGTTGTCAAAGATATCATATTACTCATTTCCACAATCAACACCAGTGGAAGCAGCAGTCAAGACATCAGACCTCCTATTACACTGGGCAAATCTGCTGAGAAGATCTCTTTCAAGTGCTGAAGAGCAAAGATGGCTCTTTGAAGACTAAGGTATGCCTAACCCAAGAAATTGTATTTTCAATTGCCTCATAGGCATGTGAAAGCTGGACAATGAATAAAGAAGACCAAGGAAAAGTTGATGCTTTTGAGTTGTGGTGTTGGAAAAGAATGTTAAGAGTACCATGGTCTGCTAAAAAGACTAACAAATCTGTCCTGGAAGAAGAGCAGTGGGAATGCTCCTTAGAAGCGAGAATGACCAGACTTTGACTCACCTACTTTGGTCATGTTGTCAGAAAGGACCATTCCCTGGAGAAGGATATCATGCTTGGTAAAGTGGAGGGTCAGTGAAAAAGCAGAAGGCCCTCAACGAGATGGATTGACACAGTGGCTGCAACAATGGGCTCAGATATAGCAAAGACTGTGAGGCTGGCACAGGACTGGGCAGTGCTTTGTTCTGTTGTTGATAGGATCACTATGAGTTGGAGCTGACTTGATGGCACCTAACAACAACAACAACCCCCAAAGGAGGGCCATGTACCTTATTTACATTACTTCCAAGCTAACCAATCCCCTTGGTAGGTCATAAGCACCTTACATTTGCACCCAGTAATCCAGTGGGAGTCACAAAGACCATGGCCAGAAAAGTCCAGGTAATTCACTGTACCACACCAACCTTCTGAGTGGTGAGACAATAAATTTCTGTTCTTTAAAGCTATTCACTTGTGGTGGTTTTTGTTACAGCAGCATTTAGTAACTGAGACATCATTATTATTAAAATGGGGTCAGTTTGTCACCAGAGAGAAGAGAGTGCTCATTCTCTGCCTTCTGTTCTCCTTAAAAATCTACTTTAACAGAACCATTGTATTCCTTTCCTGGCATTATGGTGGTAACCACAGAAAATATCTCATGATTACTGTATAAGATGTCTATCCTGCCTCAAGGACTAAGAGTAGGGTTGCCAGAGAAATACAGGATGCCCAGTTAAATTTGAATTTCTGATAAATAATGAATAATTTTTAATGGAAGTATGTCCCATGCAATTTTTAGAATATATTTCTGCTAAAAATTATTCCCCGTTTATCTGAAATGCAAATTTAACTGGACATTCTGTGTTTTTATTTGTTAAATCTGGCATTCTTAGCTAGGAAGGACTGCATAAAGGAATGATTATATATGACCAAATAATCAACTGCTATTAAAAATCATAAAGTACTAAAATGTACAATAAATGTTACAGAGAGTTGCATCAGCTTTTGCTGTGTGTCAAACAAGTTCAAAGTCTCAGTAGCATACAAAACTAAGCATTTATTTAGTTTAGGCATTTAAGAGTTGGCTAATCCAGGCTGGGCTCAACTAGGGCCCTTGGCCAATGCAGCTTGCTCCATGCCTGTCATCCTCTTTTTAGGAACAGTGGGCTAGCCTGGCAATGATACCAGCACAAGAGGCTTGGAACTGGCCACCACCACTTCCCTTTTATTCTATTGGTCAAAGCCAGTCATGAATATTTCACTATTTTCTCTGGTTTTATAATTTGGAATTTTCCATAAAAGAAAAAGTTAAAAGTAAATAAACTATCAGGATAAGAATCAACTACTATCTTGTGGGTGATTATGGACATAGATTTTTTACAAAGGCATGGCACCTTGGGTCAAACCTAGAGTTAAAGGATAGGGAAATGTACTCCACCCATTTAGTTGAGATAATATGGTAAAAGATGAAGATACTGGAAGTTTGGTAGAAAAGGTGACAAGAGGTGGAAGAGGTGACAAGCAGGGTGGCCCTTCCTTTAGAAGGGGCAGTAAGTGAACAGGCACCATTGGTGAGCATGTTCATAGAGCACATATCATTTGTAGGTTTAGAAAATAATCAGATGAGAGACTTGGGTATTAATATAATGTTCACAATTTTCATGTATATTATCTCATTCAACTCTCAGAATACCCTTGGGAGATCATTTACAGCAGATGTAATTACTGTTACCTGACAAGCCAGGAACTTGGGTCACACAGAGAGAGAAAGGGATTTGTGTTTGAATGCAAAAGATATTAGTGGTTGAGTCAGGACTGCAATGCAGGTCTCTCAACCCCTTCCCCTGTGTTTTTAGATTAGACCATAAAGATGGTCTTTGGGCTGCAACGTTAAGAGATGAGGTAGTGTCTGCCTCATAATAAGAGAAGTATGTGCATAGAAGTTTAATACAGCATTGTTCACAACAGCAAAAGAAAACAACTTAAATTCCTATTGGAAGGGATCTGGTTAAATAATCAGTGCTGTATTCGTATCATGAGCTCTGGTGGCATAGTGCCTAAGGCACTTGACTGCTAACCAGAAGGCTGGCAGTGTAACAGGCACCATTGATGAGCACATTCATAGAGCACATATCATTTGCAGGTTTAGAAAATAATCAGATGAGAGACTTGGGTATTAATATAATGTTCCCATCAGCCAGCCACTCCTTGGAAGGAAGGTTGGGCAATCTACTTCCGTAGTGATACTGCCTCGGAAACCCAAGGAGGGGTCGCTATGAGTCGGATTTGACTCTACGGCAGTGAGTTTGGTTTGGTTTAGAGTATCCATATCAAGTACACTATGCAGCTATTTGAATAAGATTCAAGGAAATAAGTAAGGTAAAAAAGGTAAATGTATTAGTGCAAATACAGAATGTTCTCTGAGATATATTATTTATTGGAAAAATAATATCATGTCTTCATATGTATTAAAATATGAAAATATGCTATACTTGGATATGCCCAGAATAAGCCTGGGAAGACACCCAAGAAACTGATTCATGATGACGGCCTCTGTGGTGGGGGAGCTCAGGGGTTGGGGCTCGGGGTGGGAGGGAGACTTATTCTTTACTGTATACCATCCTGAACTCTTTGACCTTTTTTTTTTAAAGTGTAAATCACACTTTCAATTAAAAATTTAAAAGGCATCTAGAAGAAGGAACTTTGCTTCCCATAGGGGAAGAAAATGTAGGAAGTTTTAGGACAGGCAGGGATTTGGGAGCCACCTGGTCATATCCAATAAACATCTCATTCTTTCTTCTGTCCTTTTTCCTCCTTGTCAAGTCAGATCTTCATTTCAACCAGGCGTTAGCAGAGCTGTCTTACTATGGCGATGTCCTCTTTCCTTCCTGGCTCAGGTACAGTTTCTGCTGTGACATTGAGACATGCCAGCTCAGGTGTGCTGGAGTATTTGGAGGATTATAACAATAATATTAATAAGAGCTTACATTTACTGAGTGCTAACCAAATACTCAATCACTAGAAAAGGTCATTATGTTTGGTAAGGTAGTGGGCCCACACAAACGAGGGAAATGCTCAATGAGATGGATTGATACAATAACCACAACAATGGGCTGAAACATACCAATAGTCATGAAGATGGCACAGGACCCAGAGACATTTTGTTCTGTTTTACATAAGGTTGCCATGAGGCAGAACTGAGTTGATGACAACTAACAGCAACAACAACCAAGTACCAGGCCCTGGGAGTTTTTCATGAATTATTTTGCTTGATTTTTGGGACAACCATAAACCAAAAACCAAACTCACTGTCATCGAGTCAATTCCAACTCATAGCAACCCCCTTTGGGTTTCCAAGGTGGTAAATCTTTACGGAAATAGATTGCCCCATCTTCCTTCCATGGGGTGGCTGGTGGGTTTGAACTGCCAACCTTCTGGTTAGCAGTCAAATGCCTTAGGCACTATGCCACCAGAGCTACATTGAGAAAACCATATTAGTTATTATTTCTATCTTTGTCAAAGTGAAAACCGAAGTGTAGGAAGATTAAGTAATCTGCCAACAGTCACACAGCTAGGAAGAGGTTGAACCAGGATATAAGCCCAGGTGGTCCGACTCCAGGACCTGAGGTTTTGGCCACTCTGTGACCCTTGGGAGGATATGCTGTGGCCTGGGCTATGCTGTGCTTTCTGGGCTAGGGATATTGCTATAGGTAGGGTGACGTAAAAGGAGAGAGGACTTCTTTCCACCACCTTCTGGCTTCTCCAAATGAAGATCCTCTTGACTTATTCTGGAGGTGGCTATGGTGTTGAGGAAAATGTACAAGATTTGGAATAAGAACCCCTGGCTTAGGGTTTTGGCTCTGCCACTTCCACCTGGGCCAGTAATTTAACATGCTGTACCTCTGTTTCCTTATTTATAAAATGGGAATATTAATTCTGGCTCTACCTGCCTTGTTGTTTATTGTTGTTATGTGCCATCGAGTCGGACCTGACTCATAATGACCCCTCCTTGGGTTTCCGAGGCAGTATCACTACAGAAGTAGATTGCCCAACCTTCCTGCCTTACAGGGTATCAAATGAGGAAATATATGTGGAAGTAATTAGTAAATGGCCATATACTTAATAAATTTAGTCAATGGTCTTTTCCAAACATCTCCAATGTGCCTAGCCCTGCACTGCTTCTTGTGAGTAGGAATGAACGGTATTCTTCAGGATTGTTCCCTGACAATGTCACATCATCCCCAGTCCTTTTACTTTCTGCATTGCAGGGGAAAACTACATTCCAGGTTAGATCTGCTCAAGAAAGGAAATTTGACAGGCAGAGGAAGATGAGCCATTATTCTTCTCAAATGTTTTTGTTAAGTGCCATTGAGTTGGCTCCAACTCATAGTGACCCTGTGTACAACAGAAGGCAATATTACCCAGTCCTGCACCATTCTCACAATTGTTGCTATATTTGAACCCATTGTTGCAGCCACTGTGTCAATCCATCTCATTGAGGGCCTTCTCCTTTTTCTCTGACCTTTTCCTTCATCAGGTATGGTGTCCTTCTCCAGGGACTGGTCCCTTCTGACTACATGACCAAAGTACGTGAGATGAAGTCTGGCCATTCTCACTTCTAAGGAGCATTATAGCTGTACTTCCTCCAAAACAGTTTTATTCATTCTTCTAGCAGTCCATGTTCCATTCAATTCTTCACCAACATCACAATTCAAATGCATAAATTCTTCTGTGGTCTTCCTTATTCATTGCCCAGCTTTAACATACATATGAGGCTATTGAAAATAATGTGGCTTGGCTCATATGCGCCTTAATCTTCAAAGTGACATCTTTGCTCTTTATCATTTTAAAGAGGTCTGTTGCAGCAGATTTGCCCAGTGCAATATGTTGTCTGATTTCTTGACTGCCGCTTCTGTGGGTGTTGATTATGGATCCAAGTAAAATAAAACCCTTGACAACTTCAGTCTTCTCTCCATTTATTGTGATGTTGCTTATTGGTCCAGTTATGAGGATTTTAGTTTTCTTTATATTGAGGTGTAATCCATACTGAAGGTTGTGGTCTTTGATCTTCATCAGTAAGTGCTTCAAGTCTTCTTTACTTTCAACAAGAGAAGTTGTGTCACCTGCATGTCGCAGGTTGTTAATGATTCTTCCTCCAATCCTGATGCTGTGTTCTTCTTTATATAGTCCAGCTTCCCAGATTATTTGCTCAGCAAACAGATTGAATAAGTATGGTGAAAGGATACAAGCCTGACTCACAACTTTCCTGATTTTAAACCAGCCACTCCTAGAAGGAAGGTTGGGCAATCTACTTCCGTAGTGATACTTCCTCAGAAACCCAAGAGGGGTTGCTATGAGTCTGGTCTGACTCCATGGCACATAACAACAACAACAAACCCCTTGTTATCAGTTTGTCTGTCATTTGTCATGGAGGCTTGTGTGTTGCTGCAAAGCTGGAAGCTATGGCACCAGTATTTCAAATACCAGTAGAGTCACCCATGGTTTCAGTGGAGCTTCCAGACTAAGACAGACTAGGAAGGAGAGGGGCATCCACTTCTGAAAAAAGTGGCACTAAAAACCTTAATGAACAGCAGTGAAACACTGATATATTCTCATCTGATAGTGGACAAACGTGGGCAGTCATCAGACAGGAGGTTCACATTAGCTTCCAGGCCCCATCCTGTTAAATACAGGTTGTCCCCATGTTATGAATGAGATCCTTTCCTAACTGTGTCTTTAAGTTGAATTGTAGGTAGGTCAGAACTGGTGCATAGAGTTGTTATTTAGCCTTCATTAGTGCAAGAAAGTCAGGTCCAACTCCACAGCACACAACAGCAACAACAACAGTGCAAGAAAAGGCTTGAAGACTTTCCAATGATTTAAAAACTGCACATGCAGCAAGTGAAGGTGATGGTGATGAAGAATCTGTTGTGAGTAAGGGTAGGCTCAATCATTGCAAAGTGAGGACACATTTACATAACATTAAAGGGCAAGTACAAATTGTTCCTAAGTCAGACATTATTAACCCAGGGACTTACTGTGGTAACCACTTTGGTGCTGCAGGCAACTGAGCTAATTATTAATGGAAGTTTCCAGAGGTTTCTGCAAACTTTTGATTTCCTAAAAACAATGGTGGTTTTTTCCTGACCACTGTTAGTCCAGCCCTCCCAATGGTTCTGTAAGTACCAAAGTCCCTATATTAAATCCCTTCCTGCTCAAAATGCTTAGACTGGGTCTGACTGAATACTGGTTGATACAGGGGGTATTCAAGAGATGCTTCAAGGATTGGTCGGGGGAAATTAGACTGAAGAGGGAGCAAGAAGCTACCTGATGAGGGCCCTTCTAGGGAATATGCAAGGATGTGTGTATATGTATGTGTAGGACTGTTGAACCAGTCAGGAGACAGAAATCACACAGTATTTGAACAGGGAAGCTATAATGTAAAGAATTACTAACTAGTAACAGCATTTGGAGCTCAGGTGGCGCAAATGGTTAAGTGCTTGACTGCTGATAGCCAGGCTTGCAGTTTGAGCCCATCCAGTGGGTCCACAGAAGAAAGACCCGGTGATATGCTTCTGTAAAGACTACAGCCAAGAAAATCCAATGGGGTAGTTGTCATGTGGGGTCACTATGAGTCAAAATCAACTCAAGGGCACTTAGCAATGACAATGGAATTTACTACCTAGGGATAAAGAGAATTCTAAATAATATAGCATGGAAGGTGTTCTGGAGCAGGAATAGGGGTCTGGGAGTTCTGGCCCAAATCCTGCCAGTAGTTGGATTAGGACTTCATAAAAATTATTTAAACCATCTTATGATGCAGCTTCTGCATCTAAAAACTGGGGCAATTAAGGAGTCCCTGGGTGGGGCAATAGGTTAAACTGAGTGCTTAACCCGATAGTTTGGTGGATCAGCTCTATCCAGAGACACCTTGGAAGGAAGGCCGGGTAACCTACTTCCCAAAAAATCAGCCACTGAAAAGTCTATGGAGCACAGTTCTACTCTGACACACATGGGGTTGCCATGAGTCAGAATCATTGAAGGTAGTTCTTTTTGGCTCAGGGCTGAAGGGGAAATCAACTGACTTGTGAAGTATTCAGCACTTTATCTGAGGCTGTTATCATTGTTGTTTACACCTTACAACATGTAGGTTTGCCTCAAACTGGCCTTTTAGAACCCACTTTCCCAGTTCTGGGTGCTGTCTTAATGTTCAGCACAATGAGGTAATGGAGGGTCTCTCCCTTGCCTCTTGTTTCTTACCTCTTTGCCACTGCTGAGGTCTCATATATATAAAAATAAGTCCCCTTGAGTGTTTATCTGAGAACCTGTTTTTAAATAAAATTTTTTAAATTTACGTGTGCTTAAATACAACATAAACTTATTTCCACGAAGAATTCTCTTTTCATCCTCCAGTCTGTACAGGGCGCCATCCTCCCCCTCCCCCAAGCCACTACTGGAAGGTGAACGGAATTCTGTGAAACGTGCGTTGGCCAAGACTGCCCCCTTGTGGTCTCAGCTTGTCCTTACTGGGAAGCTTTCCATCCGGGCGTTTTCTCAGTGTTTAATAAACAGGAATACCTGGAACTCATAAAGAAACGTGGGAAAGAAACTGACAATGGAAGGAGCCATAAGGGGGCGTTCAGCACCAGGAACACCTAGCAGGGAGTAGTTGGCAGCTGTCCCAGTAGGCAGAGAGCTTGGCCCCTGGAGGCTCCATCCAGCAAGCTGGAGGCACTAGAGAACTGGGACAGCAACTGGGTTTGTCCTGAGGCTTGAGGGAGGACGTCACACCCTTGAAGGGAGTAGGGCTATATATCTGGGGGCTTGAAATAAGATGATAGGTAGGAAACTAAGACAGGAACAGGGGAGGGTCTGATAGAGAATCCAACAGGGGCTTTGGAAATAGGGTGAGAGACAGGAGTAAGTGCAGGTCTTGGCACTGGGGTAGCGTGGGGGGTGGAGTGGGGGAGGGGATAAGTGGGAGAGGGACGTTCAGTTACCAGAACTGAGGGACGTATCGGAATAGGCTCAGTCTTGAGGCTGACCTATGCCCCTGCGTGTGGTGTAATTCCAAAGATAATCTATACGACTTCCAGATTGACTTGAGCCTCCAGAGATGGGGGGAACTTTCAGGAAAGGCATAAGTGTCTCTAGTTATAAGTGAAGAATCCCTGGGTGGTGCAAATGATTAAAATACTGGGCTGATAACTGAAAGGTTGGAGGTTTGAGTCCACCCAGAGGCCCATTGAAAGAAAGGCCTGGTGGTCTGCTTCCAAAAATTTCAGCCACTGAAAACTCTGTGGAGGAACAGATCTGCTCTGACACACATGGAATCACCATGAAGTGGAACTGACAATGGGTTAGCTATAAGGAGCTCTGGTGGTGCGGTGCCTAAGGCATTTTGACTGCTAATGAGAAGGTTGGAGGTTCAAACCCACCAGCTGCTCCACTAAAGAAAGATGGGACTATCTACTTCTGTAAAGATGTACTACTTGGAAACCCAGAGGGGGTTGCTGTGAGTTGGAATTGATGTGACGTGATGGCAGCGAGTTTGGATTTTTGGTTTGGTTAGCTACACGTGAGGGGCTGTAATTCCAGAACAGGGTTTTGATTCCAACAAGCTTCCATGTAGAACCTGACCTTTGCAAATGCTTAAAGAGTTTGTTTTTTTCTCTGCCATCCCCCATCAGGGCTTAACCACTTTGACAGCTTGGACCCTGCTCCTCGCCTAAGCTTGTCCCACTAAGACTCTGCTCCAAGCCTCTCACTAACGTCTCTGAAAATAAAGCTGCCACTGGAGTTGTTATCCTGAGAGGGAGCTAATCTACCCATCCACACTAAGTTGTGGTGACTGATCCGACTCAGTGTGCATTCTTCCCAGGTATGTTTGCGTTTTATTGAGTACTGAGTCCTCATAACAAAAATGATGGAGTTTTAGGTGTTGAAGAAGAATAATGGGCGAGATGACTGGGAATTTGGGGAAACTTTCCCCGAATTCCCCATTGCTCCATAAGATGATGAAAGTCCCATCAGCTCAATGTACAAGCTCTTAAAGTGTGCCCCTCTTTAAAAACCCAAATATCAGTCATGGCTGTGTTGTCTGTGTTGCTAAAAATGGTTCACTTTTACAAGGACTGTATTAGCATCTGTGTCTTGCCTGCAGCTTATAGGAGTTTTTGACATGGTTTTGTTTCCAGATGTTAACTTCAGAGCAGGATTTCTCAGAGGGCATTTCCCAGGAAGCCAGTCCCAAGGGATGCAGAACTTGCTGGAACCTGCTTTGGTGATGCTAAGATCATCTCCTTATAGGGATTACCAACTCACGGGCTCTATTAGAGAGTGGGTCAAAGTGAAACTTTGACTTACAGAAGCTGCCCAAAAGCCTATGGCCTTGGTTTTCTTGAGCTCCCTGCAGCTTCCGGGGCTTCCATAGTAGTTCCAAACCACCACCATTATCTCCAAGCACCATCATCATCTCCCTTGTATAGTTTTGGGCACATCTCTAGTGGATTTGAAAGTAGGGTTGCCAGATTTAGCAATTCAAATACTAAAAATAGCAACTAAAATTACAGATTGTTGTTGTTAGATGCTATTGTGTGTTAATATAGTGACTCTGTGTCCAACAGAAGAAAATCCTGCCTGGTCCTGGGCCATCCTCACAATTGTTGCAATGGTTGATCCCACCGTTGCAGCCACTGTGTCAATCCATTTCATTGAGGGTCTTCTCTTTTTTGCAGACCCTCTCCTTTACCAAGCATGATGTCCTTCTTCAAGGATTGGTCTCTGCTGATAACATGTCCACGGTAAGTGAGATGAAGTCCTGCTATCCTTGCTTCTAAGGAGCATTCTGGCTGTACTTCCTCTAAGAAAGATTTGTTTATTCTTCTCGCAGTCCATAATATATTTTACATGGTACATGTATAGGAGGACCAGATAAATTTGAATTTCAGATGAAAAATACCTTTTTATATAATTTTTTCATATAAATTTATCCCATACAGTATTTGGCAATCCTATTTGGGGTACATGGCTCGGGGTTTCTGGGGCGGCTTTATTTAAGGCCAGGCCCTAGGCAGGTGGGGAAGTGAGCAGAGCAGTTAAGAACAACTAAGGGAGATAATTTGTTTGTCAGTTTGTTGTCCTGTGGTGGCTCGCGTGTTGCTATGAGGCTGGAGGCTATGATCTTGCAAAATGCCAGCAGGGTTACCCATGGTGGACAGGTGTGGTAGTTAAATTTGTGTGTCAACTTGGCTGGGCCTGGTTGAGTAGCTGGGCAGCTGGATATAGTATTTCCCATTATGAGACTGGTAATCAACTCCATGGTGGAATCTACTGTGAGCAGCTGAGTAGCTGCTTTAGGGATGTGGTCTGCTTCCTGTATATAAGGAGAAGCCTTGGGGAATGGTATCTAGCTTATGGCACACTTGAACCCTACATGTAGCCATGTCATTGTTCAGCAGCTTGCTATGCCCTGCTGACCTTGAGGCTTTTAATGGACTTGAATTAATGGCCTGCCGTTTGGTTTGGTAACATTGGGACTGTGCCTTTTTATATGTTGACCTTGGGCTTGTTAGCCTTAGCAGCCAGCAGCTATCTGAGTAAAGAAAAGCCTCTAGCTCCAGTGGGCCAGAAGCAGGAGGCAGAGCTGAAGCCCAAGGCTAAGGGGCTTTCACCCAGCCCCTAGAGCCTGGGACTTGGAACTTGGACTTAAAGCCTTCAAACTGTAAGAGAGTAAACTCCTGTTTGTTAAGGCCATCCCATTTGTGGTATATACCTTTCAGAGTGGTACTAGGTAACCAGAACAACAGGTTTTAGCGAAGCTTCCAGGCTAAGACAGACTTGGAAGAAGGAAGAGGCCATCCACTTCTCAAAACAATTGGCCAGTGAAAACCTTATGAATAGCAGTGAAAACTGTCTGATATATTACTGGAAAACTTTATGAATAGCCCTAAAACATTATCCGATATAGTGCCAGAAGATGAGACCATCAGGTTGGAAGGCACTCAAAATATGACTGGAGAAGAGCTTATTCCTCAGAGTAGAGATGAACTTAATGATATGGATGGAATAAAGCTTTCAGGACTGATGCAAACATCCGTTAATAATCAGAACATGGAATGTACAAAGTATGAATCTAGGAAAACTGGAAGCTGTCAAAAATGAAATGGAATGCATAAAGATCAATATCCTAGGCATTAGTGAGCTGCAATGGACTGGTTTTGGCCATTTTGAATCAGACAAGCATATGACCTACTGTGCTGGGAATGACAAATTGAAGAGGAATGGTGAGGCATACATTGTCACAAAGATGGTTTCAAGATCTGTCCTGAAGTACAACGCTGTCAGTGATAGGATAATATCCATACACCTACAAGGAAGACCAGTTAATACTACTATTATTCAAATCTATGCACTGCCAAAGTCAAAGATGAGGAAATTGAAGATTTCTACCAACTTCCGCAGTCTGAAATTGACCACATATGAAATTAAGATGTGTTGATTATCACTGGTGACTGGAATGCAAAAGTTGGAAGCAAAGAGGAGTCACTGGTAGTTGGAAAATATGGCCTTGGTGATAGAAATAACAGTGGAGATCGCATGATAGAATTTTGCAAGACCAATGACTTAATTCATTGCAAATACCTTTTTTCAACAATATAAATGATGGCTATACATGTGGACTTTGCCAGATGGAATACACAGGGATCAGACTGATTACATCTGTGGCAAGAGGCAATGGAGAAGTTCAATATCTTCAGCCAAAACAAGTCCAGGAGCTGATTGTGGAACAGACCATCAACTGCTCATATGTAAGTTCAAGCTGAAGTTGAAGACAATTAAAACAAGTCCATAAGAGCCAAAATAGGACCTTGACAATATCCCTCTTGAATTTAGAGACCATCTAAAGAATAAATAAATAAATATGCACTGAACACCAATGACTGAAAACCAGAGAAATTGTGGTATGATACCAAGTACATCATCCATGAAGAAAACAAGAGGTCATTAAAAAGACAAGAAAGGAAGAACAGACCAAAATGGATGTCAGAAGAGACTCTGAAATTTGTCCTTGAGCAGAGAGTAGCTAAAGTAAATGGAAGAAATGACAAGATAAAAGAGCTGAACAGAAGATTTCAAAGAGCAGCTTGAGAAGATGAAGCCAATTATTATAAAGAACTGTGCAAAGACCTGAAGTTAGAAAACAAAAAGGGAAGAACATGCTTGGTGTTCTGGTTCCCTAGTGCCGCTCTGATAAGAATATATCACAAATGGGATGGCCTTAACAAACAGGAGTTTATTCTTACACTTTGGAGGCTTTAAGTTCAAGTTCAAAGTGCCAAGCTCTAGGGACTGGGTGAAAGCCCCTCAACCTCGGGGTCCAGCTCTGCCTCCTGCTCCCGGCCCACTGGAGCTAGAGGTGTTTCTTTACTCAGACAGCTGCTGGCTGCTGAGGCTGCCAAGCCCAAGGTTGACAAGTAAAAAGGCACAGTCCCGAATATTACCAAACCACACAGCAGGCCATTAACTTAAGTCCATTGTAAGTCCCAAGGTTGGCAGAGCATGGCAGGCTGCTGAACAATGACATGGCTACATGTAGGGTTCAAGCGTGCCATAAAATAGAGACCATTCTCAAAGCTTCTCCTTATATACAGGAAGCAGACCACATACCCAAAGGCAGCTACTCAGCTGCTCATAGTAGATTCCACCATGGAGTTGATTACCAGACTCATCATAGGGAATACTACATCCAGCTGCTCAGCCACTCAACCAGGCCTGGCCAAGTTGACATACAAACATAACCACCACACTTGGTATTTCTGAAGCTGAAAGAACTGAAGAAAAAATTTAAGCCTTGTGTTGCAATATTGAAAGATTCTATGGGCAAAATATTGAAAGATGCAGGAAACATCAAAAAAAGATGGAAGGAACACACAGAGTCACTGTACCAAAAAGAATTGGTTAATGTTCATCCATTTCAGGAGGTGGCATATGATCAAGAACCAATGGTACTGAAGGAAGAAATCGAAGCTGCACTGAAGGAATTAGAGAAAAACAAGGCTCCAAGAATTGACAGAATACCCATTGAAATGTTTCAACAAATGGATGCTGTGCTGGAGGCACTTACTTGTCTATGCCAAGAAATTTGGAAGACAGCTACCTGGGCAACTGACTGAAAGAAATCCATATTTGTACACATTCCAAAGAAAGGTGATCCCATAGAATGTGGAAATTATTGAAAAATATCATTAATATCACACGTAAGTAAAACCTTGCTGAAGATAATTCAAAAACAGTTGCAACAGTATACTGACAGAGAAATTCCAGAAATGCAAGCTGGATTCAGAAGAGGTAACTAAGGTATCTGACTGCTAACCAGAAGGTTGGCATTTCAAACCCACCAGCTGCTCCGCAGACAGAAGATAGGACAATTTACTTCCATAAAGATTTATTGCATTGGAAACCCAAAGGCGATTGCTCTGAGTTGGGACCAATGCAATGGTTGTAAGTTTTTATTTGGGTGAAAGTTTACAGAGCATATTCCATACACGTTCTGTTTTGTGACATTCACTGCAATCCCCACAGTTGAACAGCATTCTTCCAACTTCCTCCTCATGTCTACCACTTCCCTTCCTCCTCACTTCCTATTCTCTTTAGCCTTCCTAGGTCTATCCGTGGGCAAATCCAGCCCTCTTGATCTTCGTATGTTTGATTGTTCTAATGAGTTCATACTCTCTCAGTATTACTATTCACTTTATAGGACTATTGACTGGTTGAAAGTTGACCCATGGGCGTTGAGTTTAGTTCCTGGCTTAAAGGGTCCCAAGGGCCAAAATTTTGGGGGTTCTACCAGTCTTTTTCCGACCAGTAAGCCTGGTCTTTTTTATGCTTTTGAGTTTCGTTCCACATATTTTCTCCCACTCTATCCAGGACTTCCTATTGTGATCCCTTTCAGAGTAATCAGCTGTGGTAGGCAGACGCCATCTAGTTCTTCTGGTCTCAGGGTTGTAGAGGCTGGGTTCACAGGGTCCATTAGTCCTTTGGATTAATTGTTCCCTTGCATCTTTGATTTTCTTCACCCTTCTTGTCTCCAGATGGGGAAAGACCAAAGATGGCTGGTCACAAGCTTTTAAAACCCCATTTGCTACTCACCATGGTTGTTGTTGTTGTTAGGTGCCATGAGTCAGCTCCGACTCATAGTGACTCTATGTACAGAACGAAAGACTGCCAAGTCCTGTGCCAACCTCACAATCCTTGCTATAATATTGTCTTTGTGGATTGTGTTATACTAATTGACCAATACCAGTGTCCCCTGAGACTATGGTCCTGAACTCTCATGCCTTGAGACTCATTCTCTCAAGGTGTTTGGTTATAACTAAGAAATTTTCATAGCTTTGCTCCTAGTATGCTCTACTATATTCATGGATATGTTTGCAGCATGTATAAATATGTAGGTAGAGATATCCTCTGTCAAACCTGTATATATATATGTATTTGTGGGTATAGTCCCAATCACCTTCCCACCCCTGTTCAGCTTCACTGTCTGTCTATGTAGATTATTGTTATTACTGTTATTGCAGTACTGTGTATGTTATGTAATAGTATTTACTTTTGTTACCTTTAACTCTGTGTTCTCCCTGTGTCTTCCACTGTCTTGATCATTTTGTGCTGACCTACACTTGTTGTATATTGCTTTCCCCTTCACCCAAGTAATATGTGTCTACCCTCTGTTGTGGTTGTGTGCCGTCGAGTCTGCCCTGACTCATAGCGACCCCTCCTTGGGTTGCTGAGGCAGTATCACTATAGAAGTAGATTGCCCAACCTTCCTCCTGAGGAGTGGCTGGTGGGTTTGAACCTCTAGCCTTCTGGTTAGTAGTCAAGTGCCTTAGGCACTATGCTCCTCCTTTCCCTTCCCACCCCTATTAACATTCAAAGAATGAATCTGTGTGTAAACCTTTTCTTAACTTTTTACAGTAGTGGCCTCATACAATAACTGTCCTTTTCTGATTGATTTCACTCAGCATAATGTCCTCTAGTTTCATCCATGTTATGAGGTGTTTTGCAGATGCATCACTGTTCTTTGATATTGCGTAGTCTTCCACTGTGTATATGTACCACAGATTGTTTATCCATTTATGTGTTGATGGGCACTTAGATTGTTTCCATCTTTCTGCTATTTGTGAATAATGCTGCGATGAACATGGGTGGGCATGTATCTGTTTGTGTCATGGCTCTTATTTCTCTAGGATATATACCTAGTTGTGGAATTGCTGGATCATATGGCATTTCTATTTCCAACTTGCTGAGGAAGCACCATACTGCTTTCCTTGGTGGTTGTATCATTTTACAGTCCTACCAGCAGCACATGAGATTCTCATGTCTTCACACCCTTGCCAGCATTTGCTGTTTTCTTTTTCTTTGAACTTTCTATGGATGCTAGAGTGAGATGATACCTCATTTTTGTTTTGATTTGCATCCTTCTAATACAGCTCTGGTAGCATAGTGCCTAAAGCATTTGACTGCTAACCAGAAGCCTGGCGGTTCAAACCCACCAGCCATTCCTTGGAAGGAAGATGGGGCAATCTACTTCTTTTTTTGCCTTATTGCTCTGGATAGGATTTCTAATACAATGTTGAATAGGAGTTGTGATAAAGGGCATTCTTGTCTGGTTCCCATTCACAAAGAGGAAGTGTTTAGTTTTTTTCCATTGATAATAATGTTGGTCATCGGTTTTGTGTATATGCCTTTTATTGTGTTGAGGAATTTCTCTTCTATTCGTATTTTACTGATCATTTTTATCAAGATTGGGGGTTTGGATTTTGGCCAAATGCCTTTTTTGCATCAATTGGGATGATCATTTGGTTCTTTTACTTTGTTTTGTTTATGTAACGGATTACCTTGATTGTTTTTTTAATGTTGAACCATCCTTGCATACCCAGTATGAATCCCACTTGGCAATGATGAATTACTTTTTTGATATGTTGTTGGATTCTGTCAGCTAGTATTTTGATGAGAATTTTTGTGTCAATGTTCATGAGGTTATTGGTCTGTAATTTTCTTTTCTAGTGATGTCTTTGCTTGATTTTGGTATTAGGGTTATGCTTGCTTCATAGAATCAGTCCAGTAGTATTCCATCCTTTTCTATGTTTGAGTAGTATTGGTTTCAGCTCTTGTCCAAATGTTTGGTAGTATTCATCAGTGAGGCTGTCTGGGCCAGGAATTTTTTGTTGGGAGTTCTTTTATGACCTGTTCAATTTCTTCTTTTGTGATGGGTCTGTTCAAAATTTGTACATCTGATTGTATTAATTTGGGTAGGTAATGTGTTTCTAAAAGTTTGTCCATTTCTTCTAAGATATCAAGTTTGTGGGAGTATAGTCCTTCATAGTAGACTGTTATTTTTCTTTTTATTTCAGTAGGTTCTTTTGCGACATCTCCCATTTAATTTCTTATTTGTGTTATTTGTGTCTTCTTTTCCTGTGTTAAATTTGACAATGGCTTGTCAATTTTATTAATCTTTTCAAGGAATCAACTTGTCTTGTTGATTCTTTCCATTGTTTTTCTGTTTCATTTACTTCTGCTTGAATCTATTATTTCCTGTCTTCTGGTGACTGTAGGCTTTTTTTTTTTTTTTGCTATTTCTTTTTTTTCTAATTGTTGGACATATTTGGTTAAGTTGTTGGTTTTATTCTTTCTTCTTTTTTGATGTGTGTGTTTATTGTTATAAATTGTCCTCTGAGCTACTTTTGTTGTGTCCCAAAGGTTTTGGTATGTTGTGTTTTAGTTCTCATTTAGTTCAAGTAATTTTTCATTTCTTCTGTTATCCAATAGTTTTTAAACCAGGCGTTATTCCATTTCTATGTACTTCATTTTTCCTTTTTTCTTAATCTTCCTGTTGTTGATTTCTAATTTTATAATATGATCTGAGAAGATGCTTTGTAGTATTATTTTGATGTTTTAAAATTTATTGAGGCTTGCTTTGTAGCCTAACATATAGTCTATTCTGGAGAAAGTTCTATGTGCACTGGAAAAGAATGTGTGTTGTGCCATTGTTGGGTGGAGTGTTCTGTGCACATCTATGAGGTCTAGTTGGTTGATTGTGTTGTTTAGTCTTCTGTATCTTTGTTAAGTTTCTTTCTAGTTGTTATATCCATCATCAAAAGTGGTGTATTAAAATCTCAGACTATTTCTCTTTTCAATTCTGTTAAAGTTTGATTTATGCATTTTAGGGTTCTTTCATTGAGTGTGTAGGTATTTATTATGGTTATGTCCTCTTGTTCAATTTAATGATTATATAATGTCCTTCCTTATCTCTTTGGCTGAGTTTTGCCTGAAAGTCTCTTTTATCAGAAATTAATATTGCCATTCCTGCTCTTTTTTGGTTGCCTTTTGCTCAATATATGTTTTTCTGTCCTCTGATTTTTAGCTTATTTTTGTCTTTGTGTCTAAGGTGTGTCTCTTGTTGATAGCATCGATGGGACATGTTTTCTTATCCATTCTGTTACTCTCTGTCTACTGACTAGTACATTTAATCCACTTACATTCAGTGTAATTATTGATAGGTATTGCTGTCATTTGCTATTTGTATGTGTGTGTGGTGGTGATGGTTTCTTTGTTCAATATATTTTTCTGTGCTGAGCTCATTTTGTTTATGGCTTCTAAAAATTATTATTATTTCCTTCCTTGCTATTGTTTTAGTGTTTACCAAAACTTAATGATTTTATTTTGTATTTTGGTGAGAAGGTTTGTTAATTTTCTTTGCAGTTACCCTGTAACTCATGATTATCTTTCTAAGTTTAAAGCAGTCCATTCTATATCTTCCTATCATCTCATCTTCCTCTCCATATGGGAGTTCTGTAACTACATCAGCTATTACTTCTTTTTGCTTTGTGGTTGTGATCGTTTACGAATTGATATCTCTGAGTTCCTATGTTCAGTCTTGTAGGTTTATTTTATGTTGGATACTTCTATATCTGGGTTAGGAGCTCTGGTGGCATTGCTTTCCAGGTGATATCATATGTCTTAATCTCCAGTTGTTGTCTGCCATTCTTGGTTCTCTGTCCGGAGGACTCTCTTGAGCATTTCTTGTAAGGTTGGTCTGGTTTTGTAAATACCCTTACTTTCTGTTTATCTGGAAGTGCCTGAATTTCACCATCATACTTGAGGGACAATTTTGCTGGATATATAATTCTTAGTTGGCAATTTTTCCTTTCAGGATTTTACATATGTCATCTGATTGCCTTCTTGTCTTCATGCTTTCTGCCAAGAAATCAGAGCTTAGTCTTACTGGTTCTCTTTTGTAGGTGACTTTTTTGTTTTACCTGAGCTGCTTTCAGGATTCTTTCTTTGTCTTTGGTTTTGTAAAGTTTGATTATGACGTGTTTTGGTGATTTTCTTTTGGAGTCTGTCCTATATGGGGTTAGTTGAGCCTCTTGAATGTATCTCTTTTCATCTTTCATGATATTAGGGAAATTTTCTTCTAACAAATCTTTGACAATTTTCTTAGTGCTTTTTTGGGTCCCTTCCTGTCGTGGAATTCCAATCATACATAAGTTTTTCCTTTTGATAGTGACCCAAATGATTCTTAGGCTTTCTTCATTTTTTGTTTTGTTCTTTTTTCTGATTGTTCCTCTAACATATTACTGTTGAGATAATTGTCTTCAATCTCACTAATTCTGTGTTCCATTGATTCAGTTCTACTCCTTTGTCCTTCCAAAGCATCATCTATTTTTTGAAATTTTAGTATTAATCATTTCTATTTGCTATTTTTACATGATTTCTAATTTTCTATTTATTTTGTCAATTAGTTCTTGTATTGTTTTCTAAAAATTCTTCTAGAGTTTCGTCTTTGTAGTTTCCTTGAACTTCCTCTCAGTCCATTGAAGATACATAAATATAATTCATTTGAATTCCTTCTTAGGTAATTCTACTAGCATTTCTTCCTCTGGAAGATTTTCTGGCCCTGTATTTTGGTCACTTGTTTGAACCATCTTGTGTGTGTGTGTGTGAGAAAGAGAGATTTGAAGTTGTCTGTTGTCTCTGAGACATTGTAATGTTATTGCATTAATGTTTTGATTATATGTTGCTTTGTTTCACCCTGATATTTTGCTTTTCTCTGTTTTACTATATCTGGACAACAGGACTGACGTGTTACTCTGGTGGCTAGTTTGGTAGCACTAAGACACTCACCACCTGTCTCTGGGTGGACTTGGTAGCAGGTGAGAGTATGGGCACGAGTCTCTGATAACTGGTTGTGCAGGGCAGCTGAGAACAGGCTGGGCAGGTGTCGGCTGCCATGATTGGTCTAGTAGTTCTGGAATGGGTAGTGGCACTCGCCCACAGTAAGTATAAGTGGGTGTGTCTGGGTAGGGTCACTTGTTCCCTACTGCTGGGGAAAGATAGAAAGAAAAAAAAGGAGGTGGGGAGGAAAAAAAGGAAAAGAAAAAAAATGGGGGGTGGGAAGAGGGGAAACTTAAGAAGAAAGAGAAAGAGAATAAAGGGAGAAAAAAAGGAACAGATGGAAAACAAACTAAACAAAGAAACAAAATGTGGCACAGTACTGGTGCAAGTGCTAGCCAAACATGGCTGCAGTGGAAACATGGCTGCAGTCTGTGGAGCATGTACCTCTGAATACAGAGGGTCAGGGCTGGCACTTCTGAATGTGGAGGTGGTGGGGGGCAAGGTACTCACTTAACTGGATCAAAAATAAAAAGAAGAAAAATAGTAAGTGTGGGGAAATGGAAGAAAAATAAAAAAGAGGGGTGACGGGAAGGGAAGGGCTATGAAGAAGGGTTGTTGTTGTTGTTATGTGCTGTTGAGTCGGCCCCAACTCATAGTGACCCCTCCTTGGGTTTCAGAGGCAGTATCAGTACGGAAGTAGATTGCCCAACCTTCCTTCTGAGGAGTGGCTGGTGGGTTTGAACCACCAGCCTTCTGGTTAGCAGTCAAGTGCCTTAGGCGCTACGCTACCAGAGCTCCTATGAGGAAAGGAAGAAAGAAAAAGAAAACTGAGAAAAATAAAAACAAACTGGTGCAAGTGTTAGCTGCTAAACACAGGTGCAGCAGGAACGTGAGGCTCACTCTGGTGAGCCTCACACTGCTCACACTGCTCTCCACAGAGGGGTGGGCCAGGTGCTGCAGACCACAGAAGGGGGCTGGGAACAAAAAAGAAATAATAATAATAAAAAAAAGACGGAGGTGAAGAAGAAGAAACAAAAGAAAAGAAAGAAGAGAAAAACAAAGGGGAAAAGAGGAAAGAACTAAGAAGAAGGAAAAAAGGAAAGGAGAAAAGGAGGAAAGAAAAATAGCACAGTACTGTTGAAAGTGCTGGCCACCAAACATGGCTATGCAGGAACGCAGTGCTTGCTCCATCAGGGCATACATCTGTGAGGAGAGGCAGGGACAGGTGCTGCTACCTGCATGGGCAGCAGGGGAGGGGCTTCTGCTGTTTGACAAAGACAGAAGGACAGAAGAACTAAGCAGAAAGATAAAAACAAACAAAAAATAGCACAGCATTGGCAGTGCGGGTAGTTTAACTGACTGCTGGATGGGGGAAGGAGAGAGAGGGCTGTACTTCTAGTCACCAGGAGGTTATGCAAGGTAAAAGGGTAGAACTTACCTCTCTGGTCACCTGATCACCTATGTGGGTGCTGGCACAGTCTTGGGCAGGTAGAGCTGGTTATCTGGTTCCTGCTCCAATCTGAATGATGCTTGCAATAATTCAAACTGGTGGCACATACACCTTAGAACAATCAACCGTGGGATATCAGAAGTGTGGTACTTGCACAGGGAGATAGCTCATGGGGCAGGAATGCATAGGAAAGAAGGACACAGGGAAGAAGAAACTACAGAGAGGAAGTAGGAAGAGAGCTGTTACATTATGGGAATTGCAATCAATGTCATGAAACAAAATGTATATGAACTATTGTATGGAAAATGAATTTGCTCTGTAAACCTTTGCCCAAATCCCTCTCTCTCTCTCTCTCTCTCACACACACACACACACACACAAAATCCTATGGAACCCAGTTCTGCTCTGACACACATGGGGTCATCATGAATCTGGGGGAAAAAAAAATGGCTGCACTGTGCCTGTTGGCAGTTTACTGCTCCTTCTTTCTGTTTAGTTTCTTCCTTTTATCAGTATTTGATCTACTTCTCTATCCTTTCTTTTGAAGCTGTGGGATCCAGGATGGTCATCTGTAACCTTTCCCTTTTTTTTCAAGTTTTGTTGTAGAGGGTCTAGATGGTGTATCTGCCAAGCCTGTCATCTTGGAACCTTTCAATCACTCCTATTTTATATGTAAGGAGACTGCAGCTAAGAAGGTCAAGTGTCACATAGCTGTTGAGCAGCAAAGTTGGGATCCAAACCAGATTTGTCTTATTCCAAAGTCTAGTTCTTTACTTCCTCTTGGCCACAGCACTTACTGTCCCAATGGCCCAAAAAGGGGTTGAAAAAGACCACACAACTCTTTACCTCCCTCTTCTCCAGGCATCCTCCAAGATTCCTAGTGACCAGTATTATAGTACCAACGCTGCTGACTTCTGTGGAGTATGAGGAAACTGGTAAGAGTTTTTGATTTGACAAGATGTAATTGAGGCTTCTCTACCCTCATTTTTGCTGCTAGCAATCTGTCAAATGTCACCTTCTCTATTCCCATTGGATCATTTTCCTTCTTGCCCCAAGCTGACTATCTCTTTTGGGGCCCTGTAGCATGTGATACAACTCTCTACTATCAGTGATCACATTGAAATGTCACTATTTGCTCACATGTTTACGTACCCCAAGACCCCAGTCTTTTGTAGGACAAGGAATGCCTGATTCATCTCTAGCCCAGCACCTAGCGTGGCATCTGCCACATAGTAGGTGCTTAACTAAATGTTGAGTGATGAGTGAGGCAAGACATATTAGAAATATAGTGACAAAAAAAAGAGAGGTATATGATTACAGAATTTTCTGTAGAAAATGAATGTATTGCTTGCCTTTAGTCTGCTTCCTCGATATCCAAGAGCATTTTTTTTCCCAGGCCATTCTCTGGTAGATTTTCAAGTTGGTTCTTGGCAGCAGTACTGCTTTCGTCCAGAAGATGGCGGGCAAGGCCAGCAGGAAAGCCTTACACTTGGCACACCAGAACCAGGCCCCTGCAGGTTACCTATTTCCAAAAAGATTCAGGAACCTGATAACTATTTGCCAAACTTATAAATGCACTTCTGGTCTTTGAGGCAGGCTCTCTGGCTGACCCCTGTGAAAATGAGCCTTCTGGAAAACATGAAAACATAACAGCAGGTTGTGAAGGGCCTGGTCTTCATAAACTCCTTTGTGTAATCTCTTGACACGCTGTGGAAAATAAGTATAAACCAGACACAACCCTCGACTTTTAGACGACTCTTGGGACAAACACCTTTTTTGCCTCATGAACTTTGGAAATCGCTCCCAGCTCTGTGGCCCTGGGTAATTCCTCTTCTGCCAACCTCCCCAGTTGATTGGAAGCTTCTGGCAGGCAGGGATCAGGTCACATCCATTTTTGCCCTGTTGGCTCTCTCAGCAAAAGTGAGGAAAGACTTTCTGACTGGAGTTGACTAGAAAGTGGTGATGGCCTAACAAAATGGCTTTGGGGAATTTCCAGCATGGTGGGAATTTTCCAAATAGCTCTTTTGTGGGCTAATGAGGTCTACCAATATTTTCTCCTCAAAGTCAGCTATATTTACTAAGGTTAGACCATCATTTCCCGCCCCCGCCCCAGGGTGCATAGGTGTGACTGTGGAAAGAAGTGAAACACTTCCCTAAGCTTTTGCTGAAAGCAATTTTAAGGCTGCAGCCAATACCACTTCCCCGCCCCCATTTTTCTTCTGACCTAAATCCTCCCCTGAAGCTGAGCTGGGCTTCAGGCCAGGGTGTCAGCAGTGGACAAAGGCGCCCTGTTTGAAGGCCTGGCTACTGTGTTTTCCTATACAGTCTGGCAAATGGTGTCCAACTCCCCCGAGACAATGTGATAACATAGAAATATACAAAGATGGCAGTTACCTCCGTTCTTCTACCTCCCAGGCAACTTGAAATGTTCCCCCTTGTGTTTCTACCACATGGCAACAGCATTGTTTATAAGAAGCGTCCGCTCCTCTACCTCAGGTCTGACCGATCACGTGGTGGACACTGTGCTAGATTCTTCCTCAAGCTGAGCTTGCCCTATTTTGTATTGCTAACTGGGAAGCCAAGTATTACTCACTGTTTCTCCTCAGGTTCTGTGGACCGTAAGTGAGTGACATCTCCAATGATTACCTCTTCTTCTCCTCCCTCAACACTTCCCCCTCCTCCTTACTAGTACCCTGATTCCTCAGCCTCTTGCATTTCAAGGGGAGTGGGAGAGGACTGGACAGGGCTGGGCTAGGGACCAGGACTAGTTCTGCTGAAACATGCATTGCTGTGCAACCTTGGAGAGACATGCCTTTCAGTTCATTGAGGCATAGTTCCTGCTTCTGTACAATGAGGATAATACCATATACTCTTGCAAATTGTCTGGAGGCCATGTTCACGTGCACCAAAACAAATACAAAGTGTCCCAAATTGCCAGTGACTGTATACAACGTACACTACCCATCTGTCAGTTTTTTGGACTGTGATGGCTTGCATATTGCTATGATACAGGATGCTGTGCCACCAGTATTTCAAATACCATCAGGGTCATTCATGGTGGATAGGTTCAGTGGAGCTTCCAGATGAATACAGACTAGGAAGAAAGGCTTGGCAATCTATTTCTGGAAGTTAGTCAGTGATAAGCCTATGGATCACAGCAAGATATTACCTGAGAGAGTACAGAAAGATGGGCCCTCTAGGTTGAAAGGCACTATAAAATGACTGCAACAATGGACTCAAACAAGCCAATGATTATAGAGATGGTGCAGGGCCAGGCCAAGTTTTGTTATGTTGTACATAAGGTCACCGTGAATTGGAGCCAACTTGAAGGTAACTGACAACAACAATTTATAAGGTGGCATATATTGCAGCTAGCAGTACAGAGGAGCCTAGCCTGTGGTCCCAGCTTTCAAGTTCCATAAGCTAAGAGGAAGTTAGGCATTTACATAAAAATTTAACTTATCTCAATGGGTAGTGCCTGAAAATAATTGATGGTGTCAATGATAAATGGGGTGTACATTCAGGAGAACTGTGTTCTCTATGAGCCTGAAAGATGGATGAAAGAGGACAGGAGTGGAAGGAGGGAAGGAATGAAGGATGAGAGGAATTTAGACAGGTGCACATTATGGGAGATACTGTGTCAGGTGGGGAAATGGCACATTGACAGGAACCCATGGAACATTTCCAAGGCACATAGGGTACATATTCTGGCTTAGTCAAAAGCTGTGTGTGTGCAAGTGTGTGTGTGTGTGTGTGCGCACGCAAGTGCACACATGGAGGAGATTAGTCTAGAAACTTGGTTCAAGGTCCAATTATGGTCATTTGTGTATGACAGAAGGTTGGAGAGGGCAGTAACCCTTAAGGACACAGTTGCATGTTCTGAGACAGACAGGGTGGGTGAGACAAAGATGGCAGCCAGGGGACAGATGTAAACTGTTATGCAGGAAAAATCAACAGGATTTGAATGAGTGAATGGGCATGGGCACAGAGGCTCAGATCTTGGAAACTAGGAGAATGGTGGTAACTTAGAAGACATAGGGAAAACAGGGAAGGGCATAGAAGACCACTTAACATGGGGAGAGAGGAGTTCTACTTTATGGGTATTCTACTTGAGGTGAATATGTTCATTTGGCCAAACATAGGGGTGACAGCCAGGAAGGAGAACTAGAGCCCAGAATTAGATAACACTTGTCCACTAGACACTCCTCACCACTTGAGTCTCATTGTCCCTTCAGAACATGGTCTCCACCCTCACTCTGTGTCTTAACTCAGCCTCTAGCTGTCACTTACTTTAAGAAACCAGGCATGCTGGCCTGACTCCCTGTGGAGACCTGACCTTGACCTAAGTCAAAAGATCCCTGGCCAGTATGAAAGATGCTATGGCTGAGCTTTGCTTTATCAGGGCTGGTGTTCCTCTCCCTGTGGAACAAGGAGTCAGCATTTTTTTTGGGGTAGGAAGAGAGTTTAGCCACATTTGGCAGGCTCTATTTGGTGAATGAGTAATAGGAGAAAGAGTTCTTGGGTGACAAACAGTTAAGTCCTCTGATGCTGACTGAAAGCTTAGCAGTTCAAGTCTACCCAGAGGCACCTTGGAAGGAAGGCCTGGTGATCTGCTTCTGAGTGGTCACAGCCATGAAAGCCTGTGGAGCTGTTCTGTGGGGTCACCATGAGTCAGGATCAACAGCAACTGGTATTTGGTGAATAAAGACCAGGAGGTGGGAGCTCTGGTAGCGTAGTGTGAAAGGCATTTGACTGCTAACCAGAAGGCTGGTGGTTCAAACCCACCAGCCACTCCTTGGAAGGAAGATTGTGCAAACTACTTTCATAGTGATCCCACCTCAGAAACCCAAGGAGGGGTTGCTATGAGTCCAATCAACTCAACAGCAGAGTTTGGTTTTGGGAGCTCTGGTAGCTAGAGCCGAAGGCATTTGACTGCTAACCAGAAGGCTGGCAGTTCAAACCCACCAGCCACTCCTCAGAAGGAAGGTTGGGCAATCTACTGCCGTAGTGATACTGCCTCGGAAACCCAAGGAGGGGTCGCTATGAGTTGGGTCCAACTCGACGGCACATAACAACAACAACAATGTCCTGGTAACTTAGTGCCGCTCTGACAAGAATATACCACAAATGGGATGGCCTTAACAACAGGAGTTTATTCTTACAATTTGGAGGCTTTAAGTCTAAGTTCAAAGTGCCAGGCTCTAGGGGCTGGGTGAAAGCCCCTCAACCTTGGGGTCCAGCTCTGCCTCCTGCTCCTGGCCCACTGGAGCTAGAGGCATTTCTTCACTCAGACAGCTGCTGGCTGCTGTGGCTGAGAAACCTCAAGGTTGACAAGTAAAAAGGCACAGTCCTGATTTATCAAACCACACAGCAGGCCATTGACTTAAGTCCATTGTAAGTCCCAAGGTCGGCAAAGCATAGCAGGCTGCTGAGCAACGACACAACTACATGAAGGGTCCAAGCCTGCCATAGGCTAAAGACCATTCCCAAAGCTCCTGCTTATATACAGGAAGCAGACCACATACCCAAAGGCAGCTACTCAACTGCTCACAATAGATTCCACCATGGAATTGATTACCAGTCTCTTCATGGGGAATACTACATCCAGCTGCCCAGCCACTCAACCAGGCCTAGCCAAGCTGACACAAAAACTTAACTACTACAAACAACAACCACCACGACCAGAAGTTCTGTCTAAGGAGAGAAACAATAAAGATGGTAGATAATTTCCAGGAAGGGGCCACAGAGGCATTTCTTTACTTCAGTTCATGCCCTTTCAAATTGCTGCTTATATGATTGATGCAGACTCTTATTTGCTGCAGTTTTCTTGGACTCACCAGTCTTTAGTAAATGTTCAGCACCCTGCAGAACACTGCTAGCATTGTTAGGAGTGCTTTTTAATTCCAAGGGAGTCAGAGATGCAGGCAAGACAGTGATTAAATAGAGACCTGGCAGGAGAAGATAGGTATGAGGGCTCACAAAGGAGGAAACAGATGTCTGCTCTGCAGCTAAGTAGTCCCTTCCTCTCTCCAGACCTCAGTTTTCTCATCTGTAAAATGAGGGTAATGGGCTAGAGGATCCTCAAGCTCCTTTGCCAATCTGATAGTCTATGATGTATTTTGTGTCATAGTCTCAGCCTGGATCTGAGTTCTGTGGACAAGGCGGAGAAAAAAAAGCATAAATATTGCCATTTGGAAAAGGCAATCTCCTAATTGGCCACCTCAAGTCTCTCAAAGCTTTTGGACCCATCTTAATCAGCTGAACAGGGTTCTGGTCTTGTAGGCCAGTGTGAAACCCTGCATGGCCTGCTTTTGGCTCTTCCCAAAAACTAGTTGTTAGAAATCATTTTTAAGGGAGATGGTCAAAGACTAATTTTCTAACATTTAAAAGACAATGGAACCCCTTTTTCAAAGGAAAGCTTATATGGAATTGGGATAAAACATGTAGAATAATGGCTGCTCTGTAGAAGCTGGATAGAGACACCCCATCCAACCTTAGGTTCCTCCAGATAACCCACAGACTCCAAGGAGCACAGTTTCAATATCACCAATCTAAGGATCAGGCAATCTAATCACAGACAGAGGACAAGCAAGATCTCTGATTCCATGTCAATGTATCCCTTTGCCTTTTATCAAAAGTCACTTTAAGAACCAGCACATGAATTCTCCTTCCGTATCTGTTATTGCTAGAAAAAGAATCAGGTTTGATAGAAGGTCAATGAAAACAAGGGAACCCCTCAATGAGTTGGATGGACATATAATCCAAAACAATGAACTCAGACATTTCAAAGATCATGAAGATGGTGCAGGATCAGGCACCATTTTGTTCTGTTGTACATAAGGTTGCCATGAGTCACAATAAACTTGATAATTAGCAATATCATCTATTTAGAAACTTACATTGAAAACACCGCCTGTCAATATCCACTATGGATGCCTCCATATAAGAAACTTCCTTCAGCAGTTCACATCAGGAAAAACTTATTTTTTTTTTCTTCTGGGGAACTGAAATATCTCCTAGCTCTTTGCTCTAAAACAAACAAAAACAAATAAACACTTTGTCTCACCCTGGAGGAACTTTTCCATTCCAGTCAGTGTGTCTTACGTGTGTCAGAGTGAACTATGCTCCACAGGATTTTCAATGGCTGACTTTTTGGAAGTAGATCACTAGATCTTTCCTTCTAGAGACTGCTGGGTGGGCTTGAACCTCCATAGTCTCTTTTAGCAGCTCAATGCATGAAGTGTTTGCACCATCATATATCACTTAATGCAATTCCCTCTTTGCGGTGTGTGGTGGATGCCATGGACTGTCACTCACCATCCGTTCTAAACTTCTTCTATCTACCTTTCTACACTTGGGTGACTGGAAAGCTGAAAATTAAATTTCCCAGATTCCCCCATGCTAAAAGGGCAAGGAGGCCACATGTTCTGACCTCCTCTAAGCCTACAAGAGGAAGACAGAGTCACTATCAGTAACCCAAGGCCTATTCCTGCAAGGCCACACATGCTGTCTCCCTCCAGCCCTTTCATCAACCATTCTTCCCAAAGCACCCACCACCTCTCTCCTGGGTTCAATAATTCACTGCAGTGGCCACACAGAATTCACAGATTACAGGGTTTATTAGGGAAACACCAGGGTATAATTCAAGTTCAGGAAAAATGCTCAGTGTCTCTCCCAGCCCACCATCTCTCAGCCAACAGTCTCTCCCAGTCTCTCTCCCAGCAGCGTGTGTGTCCCTTGGTGTCTCTCTCAGCAATGCTTGTCTCTTGTGTATCTTTCCCAGCAGCGTGTGTCTCTCAGAAGCACGTCCTTCTTCAGCCAGCCGTCAGAGAGAGAGAGTTCTGCCTCTAGGAGGCCTCCTTTTGAGCTGGCAGAGTGGCCAAACCAATCAGTCATAACCTCAGAATTCTAAGCACCTTAGAGAGAGCGGGAACCTCCCAGAACATTGTTTTGTGTTGCCCCCAGAAAGACCCCAGGTGGATAACTTTTACAATCAGGAGCTCTTGAGTTGCTCACAGCAAATTCCAGCATGGAGTTTACAAAGGCTTATGGCTAGAAGAGCCATACCAGGTAGTTTACCACACTGCACCCTGCTCTTGTTGTTGTTGTTGTTGATGTTATATGCCATTGAGTCGGATCCGACTCATAGCGACTCCTCCTTGGGTTTCCGAGGCAGTATCACACGGAAGTAGATTGCCCAACCTTCCTTCCGAGGAGAGGCTGGTGGGTTTGAACTGCCAGCCTTCTGGTTAGCAGTCAAGTGTCTTAGGCACTACGCTACCAGAGAATTCTGGATTTAAATTAGTTTCATCATTAGGTGTACTCATGCAATATCTGGAAGGTAGAGAAAGGCAGAGACCATTTTCATGGTGCGCTGGTTCATGCTGGAGTTCAGCACAGTTCTAGGAATATGGATGCTTCTGCAGCAGTGACTCAGTGTCCAGCCACTAGCTCTGTGGGTATTATGGTATATCAGTAGGAGTAGCAGTTCCTCCCTGATCTTGGGCTTGGATATTTGTGTTCTTGAAAATGTGAAGTGTGTGAACACTTGGCAGTGTGTTCTTGATTGCAGCAATTCTATGGGTTGGGCTCCTGACTCTTAATCATCCTGATTGTTGCAGAGGTGACAGCTGCCCTGGTGGCAAGGTTTGATTGTCATTTCTGAAGCCTAGCCTAGAGCCCACTTCTGCCTTTTCTATGATCCTTTGGGCTGCATGGCGTTTTTTTTTTTTCTTAAAACAACAAGAGTGGATTCTGTCTCCTGCCCTTGAACCCTGATTGCTACCAGTGTTACCAGGATGCTTAGATTCAAGTCTACTTACAGTCTCTGAGCCTCAATTTCCATGTCTGTAGCTCCATTATATAGAGTTGCTATGAGTTGGAATTGACTCAATGACAGTGGCTTTTTTGGGTTATGGCTTCATTACAGTAACAATTTCAGTGTATTGTATTATACCGCATGGTATGCATTTGTTTCCTTGTATATCTCACTATTAGCTTCTGCCTCCCTTAATGACTAAGATCTGTTTGATATTTTTTAATGCACCTAGCCTTTTCCCCTTGTTATCACTCTATCCTCACCACCACCATGTGAGGGCAATACCACAGGCTTATTTATATTTACAAAGTCCTAAGGTCATTGCCATAGTTGGAGGTATGTGCAAAATGTGGTGGGAGTATAGATGAAATGCTTCTGGTTTCTTGGAGAAGTCAGGCATGACACTTGAGCTTTAAAGAATGAGACATATCTCAGACACATAGGCAGGGTAGGACTTCACCAGCAGAGGGAAGAACTTGTGCAAAGGCTCAGAGGCAAGAGAAGTTGTGGTGGTTGTGTGTCAACTTGGCTGGGCCTGGCTTAGTAGCTGGGCAGCTGGATGTAGTTATTCCCCATGGTGAGATTGGTAATTAACTCCATGGTGGAATCTATTGGAGAAGCTGAGTAGCTGCTTTGGGTATGTGGTCTGCTTCCCATATATAAGAAATGGCTTTGGGAATGATCTCTAGCTTATGGCATGGTTGAACCCTGCATGTAGTCGAGTTGTTCAGCAGCCTCCCATGCTCTGCTGATCTTGGGACTTTCAATGGACTTGAATTAATGGCCTGCCATATGGTTTGGTAACTTCAGGACTGTGCCTTTTTACTTGTAAACTTTGGCTTTATCAGCTTCAGCAGCCAGTAGCTTCCTGAGTGAAGAAAAGCCTCTTGCTTCAGTGGACTGGGAGCAGGAGGCAGAGCTGAAGCCCAAGGTTGAGGGGCTTTCACCCAGCCCCTAGAGCCTGGCACTTTGAACTCAGACTTAAAGCCTCCAAACTGTAAGAGAATAAACTCCTGTTGGCTAAAGTCATCCCATTTGTGGTATCTTCTGTTAGAGTGGCACTAGGTAACTAAAACAGAAGTCATGGCATATTCAGAGAAAATTGCAAATGGCTGAGAATTCTTGGAGTTTGAAGTAGGAGAGGCAATGGCTGAAGGCAAGACAGACATGTAGGACCTCGTATTCCTGTCTGAGGGTAGTTTAGATTTACCATTGTAGCTGTTGAGGAAGAGCTCTGGTGGTGTAGTGGTTAAGGCATTTGGCTGCTAACCAGAATGTCAGTGGTTCAAACCCAGTAGCCACTCTGCAGAAGAAACATGAGACAGTCTGCTTCTGTAAAGATTTACAGCCTTGGAAACCTACTGGGAGTCACTATGAGTCAGAATTGACTCAATGACAGTGAGTTTGGCTTGGTTTTGGAGATGACTGAGAATCCATGGAGAATTTTTACCAAGAGAGTGACATGATGCAGCCATCACTGTGAGTCTGGGGGATGGGCTGGAAGGTTGAGATTAGAAGCAGAGAGCTGTGAGGAGGCAGTGATAGCAATTCAAGTAAGAGGTGATTAGGAGATGGCACTTGGTGACTGATGAGATGTGAAGGGTCAGAAAGAGGGAGTGATGTAGGACAACTCCCAGGTTTCTGGCTTGGGCAATTGGGTGAATGTTGCTCACTGAGAAAAGGAACTCTGGAACAGAAGTAGGTTCAGGGTTGAAGGGAACTGAGTTTGGTTTGTACACAATGAATTAGAGATTATCTTATAATCAGCTAATTATATAGGTCTGAAACTTGATAGAGACAGAGAGAGACTCAAGGAAGATGAAATAGTCAATAGTGTCAAAATTGCAGGGATATCAATAAGATGAAGACTAGAATATTCCCATTGGATTTGTCAGGAGGTCAGTGGTCCCTTGGCAATTTAATTAATTTTCAAAAAATAAATATTGAATGCCTACAATATGCCAGGCACTGTTCTTAGAACTTGGAATATATCAGTGAACAATTACATTCTCGAGAGGGGACACACCTAATAAGAAATGTAACAAGTAAGTGTGTTATATAACATGTTAACCACTACTTGTTTCAGTTGGTGGTACTGTGGTGGCTTGTATGTTGCTGTGGAACTAGAGGCTATGCCACTGGTACTTCAAATACCAGCAGGGTCACCCATGGTGGACAGATTTCAGTGGAACATCCAGACTAAGACAGACTGGGAAGGATGGGGCCATCCACTTCTGAAAAAACTGGTCACTGAAAACCTTATGAATAGCGGTGAAACACTGTCTGATATATTACTGGAAAAATTAATGAAATAGCCATGAAACATTGTCTGATATAGTGCCGGAAGATGAGCCCTCAAATTGGAAGGCACTCGAAATATGACAGGGGAAGAGCTGCCTCCTCAAAGTAGAGTCAGCCTTAATGACATGGACCTTCATTTGCTGATGGGGAACGACTCAAAATAGGAAGAAACAGCTGCAAACATCCATTAATAATGAGACATGGAATGTTATTTAGGAAAATGGGAAGTTATCAAAAATGAAATGGAACACATAAAGATTGATATCCCAGGCATTAGTGAACTGAAATGGACTGGTATTGACCCTTTTGAATCACATAATCATGTGATGTACTATGCCAGGAATGACAAATTGAAGAGGAATGGCATTGCATTCATTGTCAAAAAGAACATCTCAAGATCTATCCTGAACTACAGTGCTGTCAGTGATAGGATATCCATATACCTACAAGAAGACCAGTTAATAATACTATTATTCAAATTTATGCACCAACTACTAAAGCCAAAGATGAAGAAACTGAAGATTTTTGCCAACTTCTGCAGTCTGAAATTGAGCAAACAGGCAATCAAGATGTATTAATTATTACTGGTGATTGGAATGTGAAAGTTGGAAACAAAGAAGACTCATCGATAGCTGGAAAATATGGCCTTGGTGATAGAAATGACACAGGAGATGGCATGATAGAATTTTGGAACACCAGTGACTTATTTATTGCAAATACCTTTTTTCAATAACATAAATGATGTCTATACACATGGGCTTCATCAGATGGAAATCAGATTGACTACATCTGTGGAAAGAGGCAATGGAGAAGCTCATTATCATCAGTCAAAATAAGGCCAGGAACTATGTGTGCCAAATGAGCATGATGTCCCCTGAGACTATGGTCCTGAGTCCCCAGGTCTGCTGATTCTCTCTCACAAGATGTGTGGTTGTCTCGGCAAAGTTACTCCCACCCTGCCTTCTGTTGCTTCTGTAATGTATGTGACTAATTTTGTAGCACAAGTGCATATGTAAGATTATCTTCAGCCAAATCTATCCTTGGTGTAGGGTGTATTCCTGTTCGCCTACCCCCACCTGCTCTTCTCACCTGTCTATGCATTAATCTGTAGCCTAGTATTTGGGGCTAGTGATACTGCAGTGTTGTGCCTGTAATAGTATTTGCCTCTGTTACCTATATCTTTTATATATATACACACACACACATATGTGTGTGTGTGTGTGT
>NW_006921711.1:6051537-6059732 GCF_000298275.1 Orycteropus afer afer | reverse complement strand
TTTCATGACATTGACTACAATTTCCCACAGAGTAACAGCTCTTTCCACTTATTCTCCATAGTTACCTCTTCCCTGTGTCCTTTCCTCCCATGCACTGCTGACCCCCTCCAAGCTGTCTTCCTGTGCAAACGCTGCCCCTCTGTTCTCCCATGATTAATCACTCCAAGAAGTGTATCTACCTGATGTAAATGTTCACCGTATATGGCTGTCTATTGTTTGGCTGGAAGCCACAGGAGTGAGTTCAGTTCCAGACCTGAAGGGTGGCTAGGGGCCATAGTCTCAGGGATCTCACTAGGCTCTATCAGACCAGCAAACCTGCCTTTTTTTTTTTTTTTTGAATGATTTTGAGTTTTCTTCCACATTGTTCTCCCACTCTATCCATGATCTCCTGTAACAAACTGCCTCCTAGTGGTTGACAGTGGTAGCCAGGCACCATTTAGTTCTTCTGGTCTCATGGTCATATAGGCTGAGGATCATATGGTCTACCAGTCCCTTGGACTAATTGTTTCCATGCATCTTTGGTTTTCTTCATTCTTCTTTGCTCTGGATGAGGAGAGACCCATCGTTGCATCTAGATGGCTGCTTGCAACCTTTTAATACCCCATGTTATCTATATCTTTTGTGTACATTTCACTGTCTTTCCTTTCCCTGATATCACCATGCTGGTCACAGACTCTTTCCATACCATTCCTCTCCTCACACAAATCAACATGTGACCCCCAAATAGTCTGAGATTTTCCCTCCCCTTCGCTCTTGTCTCTGGTAACCAACAAAGTGAGTTTCCTTCCCTGAATATATGTTCCTTGGCTTTTTACAACAATGGGCTCATACAATATTTGTCCTTCCATGATTCACTTATTTCACTCAGCACAATGTCCTCTAAATTCATCCATGTTGTGAAATGGTTCTACAATCTACTTTGGTGAGTAGTGACTGGGGTCTTAAAAGCTTTTGAGCAGCTATTGGTCTCCTCTTGTCTGGAGCAAAGAAGAATGAAAGAAATCAAAGTCATCTGGAAACAATTAGTCCAAAGATAAGGTGGGCCATGAGGACCTCAGCCTCCGTGACCCAAGAACAGAAGAATTAGATGGTGCCTGGCTACCAATGCCAACTGCTCAGAAAGGGATCAAGCCTGGAGATCCTGGATAGAGTGAGAGGAAAACTGTGGAACAAAATTAAAAAACACAAAAACAACCAGAATTACTGGTTGGAGAGAGACTGGTGAAGCCTCCACGACTATGGCCCTGGGTTACCCTTCGAGGCTAGAAATGGACTCACTTGCATGGATTGGCTCTCAGCCCAACAGTAGAAAGACCTACATACAGAACACCTGCTCCAGGTCAATGCACCCACCTCCTCTAGGGAGATGCACTCCTTGGATCAAGCAGCCATGAGACACCAGAGGGGTAGCATTCACATAGAGGGAAGGCTGGACAGACAGGAATGCATGGATGAGTGGGGCACAGGGAGGGGGTGGTCATGGAGAGGAGAGGGGAGGAGAGTTTCTTAAGGTTGGGAAGGTAATCAGGGCCATCAAACCAGATGTACATGAACTGTTGAATGTAAAACAAGTTTCCTATGTAAATTTGCACCCAAAGCACAATAAAATATTAATAATAATAATACAAGGCCAGGAGCTGACTGTGGAACAGACCATTAATTGCTCATATGCCAGTTCAATTTGAAGGTAAAGAAAATAAAATAAGTACATGAGAGCCAACATATGACCTTGACTATATTCCACCTGAATTTAGAGACTTTCTGAAGAATAGATTTGAGACACTGTACACCAGTGAAGATAAGATGAGTTGTAGGATGACATAAGAAGTAAGCATTACAAGAAGTAAGCAAACAGTCATTAAAAAGACAAGAAAAGAGAAAAAAGACCAAAAATGTATGTCAGAAGAGGCTCTGAAACTTGCTTTTGAAAGGAGAATGGCTAAAGCAAATGGAAGAAATGTTGAAATAAAAGAACTGAACAGAAGATTTCAAAGGGAAGCTTGAGAAGACAAGGTAAAGTATTATAATGAAATATGCAAAGACCTTGAGTTAGAAAACCAAAAGGGAAAAACATGCCTGATATTTCTTAAGCTGAAAGATCTGAAGAAAAAATTCAAGCCTCAAGTTGCAATATTGAAGGATTCTGTGGGTAAAATATTGAATGATGTAGGGAGCATCAAAAGAAGATGGAAGGAATACGCAGAGTTACTGTACCAAAAAGAATTGGTTGATGTACAACTATTTCAGAAGGTAGCATATGATGAAGAACCAATGGTATTTAAAGAAGAAGATGAAACTGTATTGAAGGAATTAGTGAAAAACAAGGCTCCAGGAATTGATGGAATACCCATTGAGATGTTTCAACAAATGGATGCAGTGCTGGAGGTGCTTACTCGTTTATGCCAAGAAATTTGGAAGACAGCTACATGGCCAATTGACTGGAAAAGATGGAAATTTGTGCTCATTCCAAAGAAAGGTGATCCCACAGAATGTGGAAATTATTGAAAAATATCATTAATATCACATATGAGTAAAATCTACTGAAGATAATTAAAAAATGGTTGCAGCAGTACATTGACAAGGAACTTCCAGAAATGCAAGCTGGATTCAGAAGAGGACGTAGAATGAGGGATATTATTGCTGATGTCAGATGGACCTTAGCTGAAAGCAAAGAATGCCAGAAAGATGTATACCTGTGTTTTATTGACTATGCAAAAGCATTTGACTGTGTGAATCATAACAAATTATGGATAACATTGCAAAGAAGGGGAATTCCAGAACACTTAATTGTTCTCATGAGGAACTTGTACATAGACAAACAGGCTGTCATTTGAATAGAACAAGGGGATAATGGATGGTTTAAAATCAGGAAGGGAGTGTTTCAGGGTTGTATCCTTTCACCACACTTATTCAATCTGTATGCTGAACAAGGGAGCTCTGGTAGCATAGTGCCTAAGGCACTTGACTGCTAACCAAAAGGCTGGCGGTTCAAATGCCCCAGCCACTCCTTGGCAGGAAGGTTGGGCAATCTACTTCCGTATTGATACTGCCTCGGAAACCCAAGGAGGGGTCGCTATGAGTCGGGTCCAACTCGATGGCACATAACAACAACAACAACAGTGCTGAACAAATAATCTGAAAAACTGGACTATATGAAGAATAACACAGCATCAGGATTGGAGGAAGAACTATTAACAACCTATTATACACAGATGACACAACCTTGCTTGCTGAAAGTGGAGATGACTTGAAGCACTTACTAATGAAGATAAAAGATTAGTCTTCAGTATGGATTATATCTCAATGTAAAGAAAATGAATATTCTCACAACTGGACCAACAAGCAACCTCATGATAAATGGAGAAGGGATCAAAGTTGTCAGGGATTTCATTTTACTTGGGTCCACAGTTAACATCCATGAAAACAGCAGTCAGGAAATTAGACATCATATTGCACTGGGGAAATCTGCCACAAAAGACCTCTTCAAAGTGTTAAGAAGTAAAGATGTCACTTTGAAGACTAAGGTGCACCTAACTCAAGCCATGGTATTTTCAATAGCTTCATATGCATGTGAAAGCTGGACAATGAATAAGGAAGAGCAAAGAAGAGTTGATGCCTTTGAACTTTGTGGTGTTGGCAAAGAATATTGAAAATACCATGGACTGCCGGAGGCACGAACACATCTATCCTGGAAGAAGTGCAACCAGAATGCTCCTTGGAAGCAAGACCAGCTAGACTTCATCTCACCTACTTTGGTCATGTTGTCAGAAAGGACCATTCCCTGGGGAAGGATATCATGCTTGGTAAAGTAGAGGGTTAGCAAAGAAGGGGAAGACCCTCAATGAGATGGATTGATGCAGTGGCTGCAATGATATGCTCAAGCATATCAAGAATTTTGAGGATGGCACAGGACTGGGCAGTGTTTTGCTCTGTTGTACACAGGGTCACTATGAGTCAGAACCAACTCAATGGCATCTAACAACAACATAGCATGTTAAAAGATTTCAAGTCCTACAGACAAAGAAAATAAAGTAGAATATATATGAGAGAAATCAGGAATGTTGGGCAGTGTTTGCAATTTTAAATATGGTGGTCAGAGAGTTATATTTGAGCAAAGACTTGAAAATGGTGAGGGAGTTGGCCATAGGAAAATCTGAGGAAAAAACATTTTAGGGAAGGGGAATGGCCAGTGCAAAGGCATTAAATAGATGTGCGTAGCATGTTCTAGGAATAGCAAGGAAGCCAGGTGGCTGGAGTGGAGTGAGGGAGGGAGAGAAATAGGGGATAAAGTGAAGGAGATAAGGGGTAGGGGTGGAAGCAGTCTTCTAGGGCCTGATAGGCCACTGGAAGGGCTTTGGCTTTGGGGAGCCACTGGAGAGTTTTGAGGTGAGGAATGACTTGGTTTAATGTATGCTTTGAAAGGATCACTCTGGCACCTGTGTTGATAAATAACTGTTGTGAGGGCAGGGTAGCATCAGAGAGACCTGCTAGGAGGCTGCTGTGTGATCCAGGAGAGAGATGATGGTGTCTTGGGTCAGGGCAGTGGCAGTGGAGGTGGTTAGAGTGGTCAAATTCTGGATATATTTTAAAGGTAGACTCAATAGAATTCCTGATGGATTGGCATATGGGATGTGATAGAAAGGAATCAAGGATTACTTAAAATTTTTGGCATGAACAACTGGAAGGATAGCATTACCCCCAACTGATATGACAAAGACTGTGGATGAAGAAGGTTTGGGTTCAAAGATCAGAAGTTTCGTTTTGGGTATGTTGAGTTTGAGCTGTCCATTAGAGATCCAACTGGACATTTTCTGTGATGTGGGAAGGGTGGAAACTAGATTGTTGATGTTGAGGAGTAAATTGGAGGTGAGATAGTGGAGCAGGAACTGTAGAGTATATGTCTATAACCTGGGCTGTGAAACAAAGGTGAATTGTATGGTGAAAGTGAGAGAAATAAATAAAGAAGAGCTGTGAGCCAGTGGGGATCCAGAAGTTGTAGAGAACTTGTCTGATGGAGCCAGGTCCTTGAGGAAGTCAGAGAGTATGAATCCAGATCATCAGAATATCCAGACATCTTTTCCTTTGGGGAGAGTTAATATTGAGGGCATATGTGGACAGATTTTGAGGCAGTGGTGAAGGGGGTGGGGCAGGAAGTTGAGGGATTTTTATTTGTAGTCTCTTAAAATAAGAATCAGGGTCAACTGAGGGAGAATATAAACATTTAGAAGAGACCCTGAGGGGAATGGGAGAAGAAGTCAGAGAGTTGCTGAGAGAGATGAGGTATAGCCTGATGCTGTAAATTTGTGGGGCACCATTCTTCATTGTGGTGAGATTTTCTCCAGCAGTCCTTAAATCTGATATAGAAGGTAGAGCTTTAGATTAAACCAGGATTGGGAGTTTAAGGGGTAGATGTGATGGAAAGACAAAGTAGTGATTGAATTGGGATGGTTGAAAAGAAAATAATTGAGGTAAATCCTGTCTGTTCTCCACTGGATGGGGAAGGAAGTGAAACCAGGAGGCACTAGTAGGTATGGCAAACCAGGTAGAGTCAGGAGCTCAGAGATCAAGATGGCTCTGGGAGTAGGTATAGTGGGAGGAGGAATAAGAGGATATAATCTTAGAGTG
Organism: Orycteropus afer afer; assembly: GCF_000298275.1. Lineage (NCBI taxonomy): Eukaryota > Metazoa > Chordata > Mammalia > Tubulidentata > Orycteropodidae > Orycteropus > Orycteropus afer. Next base: position 6,054,107 of record NW_006921711.1, on the reverse strand, counting down.
AAGTATTGGGTTTAAGACTGCAAAGATAAAGGATTCTTAGTAATGTTGTGGTAGTTAAGTTTGTGTGTCACCTTGGCTGGGCCTGATTGAGTGACTGGGTGGCTGGATGTAGTATTCCCCAGGATGAGACTGGTAATAAATTCCATGGTGTAATCTACTGTGAGCAGCTGAGTAGCTGCTTTGAGTATGTGGTCTTCTTCCCACATATAAGAAACACCTTTGGGAATAGTCTCTAGCTTATGGCATGCTTGGACCCTGCATGTAGCCATGTCCTTGTTCAGCAGCCTGCCATGCTCTGCCAACCTTGGGATTTTCAATGGACTAGCATTAATAGCCTGCCGTGTGGTTTGGTAACATCGGGACTGTGGCTTTTTACCTGTCAACCTTGGGCTTGTCAGCCTCAACAGCTAGCAGCTGAGTGAAGAAAAGCCTCCAGGTTCAGTGGGCCAGGAGCAGGAGGCAGAGCTGAAGCCCAAGGTTGAGGGGCTTTCACCCAGCCCCTAAAGCCTGGTACTTTGAACTTGGACTTAAAGCCTCCAAACTGTAAGAGAATAAACTCCTGTTTGTTAAAGCCATCCTATTTATGGTATATTCTTGTCAGAGCGGTGCTAGGTAACCAGAACAGAATATGGTACCAGGAGTGGGGTGAGTGAGGTTGCCACTCAGGAACTAGGGGATTAGTGCCACCCAGTGAAGGAGAGCTGTATGGATGCCACCCATTGGAGATCTGTATGGGTGCCAAGTTGACAAGGGGTGGAACTGTGGTAGTTAAGTTTGTGTGTCAACTTGGCTGGGCCTGGTTGAGTAGCTGGGCAGCTGGATGTAGTATTCCCCATGATGAGACAAGCAATCAACTCCATGGTGGAATCTACTGAGTAGCTGCCTTAGGCATGTGGTCTGCTTCCTGTATATAAGGAGAAGCCTTGGGGAATGGTCTCTAGCTTATGGCATGCTTGAACCCTGCGTATAGCTGTGTCATTGTTCAGCAGCCTGCCGTGCTCTGCCGAACTTGGGACTTTCAATGGACTTGAATTAATGGCCTGCTGTGTTGTGTGGTTTGGTAACATCGGGACTATGCCTTATTACTTGTCAACCTTGGGCTTGTCAGCCTCAGCAGCCAGCAGCTGAGTGAAGAAAAGCCTCTAGCCTCAGGACAGCTGAAACCCACAGTTGAGGGGCTTTCACCCAGCCCCCAGAGCTTGGCACTTTGAACTCAGACTTAAAGCCTCCAAATTGGAAGAGAATAAACTCCTGTTTATTAAAGCCATCCCATTTGTGATCTATTCTTGTCAGAATGGCACTAGGTAACCAAAACGGCCAGATTGTGACTTATGTGAGTAAATCACCTGAAATAAGTGGTTAAGACCTTTAGTTTCCCTCCCTCCATTTGTGTTTTCAACAGGAACACCTTACACCCAAAATTTCAAATTTGAGGATGACTGGCCTCACATGGAAAACAAGGGAGATGTAGAGTTCCATGTGTGTCACCTCCTGGGACCTTGGTATCTGGAATTGTCTGTGAAACCTGAGTTTGCTCAGGCTACTGGTGACCTGACAAGTGATGGGGAAACACAAGGAACTGGAAAAGATGCCAAGCCCAGAAGTGGCTGCTGGACACCAAAGATTCTTAACAGAAGATTAGCTGTACAATGAACAGAAAACCGTATGCAAAGGCAAATATTTAATTTGAGGTGGACTTTATTTTCCTTATATCAGAATAACACAAACCTTGGATTACCTTCTCTGGGACTAATGACAAAAAATTAAATTAAGTGTAATTATATTCCACTCAGAGACTCCTGGGAAGTAATTCAAATATGCAAGTATCCTTTGTGAAAGGTAGAATTCATTCTTTCTGATTGAGAAAGACAAACTAAAGTGGAGGTGGGTTGAGTGGAGGTAATTATATTTGATAAACTCAATTACCACTTCTCAGCAACTGTAATGGGTTCTGCTCTAACAATGGAAAAATGATTATGTGTTTATCCTTTTGATGGTACAAGTAAATAAAAAAAGAAATAACAAAGTTTCTAGAACCTGGCAACCTCAAGGCAAGTCCAGATCCTACATTATGAAAGGCACTTCGGGGCTTATTAATACATATTGCACTGATCCACTTAGCCTGGTGGTGGATAACAGATATTTGAATATCAGGGATGGAGGGATGTCAGCAGCCTCCTGAAGGCAAGTATTAGGTTTATTACTCCTTGGTATCCTCCTGAACAGAGCACAAGTATTACCAACAGTTAGTTTGGAGAATGCTGTTTGGATCCCCTGAGTAAGGAAGCCTTGCTCTTTCTTGAAACAGTTATATACACAGTTGGATATGTAGTTTTCTCTTTGCAGATGGTTGTGAAAGATAGTTTTAGTTCATACATTGATTCTCCTTCCACAATGTTAGCTCTTGAAGATTCAGGTCAGTAAAAGTTAGCAAAAAACCAAATGAAACCAACATAAAAAGATAACATTAGCCAAAGAGTAATTATGGATAGGGAGCTCTGGTAGTATAGTGGCTAAGGCACTTGACTGCTAACCAGAAGGCTGGCGGTTCAAACCCACCAGCCACTCCT
>NW_006921711.1:6045694-6047537 GCF_000298275.1 Orycteropus afer afer | reverse complement strand
ATCACCCCCACCTGGGTCCCTGTGGCTGACTGTTCCTCTGTCTGGCTTCCTGGCTTTTAATCCCCTTTCTCATGCTCTTCTGGCCTGCTGCTTTGGGCATCCCTGAGTTGTCTCTCCTCACCTGTATCCCTGGGGCTTACTGCTCTTCTGTCCGGGTTCCTGGCTTTTATCCCCTTTCTCCTGCTTTCATTAATTCCTTAATGAATAATTCATTAATTAATTCATCAATGAATAGAGGTAAGGATTTACAACATTTCACAAATGGAGGATAATTACAGATTACATCATGAAGGATGATTGCATCATTACATAACTGCCAAACTATATCATTACGTAACTACCAAACCACTGAGAATCATGGTGTAGCCAACTTGACACAGATTTTTTGAGGACACCATTTAATCCAAGCTACCTCACCACAGTGCCCCTAGCTAACTCCTGAGAATAATTAAAATTACTCTCTGAGCTTTCTTTCACAGATAGTCCAATGGTTACTAATCCTGTCAATTCAGAGTTTTCCCTGAAATAGGCAAACTATCTTTAAATTTTGATATATTCTATTTTATTTTTGAGTACTGTCTGATTAATCAACATTATCTTCCAAAGTATTTACATAGTTTTCAAAACTCTATTAAACATGTAAGAAGGGTGACTTCCAGTATTCTTTACATGTGAAGTAGTATAATAACACTTGAAAGTAAAGATGCATACTATAAACCCTAAAGCAACCAATGAAGAATCTAGTTCTGTGGGAATGCTGGATGTTAATAAGAGAAACAACGTGCAGGGGAAAGAGTTAAGTGGCAACTCTTTGTACTTCGGCACAAATTTTTGTGTATATCTAAAACTGCTCTAAAAAATAGTCTATTTTAAAAAACATAAATAATCTACTTAAAGAATAAAATAAAGTATATAGAAATAATTGTGTAAAACTAATTAATTGATTAATAAAAGTGTAAACATAAAAAAGAACAAAGTTAATAAGCCAGCATGAAGATGAAATGAAATCATAAGATGTCCTCAATCAATCTAAAAGAAAGCAGAGAAAGAGAAAAAGGGGAACAAAATCCAGATAAGACAAATAGAACACAAATCTGAAGAGGGAAGATTTAAATCCAACCCTATCAATAATCACATTAAGTGGAAGTGGCCTAACCACCTGAGTTAAAAGTCAGAGATTGCCAGATTGTATAAAAAAGCAAGACCCAACTGTGTGCTGTTGTAGTCCAGTGAATTGCTTGGTATGGCTTTTCTATCCATAGTCTTTGTAACTCCCGTCTGATTACTGGGTGGGGCCATGCAAATAAGGTGTGTAGAACTCTGATGTTGGAACTGGTTAGTTTTATCACCCTGCAAGCCTTAAAATGAGGCTTCCTAGAGGCAGAGAGTGGATCTCATTGCCATCAAGAGATAAGAGCTGGAGGTAAAGTAGAGTGTGTCCTTGGAAAGATCTCTGCCCTGTTGTTCCTTCCTTGGCTGTGAGATGCCCTGGCAGAGAGACGATGGCAGTGGAACCAAGAGGCACAAGACAGAGTGTCAGGCTTACCTGGCCCACAGAGGCAGAGGCCAGCCAAGAGGCCAAGGGCCAGAGAGGTGTGTGAAAGCACAGCAGAGGGGAGACTGTCCTGATTGAAGAATTGTATCCTGAGTGCATTCCTAAACTTGAAGTTAGTTCCCTAATAAACCCCATAACCATGAGTATTGTCTGTGAGTTCTGCGTGGCCATTGTAATGAATTATCAAAGCTAGCAGAGAAGGAGCTCTGGTAGCATAGTGGCTAAGGCACTTGACTGCTAACCAGAAGGCTGGCGGTTCAAACCCACCAGCCACTCCTCGGAAGGAAG
>NW_006921711.1:6034792-6045499 GCF_000298275.1 Orycteropus afer afer | reverse complement strand
GGTTGGTGTCAAAGTTGGTAAAAAGGCTGGAGGGTGGTGGCATGTCTGGCCTCATAGGAATAAGCCTTGGGCTGCTGATGGTGATTCTGTCTTCCTCTTGTGAAGTTAGAGGAGGTCAGAAGATGTCTCCTCCCAGTCCTTTTTGCAGCTGCTTTTAAGCAACATTTTAAATATAAAGACACACAAGTTAAAAGTAATAAAATGGAAAAAGATGTATCAACTAATATTAATAAAAAGAAGATTGGAGTAGCTATATTAATTTCAAACAGAGTAGATGTCAGAGCAACAAATATTACTAGGGATAAAGAGAGCCATTTCATAAAGATTAAGGGGTCAACTCATCAAAAAGATGACAATCTTAAACATTTAGGTACCTAGTAACAGAGCTTCAAAAAAAATGAAGCAAAACTCGATAAAACTGTGAGGAGAAATAGAAAAATCTACAATTATAGTTAATAAACTTTGTCCCTCAATAATGGTTAGAACAAATGGAAAGAAAATCAAGAAGGACATGGAAGACTTGAGCTACACTCTTATCCCAGGTGACCTAGTTGACACTTTGTAGAACACTCCCCACAGCAAGAGCAGAAAACACATGTTTTGTCACATACACAAAGAATATTTACCAAGATAGAACATATTCTGGGCCATAAAACATGTCTCAGTATCAATATAAGTATCAATATAATCAAAAGAATTTATGTCTGTATTATGAAGTATGTTCTCTGATGCAATGGAATTAAATTAGGAATCAATAAAGGAAAGATGTCCGAAAATCCCCAGATATGTGAGAACTATATAATAATGCACTTCCAAATAATGCATGGGTCAAAGAAGAAATCAAAAGAGATAAAGTAGGTTAAAATGAATGAAAATGGAAACATGACATTTCAAAATGTGTGGGATGTAGTTAAAGCAGTACTTAGAAGGAAATTACAGCACTGAAGGCCTACTTAATAGAAGATCTCAAATCGATGACCTCAGCTTTCACCTTAAGAAAGCAGAGTTGTTGTTGTTGTTGTTGTTAGGTGCCGTCAAGTTGTTTCTGACTCATAGCGACCCCATGCACAGCAGAACGAAACACTGTCTGATCCCATGCCAGCTCCATGTTCCCCGCTATACTTGAGCCCATCATCGCAGCCACCATGTCAATCTATCTCGTTGAAGGCCTCCCTCTCTTTCGTCGACCCTCCACCCTACCAAGCATGACATCCTTCTCCAGGGAATGGTCCCTTCTTACAACATGACCAAAATAGGTGAGACAAAGTCTGGCCATTCTTGCTTCCAAGGAGCATTTTGGGTGTACTTCCTCCAGGACAGATCTGTTAGTTCTTTTAGCAGTCCATGGTACTTTCAGCATTCTTCGCCAGCACCACAACTCAAAAGCATCAACTCTTCTTCAGTCTTCCTTATTCGTTGTCCAGCTCTCACATGCATATGAGGCGATTGGAAATATCATGGCTTGTGTCAGGTGCACCTTAGTCCTCAAGGAGACTTCCTTGCTCCTCAGCACTTGAAACAGTTCCTTCGTGGTTGACCTTCCCAATGCTACACGTCATCTAATGTCCTGACTGCTGCTTCCATTGGCATTGATTGTAGAACCAAGCAACGTGAATTCTTTGACAGCCTCAATCTTCTCTCCATTTATTGTGATGCTGATCACTGGTCCAGTTGTGAGTATTTTTGTTTTCTTTATACTGAGACGTAATCCATACTGCAGACTGTATTCTTCAACCTTCATCAGTAAGTGCCTCAAGTCATCCTCACTTTCAGCAAGCAAAGTTGTGTCGTCTGCATATCTCAGGTTGTTAATGATTCTTCCTCCAATCCTGATGCCACGTTTTTCTTCATATAATCCAGCTTCTCAGATTATTTGCTCAGCATATAGATTGAATAAGTGTGGGGAAAGGAAACAACCCTGACACACTCCCTTCTTGATTTTAAACCATGTAGTGTCCCCTTGTTCCATTCGAAAGACAGCCTCCTGGTCAAGGTTCAAGTTCCTCATAAGTACAATCAAGTGTTCGGGAATTCTCATTCTTTGCAATGTTATCCATAATCTGTCATGATCCACACAATCAAATGGCTTTGCATAGTCAATAAAACACAAGTAAACATCTTTCTGGTATTCTTTGCCTTGAGCCAAGGTCCATCTGACAACAGCTATGATATTTCTTGTTCCACATCTTCTTCTGAATCCAGCTTGCACCTCTGGAAGTTCTCTGTCAATATACTGCTGCAAACATTTTTGAATTATCTTCAGTAAGATCTTACTTGTGTGTGATATTAATGATATTGTTCTATAATTTCCACATTCTGTGGGATCACCTTTCTTTGGAATGGGTACAAATATGGATCTCTTCCAATAGTTGGCCAGGTAGCTGTCTTCCAAATCTCTTGGCATGACTGAGTGAGTGCCTCCAATGGGGCATCCATTTGTTGAAATATCTCAGTGGGTATTCCGTCAATTCCCGGAGCCTTGTTCTTCGCCAGTTCCTTCATTGCAGCTTTGATGTCCTCCTTCAGTACCATTGGTTCTAGATCATATGACACTTCCTGAAATGGATGAAGATCGACCAGTTCTTTTTGGTACAGTGACTCTGTGTATTCCTGCCATCTTCTCTTGATGTTTCGTGCATCATTCAATATTTTGCCCATAGAATCTCTCAATATTGCAACTCGAGTCTTAAATTTTTTCTTCAGTTCTTTCAGTTTGAGAAATGCTGAGCGTGTTCTTCCTTTTTGGTTTTCAGACTCCAGGTCTTTGCACATTTCATTTTAGTTATTGGTTTTGTCTGCTCAAGCTGCTCTTTGAAATCTTCTGTTCAGCTCTTTTGTCTTGTCATTTCTTCCATTGGCTTTAGCTACTCTCCACTCAAGGGCAAGTTTCAGAGTCTCTTCTGTCATCCATTTTGGTCTTCTCTTCTTTTCTTGTCTTTTTAGTGATCTCTTGCTTTCTTCATGGATAATGTTCCTGATATTCTCCCACAATTCCTCTGGTTTTCTGTCTTTGGTGTTCAGTGCATCAAATCTATTTTTTATATGATCTCTAAATTCAGGAGGGATATATTCAAGATCATTTTTGGCTCTCAAAATGTAAGCAGAGGGAAATTATAAAGATAAGAGTGGAAATCAGCAAGAAAGAAAATACAACACAGTATAGAAAGTATTAATGAAATCAAAAGTTAGTTTATGAGAAGATCAAGGAAAATTATAACTCCCTAGTCAGAATTCCCTGGGGTGGGGGTGGGGAATAACCAAAGAGAGACAGAGAGATACGGAGAAGATGCAAATCACCGATATAAGGAATGAGAGAGATGATATCACTATATAGAGGATAATGAAGGAATATTATGAACAACTTTGTGCAAATAAATTTGGCAACTTATATGAAATGGACAAATTCCTTGAAAGATACAAACTATCATTTCTTTACTCCAGAAGAAATAAATATCCTGAATATTACATAAATTGAATTTGTAGGTGCTTGACTATATGAGACTTACATTTTTTTTTTTTATCAATATGCAGCTTTTCTTTGGACTGACCTTTTCTCCCATTTTCCAATGTGTGCCTTTTATGTGTGCTCATGTGCATCTCTGTATGCAGGACATTTTGCATACTTTTTTCTTCAATTAAAATAATTTTCAGTTACCTGAAAAAACTTCATTTTCATGAATTCCACATGCTAGAGGTGAAGACCTACCCTTCCAAGGCTGAGATACAGACTTTAGACTTCCAGAGATTGAATATCTGGTGATCTCAAAGCCTAAATCATGGATCCCCTTCCTGTTGAAATCCACATGCTTCTTGGGCATTTGCAGAGATTAAGAGTGAGAGCTGTCTGAGTCCTCAGCCCTGGAGTACCTCAAGCACTCATGTGTGAGGGAATGTCTAGATACATGAGACGGATGGAGTCAGAGTCATGCTCACACACTTGGAGACCCCATGCTTCCTGGGTCTCTGCTTCTACTTCCAGGAAGGGCTTTCGGAGCTGAGAATGAGCTCTAGTGTAAGGCCTGTGGGCCCTTTTCTCTGGACTATTAAACAACTTGGATTTAGGACAACTTAGTCTGTCCCATTTTAATCAATGAGGAATAAATGTCTGGACATTCTCAAGCCTGGAGGGTCATTGGCCAGAAGGTGGAGGAAGGTTGGAAGAGTTCTCCCCTCAAATATCTCAGAAATTGTCAACAGGATAAATGAGGCCATGAGTAGAGGAATAGGCCCAAGAGGAGACTGAAAGGACACTGGTTGTTAACAAAGCAGGAGCACTGGAGACATTTGGGTGTGGTGGGGAGGCATGAGAGAGGCCTTCAGGAGATGTGTGCCTTTGGGAGCATGTTGGCTCAACCAGCTGTGGGTGCCCAGGAGGCAGGAATGGATGAGGCATTATTGCTTTGTAATACATGTGCTATATTGTATTTTCTGTTCTGTATTTCAGATACATATATAAAAGTCTGACAAAGAAGAACTTGATAAAACTGCAAGGAGAACTAGAACACTTCCCCAATAAGAGAAAAATACAGCAGCATTCAATACTCCAGAAGCTAACACCTGGGAGAATTTGAATGGCAAATTACTTGATTCAGGTGTTACAGGTAAACTCATGGATGGACAGAGGACATTACTATTGGAACCATCAGGGTGTTTGTTGGTGCCTCTGTTTCAGTTTAATTCCATGTTAAGGTTTGAACAAGGAACAGAGCACCAGCTACCAAAGGAGCTCAAGGTAGAGGTGGGGTACCAAGGGAGAAGTGGGGTACCAGCAGTTTTTGGTAGATATTGATAGTGGTGTAAATGTCCTAGCTGACTGATCTCTTCCTATTGTGAGGGCTTTAGAACTTTTCTAGGCTGACTGTGAAGCATTTTTTAATATAACCTGGCAATCTCTGCCTTTTAACTTGGTTGGTTAGGCCATTTCCATTTAATAAAATTGTCCTTTTGCTATGGATTTTCTCCTAGACATGTGTAACCATCAGATAGGGGCAACTTCAAATAAAAATCAGATTAACCAAACAGCCCCAGTTACACATTGGGGGAAGAAAACTGGCCTTCAAAAGATAATGCTAAAATGATGAATTATTTGTTTAAATTATTACTTACTATGTGAAAATTTAAAGAACTTAATGGAAATTTAAAAAGTAGGTCAGTGGAGAGGGGCTTTCCTTCAGACAAATTTCTTCTGAGGTGATTTCAACTATTGTCTTTAATTTTTTTTTTTACACGATTGTGCGTATTTTTTAGGGTCCCGATCCTACAATATGTGCAGATATTTTCCTCACCATGTTTGGGCATTTTGGCATGTTGCTACATGGATTTTTATTGATTCTTGCTCAAAGCTGCATTATATAGCAATGTCTGAACTGGCCAGACTTTCATGAAGTTTCCCTTTTGCATTGGAGAGCTAGGTTGTTTCTGTTTATTTACTATCATACATAGTATTTCCATTTCAAAAATAATGATACTTTAAAGAGGAATATCTTGGGTGCAAATTAGGGAATAATTTAAGAAAATAAAGCTAAGTCAAAGATTTGGAAAGTAGGAAAGCTAAGTCAAAGACTTAAAAGCCACAAGAGCAAGGCCATAGTCAGTTGCTCATTCCCAGATGTCACCTGTGGTTGAATATTTTCCTAAACACTTTGGTGTTTGCTTTAAATCCCCACTTACCGCCCTTTGGTAGGTCTACTCAAATGCTGTATAAAAGTGATTGTATTTTATTATTCTCTGCACAGCAAGAAGGTGAGCCTCTCTCTATAATGTATCCTGATCAGAAAAGTCCAAAGTTACACCAAGTTTTTCACTTTGCAAAGGGATGACTTGTTTTATAAAAACCTTTAAATAATGATGTCCATTACATATAAAATGTTTTATTCCTGATCACACTGGTGTGACTTCTGACTGGGAGAAGATGTGGAAACCAGGGAAACTTTCAATCAAAACTTGGGCATCTCTACCTACTTGAAGAGCTATAGAAAAGAAATAATACACAGTCACATATTGCAAAAGTCAGTTTACAACAAATCTTGTTAGACATGCAAGTTAAAACAAACAAACAAACCAAAAACAACTACCAGGGAAGGTGAACTACATTTGCTGATGTTAAATATGTTGTGGAAGCATAGATTCTCAGCCGTGGAAACGACTTATAGACCTGTTATCCTGTGTGTGTATGTTCTCTGAGGTCTCCTAGCTGAAGTCTCCTGGCTGTGCATGTGCTCTCTGTTGTTGTTGTTGTTGTTGTTTTGTGCCCTTGAGTCAGACCCGACTCATAGTGACCCCTCCTTGGGTTTCCGAGGCAGTATCACTATGGAAGTAGATTGCCCCATCTTCCTTCTGAGGAGTGGCTGATGAGTTTGAACCACTAGCCTTCTGGTTAGCCTGAGGTTCTCTAATTGTGTGTTTGCTGAGGTCCTCTGACTGTGAGTTTGTGCTCTCTGAGTTCTTCTGACTGTGACTGTGTGCTCACTGAAGTCTCCTGGCAGGTTGGCATGGAGCCCCTTGGGCTAGAACATTTCCTGAGATAACAACATCACTACCCCCATGAGCTTTCATTGGATGCTCTAATTGTAAGCTAGTTCTTCTTTCAATGATGATGTTATCTGCTTCTCTAGAGCTTCCTCTGGTAGTCCTCAGTTCTGTCCTGTGGAGCCACACCAAGCAATTTGTTCCCTCTGTCCATTTGTCAGCTGTTTGAGGCAGTCATCACACTACTCTCAAATCTGCTTCTATCTAGCCCAAACACCCTCATTCCTACTCATCCCTCATAAGACAGAGTTCCTGGACCCTTGCCATTCTGATCAGTCTTCTGGCAAAGTTCAGTGTTTGCCAATGTTTAGATTAAAGTGTGGTATCCATAGTGAAGTTTCTGGGGTTAGGACTTCATGAGAAATTAAATTTAAAATCTCAGGGGGTGAAAGAAATCTCTCTCCAGTGTCTTTTTCTTCTTTGTGGGATAATGAGGGTAAAAAACAGGAAAACAGACCTACAGACCTGCTGATTCAACCCAACCTTGGTTATCCATTGGCTTTCTAAGGATAGAGCCAAGTATTTCTCTGGATCATTAGGAGATGTGAGGGAGAGAATATATAAAAGAGCATTAAAAAAAAAAAAAAAAAAAAGAGATAGAGACTTGACTCTTCTAGAACAGAAAATAGGGTCTCTTTTATTTACAGAGAAGTTAAGTGACTTCCCAAGATCACAGAGTGTTTTAATTACATGCCCTAAACAACAGTTTAAATGTCTAGGGTTCTTTCGATCAACTTCTGCTGCTTCCAAGCCTCTGTGGTCTGCCCACTCTCAGTCTCTACCTCTGTACCTCCCCCAAGACTCCTGATTCTCTTTGTTCCTCTGATCATTATTCTTACCTGAAAGCTTCATTTTGAAAAACAAGCACCAAAGTCAGAAGATGCCATGGCAAGGTTTTGTTTCCCACGAGAATTTTGCTCACTGTGGTTTATGGAGGAAGCTGACTTTAGCAATCTAGGTGATGTGGTGGTTATCAAGAGAGAATAGTGGCCGTTGAGATAATATATATGTCTAAATATGTCAGCAGGTGCACGAGCTGTCTTGTCCCATTACGGCTATAGGAAGTGTATTCACCCAAATGTGCAGGTCATAGATAGGTCAGAGAGATAGCAAGGTACCAGGGGTCAAACCAACCGCAGAGTGGTTTCTGTAGACATGTGGTCTCTCTAAGGCTGGGGAAACAGAAATACCCATTTCTGGAATATGCCTGAGTGTTTGTATGGGTACTAATAGGGAGAAAATTCACTTAAACAAAATTTATGCTGAGTCAAGGGCCATCTTTAATTTCAAACTCTGATTACTCACTGCCACCACAATATATCTTGGACATTCCAAGCTATTCTTTTGTTTCTCTATACTTTTCATTCTTTAATAAGTATTTTTGAACACCATTCCTATGCCAGGCATTCTCCCCTCTTCCTTCACTCTCTGAATTTTATTCTGAATCTTTCCAGACTTAGCTGGAGTCTCATGTCCTTTCTGATACCTTTGCTACTCAATGCAATCCACAGAATTCTCCCTTTGCTCTTCTCACTGCCTGTATGCCTCATCTGCCTGTTGTTGTTGTTATGTGCTGTTGAGTTGCCTCCAACACAGCAGAATGAAACACTGCCTGGTCCCATGCCAGCTCCGTAATCCCTGCTGTACTTGACCCCATAGCTGCAGCCACTGTGTTAATCTATCTTCATTGCCTTCCCCGCCCTTGTTGACTCTCTATCTTACCAAGCATGACATCCTTCTCCAGGGAATGGTCCCTTTTGACAACATGACCAAAGTAGGTGAGACGAAGTCTGGCCATTCTCGCCTCCAGGGAGCATTCTGGCTGCACTTCCTCGGGGTCAGATTTGTTAGTTCTTTTAGCAGTCCATGGTACTTTCAGCATTCTTCACCAGCACTGCATCTCAAAAGCATCAATTCTTCTCCGGTCTTCTTTATTCATTGTCCAGCTCTCACATGCACATGAGGTGATTGAAAATATCATGGCTTGTGTCAGGCACACCTTAGTCTTCAAGGATACATCTCTGCTCCTCAGTACTGGAAAGAGGTCCCTTGCAGCTGACTTGCCCAGTGCTATACATCGTCTGATGTCCTCCTGACTGCTGCTTCCATTGGCTTCGATTGTAGAACCAAGCAATGTGAACTCTTTGACAACTTCAATCTTTTCTCCATTTATTGTAATGCTGCTTATAGGTCCAGTTGTGAGAATTTTTGTTTTCTTTATATTGAAATGTAATCCATACTGCAGACTGTATTCTTCAATCTTCAGTAAGTACTTCAAGTCATCCTCACTTTCAGCAAGTAAAGTTGTGTCCAGCGTTTCACAGGTTGTTAATGAGCTTTCCTCCAATCCCGATGCCATGTTCTTCTTCATATAGTCCAGCTTCTCATATTATTTTCTCAGTGTATAGATTGGATAAGTATGGTGAAAGGATACAACCCTGACACACTGTCTTCTTGATTTTAAACCATATAGTGTCTGTCCCCTTGTTCTGTTCGAATGACAGCCTACTGGTCTATGTACAGGTTCCCCATGAATACAATTAAGTGTTCTGGAATTCCCATTCTTCTCAATGTTATCCATAATTTGTTATGATCCACACAATTGAATGCTTTTGCATAGTCAATAAAACACAAGTAAACATCTTTCTGGTATTCTTTGCTCTGAGCCAAGATCCATCTGACATCAGCAATAATATCCCTGGTTCCAAGTCCCCTTTTGAATCCAGTCTGCACCTCTGGAAGTTCTCTGTCGATATACTGCTGCAACCGTTTTTGAATTATCTTCAGTAAGATTTTACTTGCATGCGATATTAATGATATTGTTTGATAATTTCCGCATTCTTTGGGATCACTTTTCTTTGGAATGGGTACAAATATGGATCTCTTCCAGTCAGTTGGCCAAGTAGCTGTCTTCCAAATCTCTTGGCATAACCGAGTGAGTGCCTCCAGTGGGGCATCTGTTTGTTGAAACATCTCAATGGGTAGTCCATCAGTTCCTGGAGTCTTGTTCTTCGGCAATTCATTCAGTGCAGCTTCGACTTCTTCCTTCAATACCATTGGTTCTTGAACATATGCCACCTCCTGAAATGTATGAACATCGACCAGTTATTTTTGGTACAGTGACTCTGCATATTCCTTCTATCTTCTTTGGATGTTTCCTGCATCATTCAATGTTTTACCCATAGAATCTTTCAATATTGCAACTTGGGGCTTAAATTTTTTCCTCAGCTCTTTCAGCTTGAGAAATGCTGAGCATGTTCTTCCCTTTTGTTTTTCTAATTCCAGGTCTTTGCACATTTCATTATAATAATTGGCTGTGTCTGCTCGAGCTGCCCTTTTAAATCTTCTGTTCAGCTCTTTTATCTTCATTTATTCCATTTGCTTTAGCTACTCTTTGCTCAAGGGCAAGTTTCAGAGTCTCTTCTGATATCCATTTTGGTCTTTTCTTTTTTCTTGTCTTTTTAATGACCTCTTGCTTTCTTCATGGGTGATGTTTTTGATGTCATCCCACAATTCTTCTGGTTTTCGGTCATTGGGGTTCAATGCATCAAATCTATTCTTTAGAAGGTCTCTAAATTCAGGAGGGATATATTCAGGGTCATATTTTGGCTCTCACGGACTTATTTTAATTGTCTTCAACTTGAGCTTGAGCTTGAGCTTGCATATGAGCAGTTGATGGTCTGTTCCATAATCAGCTCCTGGCCTTGTTTTAGCTGAAGATAATTGAGCTTTTCCATCACCTCTTGCCACAGATGTAGTCAATCTGATTCTTGTGTACTCCATCTGGTGAAGTCCTTGTGTATAGCCACCGTTTGTGTTGTTGAAAAAGGTATTTACAATGAATAAGTCATTGGTCAAGCAAAATTCTATCATGAGATCTCCAGTGTTATTTCTGTCACCAAGGCCAACTTTTCCAACTACTGGTGATTCTTCTTTGTTTCCAACTTTTGCATTCTAGTCACCAGTAATAATTTGAATAATAGTCTTATTAACTAGTCTTCCTTGTAGGCATATGGATAGTATCCTGTCACTGACAGCATTGTACTTCAGGACAGATCTCGAAACATCCTTTGTGATGATGAAGGTCACATCATCCCTCCTTAAATTGTCATTCCCAGTTGTGTTAGACTGGGTTCTCTAGAGAAACAAAACCCAACAAAGCTTATATATATATATATA
>NW_006921711.1:6028033-6031368 GCF_000298275.1 Orycteropus afer afer | reverse complement strand
GAGATCACATGATAGAATTTTGCAGGACCAATGACTTATTCATTGCAAATACCTTTTTTCAATAACACAAATTGTGGCTATACATAAGGACTTTGCCAGATGGAGTACACAAGAATCAGATTGACTACATCTGTGGCAAGAGGAGATGGAAAAGCTAAATATCTTCAGCCAAAACAAGGCCAGGAGCTGATTGTGGAACAGACCATAAACTACTCATATGGAAGTTCAACTTGAAGTTGAAGGCTATTAAAACAAGTCTGTGAGAGCCAAAATGTGATCTTGAATATATCCCTCCTGAATTTAGAGACCATCTAAAGAATAGACTTGATGCATTGAACCCCAATGACTGAAAACCAGAAGAATTGTGGGGTGACATCAAGAACATCACCCATTAAAAAGACAAGAAAGAAAGAAAAGACCAAAATGGATGTCAGAAGAGACTCTGAAACTTGCCCTTGAGCAAAGTAGCTAAAGCAAATGGAATAAATGACAAGATAAAAGAGCTGAACAGAAGATTTCAAAGAGTCGCTCGAGCAGACAGAGCCAATCACTATAACAAAATGTGCAAAGACCTGGAATTAGAAAACCAAAAGGGAAGAACACACTTGGCATTTCTCAAGCTGAAAGAACTGAGAAAAAAAATTTAAGCCTGGAGTTGCAATATTGAAAGATTCTATGGGCAAAATATTGAATGATGCAGGAAGCATCCAAAGAAGATGGAAGGAATATGCAGAGTCACTATACCAAAAAGAACTGGTCAATGTTTATCCATTTCAGGAGGTGGCATATATTTAAGAACCAATGGTATTGAGGGAAGAAGTCGAAGCTGCACTGAGTGAATTGGTGAAGAACAAGGCTCCAGGAATTGATGGAATACCCACGGAGATGCTTCAACAAATGGATGCCTCACTGGAGGCACTCACTTGGTTATGCCAAGAGATTTGGAAGACAGCTACCTGGCTGACTGACTGGAAGAGATCCATATCTGCACCCATTCCAAAGAAAGGTGATACCACAGTATGTGGCTATTATTGAACAATATCACTAGTATCGCATGCAAGTAAAATCTTACTGAAGCTAATTCAAAACAGTTGCAGCAGTTTATTGACAGAGAACTTCCAGAAATACAGGCTGGATTCAGAAGAGTACATGGAACAAGGGATATCATTGCTGATGTCAGATGGATCTTGGCTGAAAGGAAGGAATACCAGAAAGATGTTTACTTGAGTTTTATTGACTATGCAAAAGCATTCGATTGTGTGGATCATGACAAATTATGGATAACATTGAGAAGAATGGGAATTCCAGAACACTTAATTGTACTCATGAGGAACCTTTACATAGACTAGGAGGCTTTCATTCAAACAGAAAAAGGGAACACTACATGGTTTCAAATGAAGAAGGGAGGTTGTATCCTTTCACCATACTTATTCAATCTGTATGCTGAACAAATAATCCTAGAAGCTGGTCTATATGAAGAACAACATGGCATTAGGATTGGAGGAAGAATCATTAACAACCTGTGATATGCTGATGACACAACTTTGATTGCTGAAAGTGAGGATGACTTGAAGTACTTACTGATGAAGACTGAAGAATACAGTCTGCAGTATGAATTACATCTCAATATAAAGAAAACAAAAATCCTTACAACTGGTCCTATAAGCGACATTATGATAAATGGAGAAAAGATTGAAATTGTCAAAGACTTCACATTGCTTGGTTCTACAATCGATGCCAATGGAAGCAGCAGTCAGGAGGACATCAGACGATGTATAGCACTGGGCAAATGGGCTGCAAAGGACCTCTTTCAAGTGCTGAAGAGCAAAGATGTCTCCTTGAGGAGTAAGGTGTGCCTGATACAAGCCATGGTATTTTCATTCACCTCATATACATGTGAGAGCTGGACAATGAATAAGGAAGACCAAAGAGGAATTGACGCTTTTGAGATGTGGTGTTGGTGAAGAATGCTTGTTCTGAGTGTGGACTGCTAAAAGAACTAACAGGTCTGTCCTGGAGGAAGTGCAGCCATAATGCTCCTTGGAGGTGAGAATGGACAAACTTCATCTCACATATTTTGGTCATGTTGTCAGAAGAGACCATTCCCTGGAGAAGAATGTCATGGTTGGTAAGGTGGAGATGAAAGATGAAAGAGGAGAAGGCCCTGAATGAGATGGATTGACACAGTGGCAGCGGTGATGGACACAAGTATAGCAAGGATCATGGAGCTGGCTCAGGACTGGGCAGTGTTTCATTCTGCTGTGCATAGTTCTGCTATGAGTCAGAGAGGACTTGACAGCACCTAACAACAACAACAATGCCTAGGATATCAATCTTTATGTGTTCCATCTCATTTTTGACAACTTCCAATTTTTCTAGATTCATAGTTTGTACATTCCATGTTCCTGTTATTAATGGGTGGTTGTAGCTGTTTCTCCTCAATTTGAGTCATGCCACATTAGCAAATGGAGATCTTGAAAGCTTTACTCTATCCATATCCATATCTCCTAGTCATATTTTGAAAGCCTTCTGACCTAAGGGGCTCATTGCCCTGCACTGTATCGGATAATGTTTCTGGGCTGTTCACAAAGTTGCGCAGTAATATATCAGACAGTGTTTCTCTGCTATTCATAAGGTTTTCCCTGGGCAATTCTTTGAGAAGTGGATGGCCTCTTCCTCCTTCCTAGTCTGTCTCAGTCTGTAAGCTGCATTGAAACCTGTGCACCATGTGTAACCCTGCTGGCACTTGAAACACCTGTGGCACAGCCTCAAACCTCACAGCAACACGCAAGCCACAATAGTACAACAAAGTGACAGACAAGTTTGTCTCGCTTATCTGTTCAGAATCTCTCTGCCCTCCCCTTACCTGGATGCATAGCTGCTGCACTGCTCAGTCCTCGCCTCTGGCTTCTCTTTCCTGGCTTTTCCTCATCCCGCTTTTCCTCATCTGCCTAGCACACTTAACATTTTCACATGGAGGCTTTACCTTACCAAAAGAAGACAAAACAAAACAAAAACCAAACTTTTGTGATTGATTCTACTTTTCTTTAATTTTTTTTTATTTTAAATGTTTCGTTTTTAAAAAATCTTTTTATTCAAAGAGTTTGTTTTACATTCAACATTGCATGTACATTTAGTTTCATTCCCCATTTACCATGTCCAACCCTAACCCAGTCTTCTCCCATCCCTACTGTGTAACCCACCCCCTGTGCCCCTCATATTTATGCACTCCTGTTTGTCCTGCATTTCCTCAATTTGAATGTTGGTCCTCTAGTGCCCCATGGTCTATTGCTCTAAGGGATGTATTTCCATAGAGTATGTGGGTGTGTCATCCT
>NW_006921711.1:6014531-6027388 GCF_000298275.1 Orycteropus afer afer | reverse complement strand
TCCCATAGTGTTGGGATGTCTGTGAGGGACTGCTCTGTGTCTGTCTTCTATTGTTTCTGTAAGGAGTGCAGGTATTTTGTATCACTGGTGTCTGTGCAAGATTAGCCTCAGCTGAATCTATCCTTGGTCTAGAGTATACTTCTGTTCACTGACCCCTGTCTGATCATCTCAGGTGTTTATGTGTTTATTTGTAGCCTGGTGTTTGGTGTTAATGGCAATGCAGTATTGTGGACACATTGGTTGGTATTAATATCTGTTGTCTATCTCTTATGTGCACAATTTGGTGTCCTCCCATTTCCTAATGTTATCATGGTGGTCACAGATCCTTCTTGTATATCCCTCCCCTTACCCATGTCAGCGTGTTGGCCCCATTAGCCCCAGATTAATCTCTCCCCTCCCTCCCCATCCCAGTAACTTACTAAGTGAGTTCCCTTTCCCAAGCAAACCCTTTTTTGTCTTTTTGCAGTAATGGGCTCATACACTACTTGTCTTTCTGCGATTGACTTATTTCACTCAGCATAATGTCCTCCAGGTTAATCCACGTTGTGAGATGATTTGCGTATTCCTCATTGTTCTTTAATGTGGCATAGTATTCCATTGTGTGCATATACCATAATTTGATTATCCACTCATCCATTGATGGGCATTTAGGTTGTTTCCATCTCTTTGCTATAGTGAATTGTGCTGTGATGAACATAGGTGTACATATGTCTGTTTGTGCGCTATCTCTCATCTCTTTAGAATATTCCTAGTAATGAAATTGCTGGGTCAAATGGTACTTCTATTTTCAGTTTTTTAAGGAAATGCCATACCGTTTGCCACATGGTTGTACCATTTTACAATCCCACCAGCAGTGCACAAGAGTTACAATCTCTCCGCAACCTCGCCAGCATTTGTTATTTTCTGACCTGTTGAACTTTGCTGTTATTGCTGGGGTGAGATGATATCTCATTGTTGTTTTGATTTGCATCTCTCTAATAATTAATGATTGGGAGAAATTTCTCTTGTGTTTGTTGGCTGCCTGTATATCTTCTTTGGTGAAGTGTCTGTTCAAGCCTTTTGCCCATTTGTGAATTGGGTTATTTGTCTTTTTGATGTTGAGGTGTTTAAGTTTTCTATAGATTTTGGAGATAGTCCTTTATCAGATATGTCATAGGCAAATATTTTCTCCCAATCTATAGGTTCTCTTTTTACTCTTTTGACAAAGTCTTTTGATGCGCATAAGAATTTAATTTTTAAAAGGTCCCAGTCATCTAGCTTTCTTCTACCTCCTGCACATTCCGGGTTATGCTTGATAGTCTGTTTATGCCATAAATTAGGGCTCCCAGATTTGCCCCTATTTTATCTTTGATGTATTTTATAGTTTTGGGTTTTCCATTTAAGTCTTTGATCCAGCTTGAGTTTGTTTTCGTGTATGAGGTGAGGTATTGGTCTTGTTTCATTTTTCCGCAGGTGGATATATAGTTTTGCCAGCACCATTTGTTAAAGAGGCTGTCTCTTCCCCATTTAATGAGTTTTAGACCTTTGTCAAAGATCAGTTGTCCATTGATGGATGGGTCTATATCTGGATTTTGATTCTGTTCCATCAGTCTATCTGTCTATCATTGTACCAATACCATGCTGTTTTGACTACTATGGCTGTTATTGCTGATCTGAGAGCGTGAGACCTCCCACTTTATTTTTCTTCTTGAGAAGTATTCTGCTTATCAGAGGTCTGTTTTCTTTCCATATGAAATTAGTAATTGGTTTTCCCATGTCCTTAGAAAATTTTGTTGGAATCTGGATTGGGATTGCATTAAATGTGTAAATTTCTTTAGGTAGTATTGACATTTTAACAATATTCAGTCTACCTATCCATGAACAAGGTAGGTTCTTCCATTTATGTAGTGCCCTTGTTGTCTCTTGTAGCAGTGTTTTATAGTTTTCTTTGTATAGGTCTTTTGGTCTCTGGTGAAGTTTATTCCTAGATATTTTATCTTTTTAGTAGCTATTATAAATGGTATTGTTTCCCTTATTTCTTTATCAGAGACTCTTTGTTGGTATAGAGGAATCCAACTGATTTTTGTATGTTGATCTTGTATCCTGCCACTTTGCTGAACCTCCCTATTAGTTCCAGTAGTTTTTTTTTTTTTTTAATTGAGTCCCTTGGGTTTTCTATGTACAAGATCATATCATCTGCAAATAGAGATAGTTTTAGTTCCTCTTTGCCAATTTGTATGCCTTTTATTTCTCTTTCTTGCCTTATTGCCCTGGCCAGGACTTCCAATACAATGTTAAATAGAAGTGGTGATAGAGGGCATCCCTGTTTGGTTCCCATTCGTAAGGGGAATGCCTTGAGTTTTTCTCCATTAATAATGATGTTGGCCATTGGCTTTGCATATATACCCTTTATTATGTTGAGGAATTTCCCTTCTCTCCCTATTTTGTTGAGAGTTCTGAACAAGAATGGATGTTGGATTTTATCAAATGCCTATTCTGCAACTATTGATATAATCATATGGTTCTTTTGTTTTGTTTTGTTTATGTGGTGGATTACATTGATTGTTGTTCTGCTGTTGAATCACCTTTCTAAACCTGGTATGAATCTCACTTGATCTGGGTGTATTAATTTTTTGATATGTTGTATTCTGTTGGCTAGGATTTTGTTAAAGATTTTTGCATCTATGTTCATGTGGGATATTGGGCTCTAGTTTTCCTTTCTAGTGGTGCCTTTGCCTTGTTTTGGTATTAATGTTATGTTTGCTTCATAAAATGAGTTTGGGAGTATTCCATCTTTTTCTGTGTTCTGGAATAGCTTAAGTAGCATAGGTGTCAACTCTTCTCTGAATATTTGATAGAATTCTCCAGTGAAGCCATCAGGGCCAGGGTTTTTCTTTGCGGGAAGTTTTTTTTTATGACCTGTTCAATCTCTTCTTTTGTTATATAGGTCTGTTCAAGTATTCTATCTCTGAGTGGGATAGTTTAGGTAGGTCTTGTGATTCTGGAAACTTGTCCATCTCTTCTAGGTTCTCAAATCTGCTGTAGTACAGTTTTTCATACTATTTTGTATCTTTTTTATTTCAGTTGGTTCTGTTGTGATGACACCATTTTCATTTACATTGATTCTATTTGACTGATGATCACCACCCATATACAGAGTAGAACTGCTCCATAGGGTTTTCTTGGTTGTAAAATTTATGGAAGCTTTTTTTCACCTGGGCTTTCTTCCACAGTACAGCTAGGTGAGTTTGAACTGCCAACTTTTCAGTTAAGTAGTTGAGTGCGAATTTTGGCACCATCCATGGACCATTTTGACTTACTGACTGGCTATATAATTGTTAACATGTATTTAGTTGCTTGGGTCCAACCAACTTCACAAGCAATTTCTCATTTCACTCTCATAACATTAAAAAACAAAACAAAACAAACAAGCAAACAAAAAACATTGCCATTGAGTTGATTCCAACTTATAGTGACCTTATAGGGCAGAGTAGAACTGCCTGATATGGTTTCCAAGGCTGTGCTCTTTGTGGAAGCAGACTGCCTTATCTTTCTCCCATAGAGATGCTGGTGTGTAATCTTAGGGATAAAGTGTCCATTTTTTCACCATTAAGTATGGTGTTAATTGTCTTAGTTTGTGTTCTCTAGAGAAGTAAAACCAGTGAAGTTTATTGATAAGTGTGTGTGTGTGTGTGTGTGTGAGAGAGAGAGAGAGAGAGAGAAAGAGAGGTCTCAAAGAAATAGCTCACATGGTTGTAGCCTGGCATGTTCCAAGTGCACAGATCAGATGTGAGGCTGGAGGCTTCACCTGACACATGTAGCTGCCAAACCAAAATAAAACTCACTGCCATTCAGTCAATTCCAACTCATAGCAACCCCCATCGGGTTTCCAAGGCAGTACATCTTTATGAAAGTAGATTGCCCCATCTTCCTTCTGTGGAGTGGCTGGTGGGTTTGAACCACCAAACTTATGGGTAGGAGTCAAATGCTTTAGGCACTGCACCACCAGAGCTCCTACATGTAGCTTAAGGGGCTGATGAACCTAAGATCAGCAGGCAATACGGCAGCCTGCTGGCTCAAGTCCAAAGAACTGGAGGTCAGATGATGATGAGCCAGATGCAGGATCCAGAGGAGCACAAAGCCAGAGAGCTTTGCCAGAATGTCCATATATATTGGAAACAGGCCACACCCCCAAGGAAAATCCCTTTCAACTGATTGGCTGCTCATAGCATATATTATCATGAAGGTGATTACATTATATCAGATCTCATTAGGGGAAATAAACTGTTAAACTGCTGAGAATCAAGGAACAGCCAAGTTGACACCTGTGGTAGTTAAGGTTATATGTCAACTTGGCTGGGCCTGATTGAGTGGCTGGACAGCTGGCTGTAGTTATTCCCCATGGTGAGACAGGTAATTAACTCTGTGGTGGAATCTACTGGAGCAGCTGAGTAGCTGTTTTAGGGATGCAATCTGCTTCCAGTATACAAGAAGCAACTTTGAGGAAGGTCTCCAGTTTTTTGCCATGATTGGACCCTGCATGTAGCCTGGCCATCATTAAGCAGCTTTCCATGCTCTTCTGATCTTGAGACTTTTAATAGACTTGAATCAATGGTCTGCCACGTGGTTTGGTAATATCAGGACTGTGCCATTTTGTTTGTTGACCTTGGGCTTTTTAGCCTCAGCAGCCAGCCGCTGCCTGAATGAAGAGATACCTCTAGCTTCAGTGGGCTGGGAGCAAGAGGCAGAGCTGAAGCCCAAGTTCGAGGGGCTTTCATTCAGCCCCTAGAGCCTGGCACTTTGAACTCAGACTTCTAGCCTCCAAACTGTAAGAAAATAAACTCCTATTTGTTAAAACCATCCCATTTGTGGTATTTCTGTTAGAGTGCACTAGGTAACCAAAACAACACACAACCTTAAATACCACAATCCACCCCTTGTCAACTTGGCACCTGTACACATATCCTAAAAGTACACGTAATCTCTAAATAATGCAATTATAAAATCATATTTGTGCCTAACATGATATAACTTAACAAGTGCACAAGCAAAAACACATTAGCGCCATTTATATCTTATATATTCTAAATGAAAAAAACAAAAATATTTGATACACGCATACAAGGAAGAAATACTCAAAATAATCACAGTTCTAATTTTTGTAACTGGTCACATGGTTGTAGCTGGTATTCAGAACTACCTTCTTCCACCACTCATTCTGTATTCCCTTTTCCCTCAGCAAGCACTTCAACTGGTTGTGGTTCTTTGCCTGGTGGGTTGACCATAATCTTCATTCCTGGAGGGTCTAGGCCATTAGTACTCATGTCAGAATTGGGTTATTTTCCATTTACCTTAAACACAGGGCATAGTAGCACTAAGAGGCATCCCAAGGAGTCTCCTGCATTACAAACTTACTCTTCTTTACCTCCATTATGTAATATCAATCTTATTTCCCCTTGGTAATCAGGATCAATCACAACAACCAATACAATAATTCCTTTCTTTTTCTGTTGATCCAGAGGCATCCTTCCTTTGTCTGTTGATCCAGAGGCATGAAGAGCCCAAAATGGACAGGTGGCATTCTTAACTTCCAGTTCAATGGAATCCGTATTATGG
Organism: Orycteropus afer afer; assembly: GCF_000298275.1. NCBI lineage: Eukaryota > Metazoa > Chordata > Mammalia > Tubulidentata > Orycteropodidae > Orycteropus > Orycteropus afer. The sequence goes on along the minus strand of NW_006921711.1, from coordinate 6,021,793 downwards.
TTCCAGGTGGGAATATTCCTCCCTTTGGAACTAAGATAACCAGACCCACAAAGCATACGGTTTCAGGGACAGGAAACAAAATTTTGTGAACGCGTTACTCGGGGTAATGATGAGTAGTGCCACTCCCATTTCCATCCCTTTGTTCCTGGACCTGTGAATCCTGGCTATTGGGGAAAAGGCACCATATATTGGATGCTGGTTTAGAACACATATAGCCCACTGGAGAACTTTGTCCCACCCATGAGAGGTATTGCCATCTAGCTGGTGCCATGATTGTGTGTTTAGAAGGCCATTCTATTGTTCTGTCAAGCCAGCTGCTTCAGAATGATGGGGAACATGATAAGAACAGTGAATTCTATGAGCACAGGCTCACTGCTGCACTTCATTTGCTGTGAAGTGAGTTGCTTGATCCAAGGCAATGCTGTGTGGGATACCATGGCGGTGGATAAGGCATTCTGTAAGTCCACGGATAGTAGTTTTGGCAGAAGCCTTGTGTTCAGGGAATGCAATCTGTATCCAGAGTAAGTATCTATCTCAGTAAGAACAAAATGCTGCCCTTTCCATGATAGAAGTGGCCCAATATAATCAATCTGCCACCAGGTTACTTGCTGATAGTCCTGAGGAATGCTACCATATCATGGATTCCATATTGGTCTCTGCTATTGGCAGACTGGGCTCTCAGCACTGGCTGTAGCCAAATTGGCCTTGTTGAGTGGAAGTCCATAGAGCTGAGCACACGCATAACCTCCATTCTTGTCACCATGGCTGTTTTATTCATAAGCCCATTGGACAATGACAGGAGTGGCTGGAGAAAGGATGACCAGTTTCCACAGAATGTGTCATCCTATCCACTCAATTGTTAAAGTCCTCCTCTGCTGTGGCCACCATTTGGTGTACATTCACATGAGACACAAGTATCTTCACTTCTTTTGCCCACTTGAAAAGATCTACCCACATACTTCTTCCCCATACCTCCTTGTTACCAATTTTCCAGTCATGTTCCTTAAAAGTCTCTGACCATCCAGCAAAATCATTGGCACAGCCAGTCAGCATACAGTCACACATCTGGCCATCTCTTCTTCCAAGTAAAGTGAGTAACCAGGTGCACTGCTTGAAGTTCTGCCATTGAGAGGGTTTCTCTTCACCACTATCCTTCAAGGAGGTACAAGAAAGTGGCTGCAGTGCTGCTGCTGTCCACTTTTGAGTGGTGCCTGCATACTGTGCAGAACCTTCTGTAAATCATGTGTGAATTTTCTTTTTCTCAGTTGATGGATCATAAGGAACTCTCCATGAGGCCATAGGTGTAAACGGAGAGAGGGAAAGTAATGTGACTGGAGTGGTGACCATGGGCATTTGGGCCACTTCCTCTTGCAGCTTACTTTGTCTTTAGGTTCTGCTCAAGCCTGATCTCTTACATCCTTCGTGTATTTAGTGATGGAGTACTGCCGTGCACATCCAATTTTATGACTCTGTGATTCACACAATCACCAGTTCATGATGGGCAGCTCAGGCCGTGGTGACTTGATGGCCCCTAGTTAGGCATTCAGTCTCTACTAAGGCCCAGAAACAAGCCACAAGCTGTTTCTCAAAAGGAGAGTAGTTATCTACAGAGGATAGCAGGGCTTTGTACCAAAAATTTAAGGGTTTTTGCTATAATTCAAGAGCCCAGGTGGTGTAGTGCCTAAGTCATTTGACTACTAACCAGAAGGCTGGTGGTTCAAACCCACTAGCCACTCCTTGGAAGGAAGATTGGGTGATCTACTTCCATAGTGATCCAGTGATCCTGCCTCAGACACCCAAGGAAGGGTCGCTATGAATTGGATCTGACTCAACGGCAGTGAGTATTTTTCACCAATAAGGGCCTGACAAAGACTCCAGACAGCTTCTCTGTGTGCCAAAAAATTCAAGCGCCACTGGATCAGCCAGAGTATATGGCCCAAGTGGCAGAGTGGCTTGCATGGCAGCCTTAACCTGTTGCAGAGCCTTTTCTTACTCTAGGCCCCACTCAAAATTAACAGCTTTTCAAGTCACTTGATAAATAGGCCAGAGTAGCACATCCAAATGAGGGCTATATTGTCTTCAAAATCCAAAGATGAGCACCAGGTATTGTGCCTCCATTTTAGTTGTAGGAGGGGCCAGGTGCAATAACTTATGCTTCACTTTAGTAGGAATATCTCAACATGTCCCACATCACTGGACCCCTAGAAACTTCCCTGAGGTGGAAAACACCTGAATTTTTGTTGGGTTAATTTCCCACCCTCTACATAGTGCTTAAGGCATTTGACAGCTAACCAGAATGCTGGTGGTTCAAACCCACCAGCCACTCCTCAGAAAGAAGGTTGAGCAATCTACTTCTGTAGTGATACCGCCTTGGAAACTCAAGGAGGAGTCGCTATTATTTGGATCCGCTATGGTTTTTGGTTTAGCATACTAATGTCTTACCAGTATGTCTAGAGTCATTGATACTTCTTCCTTTCTAGGTTCAATTGGCATAATGTCATCAACATAATGGACAGGTGCGATGTCTTGTGGAAAAGAAAGGTAATCAACTAAATTATGTAAACTAAATTATGACATAGTGCTGAAGAGCTGATACACAGCTCTCAGCTGGAGAGCTGAGGTTGTGAAAGTATATTGCTGGCCTTGCTAGCTGAAGGCAAATTGCTTCTGGCAATTCTTTGAAACAAGAATTGAGAAAATGGCATTGGCCAGATCAATAGCTCCATACCAGGTACCAAAAAAACAAAACAAAATAAGACAAATAAACCAAACTCACTGCCAAGTCATTTTCAAATCAGTAGTCAGACTGATCTAATTTTATGTTCCTTGCACCATTATCCCCACATCCTTAATAGCCATTTCCACACATATTCTCCAAGTTTCTGTTTGCATATATTAGAAAAACAGAGCAATTCCTTGGGGTGTAGTGTACCTCTTCCTGCATCACACTTTGCACTTCACCTTCTGGGGCTTTCTGAGACTTAAGTCTAGTTATACGTCTAGAAGCAACAATAGGTGGTGGGGTGCTTCTTGGGAGCATTCCGCAATGTCTTATAAGGCATCTGCTTCAGCCACTATCTCAGACAATGCCCCATGTGCTGACTCAAGTGATATCTCACACTATGAGTCATCAGGCACAGCTGGGCTAGTCTTATCAGATGGAGATCAGTGAGCTGATTAAGCTGGCAGGAGTTATTTAACAGAATTTAGGGGCTCAGTGTCCCTAGCTTCCTGATTATCTGTCCATATATGCCCACCCCAAGTTTCAGGATCCCATTTCTTCCCAATCAATGTTGTTAACTTCAACTTCAGACACTGTTCAAAGTTGGGAATTCTATTGATGTTGTAGTTAAGATGTTTTACAATAAGACCCTGGGTTTGTTTTTTGGCAACATCAACTCTGTTGTTACAAGAAATAAGTCTTCTTTCAGACTACAGGTAGAAATATTGAGCTCTCTTATGCAGCACTTGACATGTGACTCAGAAGCCCTGACCTAATCTCTTTCTTTCACCATTTTGTCTAGTGTTAAGCAGGACCAACCAACTCAGCTTCACTATACTTCTCATTCTGACAAAATTGCAGAAAAGTTTCAAATGTGTGATCAACCAGAGCCTTACTTCTCACCAATACTTGAGCTATTGGTGGTGATATTTTGTGTATTAGTATTGCCACCTCATACTTGGATTAGCAGCACCCTCTTTACTAATGGAGGCAGAATCATCAGCACCTATAACACTAGTCAGACTTGAGAACCAATTTAGAAAATTCATCCTTATGATTTTGTTGCTCTGGAACCACCCTCAGTTCCAAATGTCTTAGGCTGGGTTCTCTAGAGAAGGAAAACCAGTGAAGCTCATAGATATATGTGTGTATATATATCCATCCATACATACATACATTCTGGCAAACTCCCAGTCTGCTGAGAGTTTTTACCATGAATGGGAATTGGATTTTGTCAAATGCTTTTTCTGTATCAATTGATATGATCATAAGACTTTTCTTCTTTAACTGTTGATGTGGTGAATTTCATTGATTGATTTTCAACTGTTGAACTACGCTTTTTCACCTGGAATAAATCCCACTTGGTTGTAGCGTATATTTTTATTTTGTACATTGTTGGACTCCATTTGCTAATATTTTGCTGAATGTTCAGATTGATCTATTTAGGCAGCAGCTATGAACACATTACTCCTTTGTTCAAAAGTCTTGATTGCTTCCAAGTGCAATCAACTAAAGCCTAGATCCCTCAGGCATTCAAAGACCTCTGTAATCTGTAATGTTTATATACTTTCCCTCTTCTACTTGTCATAATATACCCTCTATGCCCTCAAATGTTTCTATACTTTTCCACCTCTGTGTGTTCGCATGTCTTGCTTTCTTCATTTGATACTAGGCATAACACTCAATTATTTTCCATGCCACTTTCTGAAATCCTATTTTTCTTTAAGACCAGTTCAAATTATAACCCTTCATTCATGTTAAAAATGATGTCTTTTTCATTTTTGGATCTCCTGAAACATAGTGCCTTAGGTTTGGTGGTTTGGTGCATAATGTGCATTTGCTGATGTGAAATGAACATGGAATTAAAATTTGGCCTCATTTATCAGAATTGGACTTTCTGTCTTTGTTTTCTTCATTGTAGATATTTGAAGTTATTTTGTTCAGTTTTTCAACCAGAGGCATGGTCCCCTTTATATTATCTCAGACAGAAGTTTGTTTCTTTAATGAAGTGTTCATTACCTCATGGTCTATTCTGTTCCTGGATATTGTAATTGTTAGAAGGTTTAGATGATGTTGAGCCAAAGTCTGCCCGTGCATGACTTCCATCACTGGTACACAGTGGAGGAGCTTTTAGCTTTCATGAAGTGTTTATAGTAAGAAAACATGGTGGAGAGGAAAGCTTAGGCTTTGGTATTGGGCAGTCTTGGAATCAAAGTTCACCTTGCTTCTTACTAGCTATATTGTCTTGACTGAGTCAATGAACTTACCTGTACCTCTATTTCCCTATCTTTAAAATAATAATGTTTTTATGGACAATTGTCAGAATGAGTGACATAATATATGAGTGAAATGTTTTATGTAAACCTTCTAATGCAGCACCTGGAATAAAGTAAACTTCAACAAATGGTAGCAATTATTGTTAAGTTCCTATAGTGTATTCTGTAGTGTATTCCATACTGTACTAGGTACCATGGGGAGTCAATTGTGTGTAAATGCTTACTCCTTCCTTAAAGCACTTCCAATAAATCTAATTTGAATCTTGTCCCAAACTTTTTTTGCTTCAGATGAATAAGAGGAGAGATTTTGCTCCTTCACTTGCCTACAGGATAATTCCAGCTTGGCAGGTGAGGGTTGGAATTTCAAGGGGGACAATGTTACAGTTTCTTTGGATCGTGAATGGCCTCCTAGAATTAATTGATCTCTTCAGTTGAGGCTGCTGTGGTATTTTGGGAAGGGCAGAAGTGCAGTGTGATGTTTGTGTGGGAAGAACAATATAGAACAGATCTTTGGGGTTTTATTGGGTGAGCTGAATGAGCTGTGGACAGTGAAGCAAGAGGGGAAAACCAATGACATTTCTATAGAACTTTCTTTTCACATTATCAGGAGACTTTGTGGGGGAAAAGTAACTATTTTCAAAGCAGCAATTCATAGTTGCAGTAGTTGTGTGTGAACTTGACTGGGCCTAGTTTTGAGTGCCTGGGCAGCTGAATGTAGTTATTCCCCATGATGAGACTGGTAATCAACTCCATGATGCAGTCTACTGGAGCAGCTGAGCAGCTGCCTTAGGAATGTGGTCTGCTTCCAGTATATAAGAAGAGCTATGAGAAAGGTCTCTAGAGATTTTTGGTGCATTTGGACCCTGTATGTAGCTGAGTCTTCATTCAGCAGCCTGCCATGTTGTCTGCCGATCTTGGGGCTGTTAACAGACTCGAATTGGGGGCCTGCCATATTGCTTGATAATCTTGCGGCTGTACTTGTTGACAATGGGTTTGTTAGCCTCACCAGCCTGCAGCTTTCTGAGCTAAGAGACACCTCCAGCTTCAGTGGGTGGGTAGCAAGAGGGAGAGCTGAAACCCAAGGTTGAGGTGCTTTCATCCAGCCTCTAGAGCTGACACTTTGAACTTGGACTTCTAGCCTCGAAAATCGTAAGAGAATAAATCCCTGTTTGTTAAAATCATCCACCCTGTGATATTTTCTGTTAGAGCAGCACTAGAGGACCAAAACAATAGTGATAGCCAAACCTTATTTTTTGTTTTTAACATTAATATACTTTTCCCCTTCTTACTCAAACTAGCACTCTCTTTCTATTTTTATTTTTGTGATTTGGGTGAAAGTTTGCAGAACAAATTCACTTTCCATACAGCAGCTCACTTTGTCTCATGACATTGGTTGCAATTTCCCGTAATGCTGCCATCCCACTTCCTCCCCATAGTTGTCTCTTCCCTGTGTCCTTCCCTCCCATGCACTCCTGCCCCCTGAGCTGTCTCCCTGTGCATATACAGCCCTTCTATTCTCCCATGATTGATCTCTCCAAGGAGTGTATCTACCTAATGCAAATGTTCAGCTCATATGCCTGTCTTTTGTTTGGCTGGAAGTCACAGGAGTGGGTTCAATTCCAGACCTAAAGGCAACCACTACCATAGTCTCAGGGGTTCCACCAGGCTCTATCAGACCAGCAAACCTGGTCCTTTTTTTTTTTTTTAATGATTTTGAGTTTTGTTCCACATTATTCTCCCACGTTATCCAGGATCTCCTACATAGATCCCCCTCCAAGTGGTTAACAGTTGTAGCCGGACACCATTTAGTTCTTCTGGTCTCATAGTAGTATAGGTGTACTAGTAGCTTGGTGTACCAGTCACTTGAACTAATTGTTTCCATGTGTCTTTGGTTTTCTTCATTCTTCTTTGCTCTGGATAAGGAGAGACCCACCGTTGCATCTTGCAAGCTTTTAAGATCCCAGTAACTACTTGCAAAGTAGGATGTGGAGCCATGTTATTGTATAGTATGTTATGCCAATTGAGCTTGATGTCCTCTGGGACTAAAGTCCCAAGCCCATTGGTCCAACTACTTGCTCCTTCTGGGTGGGTTGTTGTTGTTGTTAAGTGCTGTCGAGTTGTTTCCGACTCATAGCGACCCCATGCACACACAGAATGAAACACTGCCCAATCCTGTGCCAGCCCCACAATCCCTGCTATACTTGAGCCCATCATCGCAGCCACCATGTCAATCCATCTCGTTGAAGGCCTCCCCCTCTTTCATC
>NW_006921711.1:6012330-6013296 GCF_000298275.1 Orycteropus afer afer | reverse complement strand
TCTTTTTGGTACAGTGACTCTGTGTATTCCTGCCATCTTCTCTTGATGTTTCCTGCATCATTCAATATTTTGCCCATAGAATCTCTCAAGCAGCACTAGAGGATCTTCTGGGTGTAACACTCTCATTTTATGGCTCATTTTATGACTTGTAAAGTTAACTGTGTGTAACTCTTTGTGGTTAGGCCATGCAATGACTTTTAGCTGTGAAGGAGGAATTAAGATTCTTAATGTCCTGGGTGCTTTATTAATTTTTTTTAATGGTCTTAGTGGGCTATTACTAATGGATGCCTTAACATTTTCTAGGCTAAAATGCTAGTGACTGATCTCTATAATATAACTTTTAGGATTTTGCCACAAGCTATACAGTTGCAGAATTAATTCCTGAGGGAAACTGCTGGTCCTTGTAGCCCCTTCTGGGTGGAGGGTCAGTAGCTTCCCATGTTGGCGCCAAACATGATTAGGCTCTTTGCTTGGCAAATAAGGACATTGGCTACACCCTCCACTTGGATTATGACCATCATAAAGCAATATCAGTCTCCCTTTAATTGTTATAATAGATGATCTGAACCTCAAGCATTAGGTTGATAGTATAACTTCAAACTTTACAGCTTGATTTTTATAAGAAACTCATTAGTAAGAAATGTTCCTGGAGGATTGCTTGAAAGACAAGCCACTTGCTTATTTGTTTAATTCTAAATATTATTCTAATATTATTGGGTTAAGGGAGACCATCAAGTGGTTGCAGACTTTGACTGCATTGTCTTGATCTTTCATAGAATTCATTTTGCTGAATTGAACTTTGACGTATGTCACAGATCTATATTGAGGAATAGTCCTTGGAACCTGCTATTGTATTCACTGTTGGTTATTGTTGTGTTAGGAGCTCTGGTAGCATAGTGGCTAAGGCACTTGACTGCTAACCAGAAGGCTGGTGGTTCAAACCCACCAGCCACTCCTCAGAAGGAA
>NW_006921711.1:6004912-6011946 GCF_000298275.1 Orycteropus afer afer | reverse complement strand
AATATCTCAATCGGTATGCCATCAATTCCCGGAGCCTTGTTCTTCGCCAGTTCTTTCATTGCAGCTTTGACTTCTTCCTTCATTACCATTGGTCTTCCTCCAATCCTGATGCCACATTCTTCTTCATATAACCCATCTTCTTGGATTATTTGCTCAGCATACAAGTTGAATAAGTATGGTGAAAGGATACAACCTTGACGCACTCCCTTCTTGATTTTGAACCATGCATTATCCCTTTGTTCTGTTCAAATGACAGCTTCCTGATCTAAGTACAGGTTACTCATGGTACAATTAAGTGTTCTGGAATTACCATTCTTTTCAATGTTATCCACAATTTGTTAAGATCCACATAATCAAATGCTTTTGCATAGTCAGTAAAACACAAGTAAACATCTTTCTGGTGTTCTTTGCTTTCAGCTGAGATCCATCTGACATCAGCAATGATATCCCTCACTCCATGTCCTCTTCTGAATCCAGCTTGCATTTCTGGAAGTTCTCTGTCAATATATTGCTGCAACCATTTTTGAATTATCTTCTGTAAAATTTTACTTCCATGTGACATTAATGATATTGTTCAATAATTTCCACATTCTGTGGGATCACCTTTCTTTGGAATGTGTACAAATATGGATCTTTTCCAGTCAGTTGGCCAGGTAGCTAGCTGTCTTCCAAATAACTTGGCATAACCTCCAGTGGGGCATCTGTTTGTTGAAACATCTCAATGGGTATTCCATCAATTCCTGGAGCCTTGTTCTTCACCAGTTCCTTCAGTGCAGCTTCAACTTCTTCCTTCAATACCATTGGTTCTTGATCATATGGCACCTCCTGAAATAGATGAACATTGACCAGTTCTTTTTGGTACAGTGACTCTGCATATTCCTTCCATCTTCTTTTGATGTTTCCTGCATCATTCAATATTGCAACTCAAGGCTTACATCTTTTCCTCAGTTCTTTCAGCTTGGGAAATGCCGAGTGTGGGTTATAACTGATGGTGAAATTCACTATAGGTACCTTCATTGTGATGGGGGTAAAATTCTCCCTTGTTTCTGTACCAGAATAACCTGTGCTTCCCTTAAGAACATATTTTTATATTTTAAAAATCCAGAGACTTGTAATTGATATACTGTATTATCCTCTATGTATTTGCCACTGGGAAGGATGCCGTCAAATTGAAAGGCTTATTTCTACCTAAAATTGTGTCGTACTCCTTGCTTTATTATTTCTCTTGCCTACTTTACTTCTCATCTGGGAAAATTTTGTCACTGAAATGAGCTTCTGATTGTACTATGTGGATATCTGTAACCACCACAAATCCCTTTTGCAGCAGGTCAGAGGAAGCCTAAATTTGTAAGAGGCTACTGTTACTTGATGAAGGACTGCATGTGTGTGGGAAATTCCAGAAGAGAGAGCCAAGTAGGAGCATTCCCCTTAGAGAACAAAGATCAGTATGTTTGCCTTTCAGTTCTGCAAAAGCTTCTCCAGACCTTCACTGGTTGCATGCAATACACTCAGGCAACTACAGTCAGCTTTCTTAGGAAATCACCAAGATATTCCAGAATGGAAAGTCTAGGCCCATTCACCAGAAAACTAGTCATACTTTGTCAGTGCTTGGGGTCACAACCAAAGTCAAACACACCCTTTGTCAAGATGTCCCAGCTGCAGTCTGCCTCACATCTGGGGGGGGGGGACCAGCAGCTGCTCTCAGCACCTGCCTCCCCCACAGCAGCACTTTTCAGAGTCTCACGCATCTCTGTGGTTCTGTTCCTATTTGCACATCTGTGATTAATTACCTTTATTTCACTTACCATAAAGAAAGATGGACTTGAATCACTCCACAATACTGAGGAAGAGACACAGTTTCTTGGGATGACCCCAGGAGAAGTCATAGATTCCTTAAGCTGAGAATGTCTTCCTAGCCATACCTCACCCCTAGTGATTTCCCCAGTCACCATGCTCTGTGTCCTTGCTCAGCCTCTAGTGGCTTAGTATCTCCTCTTGAATGTTTAAGCACTATGTGTCCTTTCATACTCATCTCAAATCCTTGAGATTTCTCCAGTCCACTCACAGTTCTTCCTTCACATCTGGGATTACTGCAGCCTTGGCCCTCAATTCAGGTTTTCCTGTGGCTCTGCCCCTTTATTTGTGCATGTCTCCCTTCTAACTAGATAGATCTTAAATATCTGGAGTGCAGCATGTATATACTAACCTTGGTCTTCTCACAGACATTGACATAATTCTAAGCACCAGTAGATACTCAATAAAAAATCCTTCCTCCTTTTTTCATTCTGCACTGCTCTCTTCTTTGTCCTCCTGTTTCTCCTTGTTAACTATATATGGGACTCTGTATTAATCAGCTTTGCTGCAGTAACAACTAACCCTCAAACCTCTGTGGATTACATAACAAAGATTGATTTCCTTTTTATGAACACTGTGGGTTGGCTAAGGCTGTGCTCCTTGTGTCTTCTCATCTGGGTTCCAAGCTGAATTCTTGATGTGAGTGAGCTGTGCTCATGGCTGAAGGAAAGAATTGGAGGAAATTTTACTGCTTGCCCTTAAAGATTTTTTACTGTCATTTCCATTCACCTCCCACTGGCCCAAGCAAGTCATGTGGCCAAGTCTGCCATGAGTGGGGATGTGTACTTCACATATAGGGAAACACTCAGGCCACATGGCAATGGGTGGAATATATGACCATCTTACAAGTAAGGGAGCCAAAAGTAAGGGAACAACAATACATTCTACCACAGACTCCTACTAAGTGCCCTGCCCTGCTAGGTGCATTACCTAAGCAATGTATGTACAGCTTCATGTACAGCAATTAAATTACATAGAGCAATTTTGTTGTTAGTAGTTGCTGTTGAGTTGGCTGTGACTCATGGGGACCTTATGTGTAACAGAACAAAATGTTGCTCAGTCTCATACCAGTTTCATGATTGTTGGTATGTTTGAATCTATTGTTGTGGCTATTTATACTACCTTGCAACCTAGGAGGCTTGTCTTCCAGCACTGTACCAGACAATAGCCTGTTGTGACCCATAAAGTTTCATTGGCTAATTTTTGGGAGGAAAATTCTATCAGGCCTTTCTTCCTAGTCTATTTTAGTCTGGAAGCTTTGATGAAACCTTTCCACCATAGGTGACCCTGCTGGTATTAGAAATATCAGTGGCATAGCCTCCAGTATCATAGCAACATACAAGCCATTATAGTACAACAAACTGACAGATGGATGCTGGATAACAATTTTTAGACTTATTTTGAAACAGGAAACCGAGGTGCAGAGAACTTAAAGAACATTTGAATGGATGAGTGAATGTCTGCATTTCTCCCGGCTTTGCTTGCCGACTGCTGCTTGCTCATTTTCCCTTTCCAGATCGTGCTAACAGTATCATTCTTACAGTTTACTATCGATCCTCTAGAAAACACATTCAGTAGGTTTTGACAGGTTGTTTCTACTCTCTCCAGATTAAGATATTTACATTAAAGAAAATCATAACAAACATTTATTGGGCATTTAATATGCTTCAGGCACATACCCGTTGTCATTGAGTCAATTCTGGTGGAATTGCCCCACAGGGTTTCCAAGACTGTAATCTTTACAGAAGCAGAGTGCCACATCTTTCTCCTGTGCAGTGGCTAGTGGATTTGAACCACTGATATTTCAATTAGTAGTAAAGAGCCTTGCTACCATCAAGAAGGATCTAGGATTGTGCATGTCCTTTGGACGGAAGGTCCCTGCATTGAGAACTAATTAGATCCAGAAGAAAAAGCTGTCACACTGAAGATAGATAGAGAGAGAGAGAAACAGAGAAACAGAGAGAGAGAGAGAGAGAGAGAGAGAGAGAGAAAGATGGCTATAGTGGGTATGCTCACTCACTGAGAGATAATGATAATGAGCTGGGTGCTCCTGTACAGTTGAAAGAATTGTAACACTTACCCACTTGCCTTTATAGGGCAGAGGCTTGAGTATGCCCTCAGTGTAGAGGTTGCACCCCCCCACCCTTAGCAGCATCGTAGAAGCTGGGTGGGTGTTGAGCAGTGCCGGCCCAGGTAATGTGGGCCTCAGTGGCATGGCAGGAGCCAGCAGCAGAGGCTTGGGAGACAGAGGCCCAGAGACAGAGGCTTGGAGATCCTGTGCAGCGGTTTTCCCACTGGTGAGGCAAAGCCCAGCAAAGTTTAGCAGAAGAGTTGAAGCCCCAGGAAATGTGCAGTTTCCCTGGACAATGTGATGTAGCTGGAGGCATTGGTGTCATGAACACAGCATCTTACCTGAACCAGGTTGGGCCCACGCAGCGACATAAGAAAGATGTGGGTAATTTGGGGAAGGGTAAGCAGTTCCCTCAGGTTACAGGGAAGGAAAATAAAAACCAAAATCACTGCCATCAAGTCAGATATGACTCATAACAACCCTTCCTTGGGTTTCTGAGGCAGTATCACTATGGAAGTAGATTGCCCAATCTTCTTTCCGAGGAGTGGCTGGTGGGTTTGAACCACCAGCCTTCTGGTTAGCAGTTAAATGCCTTAGGCATTACACTACCAGAACTCCTCTTACAGGAAAGACTGCTTCACAGTCACCTGTGTCTTTCTATAGAAACCCATCAAGCTAGGAACTAAACTTAACCCCCTGACTCAACTGTCAGGCAAATGATAGACCTATGAGGTGAACAGTAATACCAGCAGGGTATGCAGTCATTACAACAGCCAAGCATATGAGGTCAAAAGGACAACATTTGCTCAGGGATAGAGCTAGGAAGGTGGGAAGAGGTGGCATGGAAGGATGAAGGGTAGGGGTGGGCACAGGGAGGAGGTGGGAAGAATGCTGTTACAATGTGGGGATTGCAGTAAATATCATAAAACAGAATGTGTATGGATTGTTGAATGGAAAATCAATTTGCTCTGTAAAATTTTACCCAAATCACACACACACACACACACACACACACACACCTTTATGGAGTCCCTCAGTTACCTTGTACCTAAATAACAAATTTGCTCACAAAATAATGAACATTACTTGTAAGTACTGTGCTCCTTCAAAAAAACATGTATGAAACCAAATGGTCAACAATTACTTTAAAACAAAGATGAAATGTAAGGGGGCAGGAAAACTAGATTAATGGAAACAGAATAACCAGAATGGAAATAATAAGAATGCTCATGCACTGTGAAGAGTGTAACCAATTTCACTGAACAATTTGTGTAGAAAATTTTGAATGGGAACCTAAACTGCTATGTAAGCCTTCACCAAAAACACAATAAAATATTATTTAAAAAAGAAAATATTTTGCCTTGGGTGAGGTGCACTTTAGTCTTTAAAGTGACATCTTTGCTTTTCAACACATTAAAGAGGTCTTTGCAACAGAGTTGCTCAACACACTATGTCATTTGGTTTCTTAACTACTGCTTTCATGGCCATTGGTTTTTGACTCAAGAAGAATGACATTCTTGACAACAGTTTCTTTGCCATCCATCATGATGTTGTTTATTGGTCCAGTTGTAAGGATTTTCATTTTCTTTACATTCAAGTGTGATCCAAACTGAAGGCTGAAGTCTTTGACTTTCATTACTAAGTGCTTCAAGTTGTCTTTGCTTTTGGTAAGCAAGGCTCTGTCATCTGCATATCTCAGGTTGTTAAATGAATCTTCCATCAATCCTGATGCTTCGTTCTTCTTCATATAGTCTAGCTCCTCATATTATTTGTTCAGCATATAGATTGAATAAATAACATGAAAGAAAATAACCCTTCCATACCTTTTCAAATTTTAAACCACACAGTATCCCTTGTTCTGTTTGAACGATTGCCTCTTGATCCATGTACAAGTTCCATGTAAGCACAATCCAGTGTTCTTGAATTTCCATTCTTCTCAATGTTACTCTCATCATTTGTTATGATCCACACAGTTAAATGCCTTTGTGTAGTCAACAAAACACAAGTAGACATATTCTGATATTCTCTGCTTTCAGCCAAGATCCATCTGACATTAGCAATGATATCCCTTGTTCCATGTCCTTGTCTGAATCTGGCTTGAACTTCTGTCAGTTTCCTGTTGATATATGGCTGTAACCATTTTTAAATTACCTTCAGCAAAATTTTGCTAACATGTAATGTTAATGAAATTGTTCAATGATTTTCACATTTTGATTTATTGCCTTTCTTTGGAATGGACATTGTTCTGGTTACCTAGTGATACTCTAACAGAAAATATCACAAATGGGATGGCCTTAACAAACAGGAGTTTATTCTTATAATTTGGAGGCTTTAAGCCCAAGTTCAAAGTGCCAGGCCCTAGGGGCTAGGTGGAAGCCCCTTCAACTTTGGGGTCCAGCTCTGCCTCCTCCTCTTGGCCCACTGGAGCTAGAGGTGTTTCTTCACTCAGACAGCTGCTGGCTGCTGAGGCTGAGAATCCCCAAGGTTGACAAGTAAAGAAGGCACAGTCCCGATGTTACCTAACCACACGGCAGGCCATTAACTTAAGTTCATTGTAAGTCCCAAGGTCGGCATTGCATAGTGGGCTGCTGAGCAATGACAGGGCTACATGCAGGGTCCAAGCATGCCATAGGCTAGAGACCATTCTCAAAGCTTCTCCTTATATACAGGAAGCAGACCACATCCCCAAAGCAGCTACTCAGCTGCTTGTGGTAAATCCCACCATGGAGTTGATTGCCTGTCTCATCATGGGGAATAACTATCACCAGCTGCCTGGCCACTCAACCAGGCCCAGCCAAGTTGACACAAACATAACCACACAAACATGAATTTGGAGCTCTTCCTATTGGTTGGTCAGATTGCTGCCTTCCTGATTTCTTGACATAGATGAGTAAGTTCTTGAAACATTGCACCTGTTTGTTGAAGCATATCAGTTGGTATTTCATCAATTTTGGAGGCTTTTCACCAATGACTTCAGCATGGTTTGTATTTCTTCCTTCAGTACCAGTGGTTCATGATCATATGCTATCTCTAGAAATGTTTGAAATGCAACCAATTCTTTTTGGGATAGTGACTGTGTATTCTTCTCTTCTCTTTTTTTTTTTTTTTT
>NW_006921711.1:5998555-6003182 GCF_000298275.1 Orycteropus afer afer | reverse complement strand
CTTGTTGAACTTTGCTACTAGTGCTGGAGCAAGATGGTATCTCATTGTTGTTTTGATTTGCATCTCTCTAATAGCTAATGATCATGAGCATTTCTTCAATTGATCCTTTAATCATTATATAATGTCCTTCTTTGTCTCGTATGGT
Organism: Orycteropus afer afer; assembly: GCF_000298275.1. Classification (NCBI taxonomy): domain Eukaryota; kingdom Metazoa; phylum Chordata; class Mammalia; order Tubulidentata; family Orycteropodidae; genus Orycteropus; species Orycteropus afer. Next base: position 6,003,037 of record NW_006921711.1, on the reverse strand, counting down.
GGTTTTTGTCTTAAAGTCTTCCCTTCTCCTCTTAATTGTTCTTGTGTTATTCAATTTTTTTACCCACTGAATCCTTCAGTATTGCAACTCAAGCCTGGAATATTCTCTTTATTTCTTTCTGAGAAATGCTGATCATGTTCTTCTTTTTTATTTTCTGACTCTACGTGTATGCACATTTCATTATAATGCTTTACCTTGTTTTCCTGAGCTGCCCTTTGCAATCTTCTGCTCAGCTCTTTTACTTCATTATTTCTTCTGTTTGCTTTAGCTACTCTGCAGTCAGGAGGAAGTTTCAGTCTCTTCTGACATCCCTTTTGGCTTTTTCTTTCTTTTAAATGACCTTTCGCTTTCTTTACGTATGATGCTCTTGATGTCATCCCACAACTCTTCTAGTCTTTGGTCATTGTTATTCAGTGCTTCACATCTATTCTTGAGATAGTTTCTAAATTCAGATATATTCAGGATTGTACTTTGTCTCTCTTGGATTTCCTTTGATTTTCTTCAACTTGAAATTGAACTTGTATGTGAGCAATTGATGATCTGTTCCATAGTTGGCCCCTGACTTTGACTTAATTGATAATATCAAGACTTTTCATTGTCTCTCCCCACAGATGTAGTTGATTTGATTCCTGTATAAACTATCTGGTAAGGTCCATATGCATAGTCATCATTTGTGTTGTTGAAAAAAAGGTGTTTCTAATGAATAAATCATTGCTATTGCAGAATTCTACCATGAATCTCTGGCCTCATTCCTATCACCAAGGCTATATTTTCCAACTACTGCTCATTCTTTGTTTTCAACTTTGCATTCCAATCACCATTAATTATCTATGCATCTTGATTGCATGGTTGAGCAATTTCAGAGTGCATCAGTTTGTAAAAATCTTCAATTTCTTCATCTTTGGCATTTGTGTTTGTTGTGTAAATTTGAGTAATACTCATATTAACTGGTCTTGCATGTAGGCATATAGATATTAACTTATCACTACCATCACACTTCAGGATAGACCTTGAAAGGTTCTTTTGACAATGAATGCAGTATTGTGCCTCTTCAATTTGTTATTCCTGACAAAATAGACCATATGATTGTCAAATTCAAAATGGCTAATACCAGTCCATTTCAGCTCACTAAAGCCTAGCAGATTGATATGAAATGTTCCATTTAATTTTTGACAGCTTTCAATTTTCCTTTGTACATTCCACATTCCAATTATTAATGGATGTTTACAGCTGTTGCTTCTCATTTTGAGTCTTGGCATTGCAGCAAATAAAGGCCCAGGAGGCTTTACTCTACCATGTTATTAAGGTGGCCTCTACCATGAGCAGTCAGCTCTTTCCCAGTTGTATTTTGAGTGTCTTCCAACCCAAGGTACTCATTTCCAGCGCAATAACAGTGTTGTGTTAAGGTTCTCATTGGCTGGTTTTCAGAAGTAGCTTTCCAGACCTTTTTTCTATTCTGTCTTAATCTGGAAGCTCTACTGAAACCTATCCACTGTTGGTAACCTGGCATTTGAAATGTGGCAGCATAGCTATCAGCATTATAGGAACACACAAGCCATCACAGTACAACAAACTGACAGATGCATGTCAAATGAAACCAAACGCACTGCCATCAAGTCAGCCTCAACTCATAGCAATCCCTCTTTGGGTTTCTGAGGCAGTATCGCTATGGAAGTAGATTGCCCAATCTTCCTTCTGAGGAGTGGCTAGTGGGTTTGAACTGCCAGACTTCTGGTTAGCAGTCAAATACCTTAGACACTATGCCACCAGAGGTCCTAGATGTATAGTAGACAGATATTAATAAGGTGTCACAAATGGGAAGTGATGTATAAGCTATAGCCCTTGTACTCAAGAGACCTATGGTGTTGATAGGTAGACAAGACACACAAGTGAGGATATAACAAACTATGTGTGTGACTCAGGAGATCAGAGAAGGGTGTGGTAGTTAAGGTTGTGTATCAACTTGGCTGGGCCTGGTTTTGAGTGGCTGGGCAGCTGGATGTTGTATTCCCCATGATGAGACTGGTAATCAACTCCATGGTGGAATCTACTGTGAGCAGCTGAGTAGCTGCCTTTGGGATATGGTCTGCTTCCAGTATATAAGAAGAAGCTTTGAGAAATGTCTCTAGCTTTTTGGCATGCTTGGATCCTGCATTTATCTTCATTAAGCAGCCTGCCACATTGCCTGCCAATCTTGGGATTTTTTTCTGGACTTCAACTGGTGGCCTGCCATGTTGCTTGATAATCTTGGAACTGTGCCATTTTACTTGTCAATCTTGGGTTTGTTAGCCTCAGCAGCAAGCAGCGGCCTCAGTTAAGTGAGGCCTCCAGCTCCAATGGGCTGGGAGCAAAAAGCTGAGCTGGAGCCCAAAGTTGAGGAGCCTTCACCCAGCCCCTAGAGTTGGCACTTTTAACTTGAACTTATAGCCTCCTAAACTGTAAGGGAATAAATACCTGTTTGTTAAAGCCATCTGCTTGCGGTATTTTCTGTTAGAGCAGCACTAGGTATCTAAAATGGAGGGGAAACATTCCAGGGTTGTCAAGGCTGGGGCAAGTGCTGAAGGTGGATGTACAAGAGGAAGAAGGCTTGAGCTTAAGGGATAGGAGACATTTAGTTAAAGCAATTTATTTGGCACCTTCTCAAGCCCTGCCATTACCCAGGACTACAGGCACTGGTCATCCTTGTCTTTCCAGACTTAGACAACTCTCAGAGCCAATCTGTTAGCATATGGGAGTTCCCAAAGATATGAGCCAAATCTGGTATTAAAATTCTTACTTCGTCAGACTTATTGTACTTTACTCTTTGTCTATGAAAAATCAGGAAACAAATCGATTCATACATTCATTCATTCTATAAGGACCCCTGCAGTAACTACTATATGTCAGGAACTGTGAGTTGACCAAGACACAGTCCATTGGTCCCATGAGGGGAAGTAGTCGGAGAACAAGATAGCAGAGCAGAGAGATGGAAAGGTCCTGGGCCCACAGAACCATTGCTGGGCCTCTAATTAGGCCAACCCTGGAGTTTGCTCTACCTTTTATTTTCTTATTTTAAGGAATTTCTTGGTCAGCATTTTTGTTGCTTGCTGCTGAAGGTAACCTAACTGATAGGCCCAGTGTTCCTGAGGTGACATTTCTACTTCTGGCTGTGTCCCTGGGAAAGTTCATCACATCACTTCAAGGTTCCCATTGCCTGTGAGTGAGAGATGTTATTAGATGAGAAAGATGAAAAGATGTGTTTTTCTGCTGACCCCTTTCTTTTGCTTCCAAGCCATCAGTGTCCCCATTCTTCATGTCTTTTCTTATCTAGTTTAACTAATTCCATCTGTCATTTCAATATCACTCTTTTAGTCTTAAATATACATATATATATATATATATATATATATATAGTTCTTGCGAATATATGTATCACAACCTACTCCAATTCATAAGTTTCTACATGTACCATGCAGTGACACTGATTACATTCTTCGAGTTGTGCAGCCATTCTCACCCTCCTTTTCTGAGTTGTTTCCCATTAACACAGATTCATTGCCCCCTAAGGTTCCTATTTAATCTTTTGAGTTGCTGTTGTCCATTTGATCCCATACAGATAGTTGTTAAAAGAACATCATGCTCACAGCAGACATATTTGACTAGTTAAGCTGAACTATTTAGTTTTGAGAAAACTTCAGGGGATATTTTTGGTTTAAGGCTTAAACATCATCCATCTCAAGGCAATAGTTTCAGGAGTTCATCCAATCTTCATGGTTCTAGGAAGTCTGGAGTGTATGAGAATTTGAAATTCTATTTTGCATTTCCCCATTTTTGATTAGGATTCTTCTATGGAATCTTTGATCAAAGTGTTCGGTTACAGTAGCTGTGCACCATTTAGTTCTGGTCTCATGAGCAAGGAAGCAGTTGTGCATGGAGACAATTAGCCACACATTCCATATCCTTCTCCTATTCCTACCTCTCCCATATTGCTCCAGGTGAGTAGAGAATAACTGCTTTGGATGGTCACTTGCAAGCTTTGAAAACCCCAGCACAATACAATGAACTAGGTAGTGGAACAGAGGCACCAAACAAATATTAAGCCAATTAACTGGGATGTCCCATGAAACCATGATCCTAACCTCCAAACCAAGGAACCAAATCCCATGAGGTTTCTGGTTGTAAATAAGCAGGCTTTCAACTGATTAGTTGCTCAAAGCATATACATCAGATGTCATCATGGGAATAACCATGTCATAACTACTTTTTTTTGTTGTTCTTTCTCTCATTGTTGTAAATATATCTACCACACAATTTTTGCCAATTCAACTGTTTACAATTATATATATAGCTTATTGACAGCAATTACAATAATTATCTGTACAACCTTACCCTCAATCAATGTGATATTTCCATCACTATTAACACCCTTTTTCTTCTTTCCCTTCCACCTTGGTAACCACTAATAAATTTTGTTCTCTATTCACTTGCCTTTTTTTTTTTTTT
>NW_006921711.1:5994706-5996185 GCF_000298275.1 Orycteropus afer afer | reverse complement strand
GATGAGACAATCTACTTTCATAAAGATTTACAGCCTTGAAAACCCAATGAGTGTCACTATAAGTCAGAATTGACTCAATGGCAGTGGTTTTAGGTTTTTTTTTAAATGGTAGTACTATTTTTAATTTTTTGAGGAAAAGCCAATCTTTTTTCCACAATAGTTGTACCTTTTTGTATCCCACTAGCAATGGGTAAGGGTTCCAATTTCACTACATCTTTGCCAACATTTGTTATTTTCCTTTTTTAAAAGATCTTATCCATAAGAGTAGGAATGAAATGGTATGTCATAGTGGTTTTGATTTGCAACTCTCTTATGGCTAATGGCACTGAGCATCTTTCCATATGTTTGGTGGCCATTTGAATGTTCTCTTTGGGGAAATGTCTGTTCAACTCCTTTGCCAATTTTATGCGAGGGTTATTTGTCTTTTGGTTGTTAAGTTGTTGAACTTTTTAAAAAATATATTTTGGTTATTAGACTCTTGTAGAATTTATGGTTTCTGAAGATACTCTCCCAGTTGGTAGCTTGTCTTTTCCCTTTTTAGTAAAGTATTTTGATGACCCAAAGTTTTTTTTTTAATAAGGTTGCATTTATTTGACTTTTGTTGTTTGTGCTTTTGTTATTATATTAGATAATTCATTGTTGAAAGCTAGACCTGATAGTGTTGCACCTGCTTTTATGGTTTTAGTTTGCACATGTAGGTCCTTAATTTATTTTGAATTTGTTTTTGTTATGGTGTGAGGCATGGATCCTGTTTCATTTTTCTGCATGTAGAAATACAATTTTCCCAGCACCATTTATTGAAGACTCTTCCTTCCTCATTGAATGGTCTTAGCACCCTTGTCAAAAATCAGGTGACCATAGATGTGTGGATTTATTTCTAGATTCTCAATTCTATTCCATTTTTCTGTGTGTCTATTACTATATCAGTACCAGACTGTTTTGATTACTATAGCTATATAAACACCCAAAAACCAAATAAACTGCTGTGGATTCAGATCTGACTCATCATGACCCCTCCTTGGGTTTCCAAGGTGGTATCACTAAGAAGTCAATTGCTATAGCTCTGGTAGCATAGTGCCTAAAGCATTTTGACTGCTAACCAGAAGGCTGGCCACCAGCCACTCCTCGGAAGGAAGGTTGGGCAATCCTACTTCCATAGTGGTGCTGCCTTGGAAACCCAAGGAGGGGTCGCTATGAGTCGGGGCTGACTCGATGGCAAATAACAACAACAACAACAACAAAATCAGGAAGTGTGAGTCCTACTTTGTTATTCCTTTTCAACATTGCTTCAGTTACTTGAGGTCTCTTGTTATTCCATAAAAAGTTGAGGATTGTTTTTTTCTATGTAAAGAAATCTATTGGGATTTTGATTGGATTGCATTGAATCTATTGATTATTTTGGGTATATTGATATCTTAGGAGCTCTGGTGTCATAGTGCCTAAGGCAATTGACTGCTAACCAGAAGGCTGACAGTTCAA
>NW_006921711.1:5990857-5992826 GCF_000298275.1 Orycteropus afer afer | reverse complement strand
CTCAACGAGATGGATTGATACGGTGGCTGCGATGATGGGCTCGAGTATAGCAGGGATTGTGGGGCTGGTGCGAGATCGGGCAGTGTTTCGTTCTGCTGTGCATGGGGTCGCTATGAGTCGGAAACGACTCGACGGCACTTAACAACAACAACAACAAGTCTTTCATGTCCCTAGTTAGATTTATTATTAAGTATTTTATTCTCTTAGATGCTATTGTAAATAGAATTCTTTTCCTAATTTCCCTTTCAGATTTCTCATTGCTGGTATATAGAAACCTAGGTGATATTTTTTTCTTTAAATTTTATTTCTATTGCTGTTGCTGTGAATAAACATAGTAAAACATATACCAATTCAACAGTTTCTACATGCACAATTTAGTGACATTGATTACATTCTTCAAATCGTGTAACCATTTTCACCCTTCTTTTCTGAGTTGCTCCTCTCTCATTACCATAAACTCACTGCCCCCCTGAGGTTCCTATTCAATCTTTTGATTTGTCAATTTGACCTTAGAAGAGCATAATGGTAGTTCTTAGAAGAGCATAATGCTTAAGGCAGATTATTACTTTATTTAGTTAAGCTAAACTATTATTTGGTAGATACCCAACTGATTTTTGTTTGTTGATCTTGTACCCTACAACTTGGCTAATTTCTCTATTAGTTCAAGAAGTTTTCTTGTGGACTGTTGGGATTTTCTGTATATAGAATCATATCATCCACAAACAGAGATAATTTTACTTCTTTTCCAATCTGGATATCTTTTATATCTTTTTCTTGTCGCATTGCTCTGGCTAGGGCTTCTAATACAATATTGGATAGAAGTGAGAATAAACACACTTGTCTTGTTTCTGATTTCATAGGAAAAGCTTTCCATCTTTCTCCATTGAGTATAATGTTGTCTGTTGGCTTTCCATATATGCCTGAATCATATTGAGGAACTTCTCTTCTATTCCAGTCTTTAGGGATCTCATCAAGGAAAATCCAGATGCTTTCCCTGCATCCATAGAGATGATCACGTGGGTCTTTTCTTGTGTTTTATTGATGTGATGTATTACATTGATTGATTTTCTAATGTTGAACCATCCCTGCATTCCTGGAATAAATCCCATTTGGTCATGGTGTGTGATTCTTAAAATGCTGTTGGATTCTGTCTGATTGTATTTTGTTGAGGATTTTTGCACCTGTATTCATAAGAGATATTGACCTATAATTTTCTTTTTGTGTTGTGTCTTTGTCTGGTTTTAGTAACAAGGTTATATTTGCTTCATAGAATGAATTAGGGAGTATTCCTTTCTTCTCTAACTTTTGGAAGAGTTTAAATGTTATTGGTGTCAATTCTTCTGAAAATATTTGGTGGAATTCCCCCAGTGAAACCATCTGGCTCAGGACTTTTGTTTTTGATGGGAGGTTTTTAATCACTGATTTGATCTCCTCAGTTCTTATGGGTCTATTGAGACATTCCATTTCTGTTTGAGTCAGTTTGGGTAGGTTGGCTTTTAATAATTTGTTCATCTCATGTAGGTTATCCAGCTTGTTGCCACACAGTTTATAATATTCTGTCATAATTCTCTTTATGTCTATCAGATCAATTGTAATGCCTCTTCTTTAATTTTTTATTTTGGATATTTACATCTTGTCTCTTTGTCAATCTAGCTAAAAGTTTGTAAATTTTATTAATCTTTTCAAATAACCAACTTTTTGTTGATTATTATTTTACTGTTTTCAGTTTTATTTCTGGTCTGATTTATGTTATTTCTTTTCTTCTGGTAGGCTTAGGCTTAGTTTGTTTTTTATCTTTCTAATTCTAACTTAGGAGCTCTGGTAGCGTAGTGCCTAAGGCACTTGACTGCTAACCAGAAGGCTGGTGGTTCAAACCCACCAGCCACTCCTTGGAAAGAAGGTTGGGCAATCTACTTCTGTAGTGAAACTGCCTTGGAAATCCAAGGAGGGGCTGCTATGAGTCGGGTCT
>NW_006921711.1:5949889-5990623 GCF_000298275.1 Orycteropus afer afer | reverse complement strand
AGTGTGTTTTTTAATTTCCATATGTTTGTGCCTTGTTCTGTGTATTTTCCAGGTTTGTTGTTGCTGTTATTGATTTCTAGCTTCACTCCATTTGTGGGCAGAGAAAATACTTTATGTGATTTCAGTCTTTTAAAATTTATCTAGATTTATTTTGTGACCTAACATGTGGTCTAACTTGGAGAATGATCCAAATGCGCTGGAGTAAAATACATACTGTGGTGTTTTGGGGTGAAGTATTCTATATATGGGTGGAATGTTCTATATATGTCTAAGTCTAATTGGTTTACAGTGTCATTCAGGTCCTCTGTTTCCTTGTTGGTCTTCTTTCTAGGTGTTCTGTACAGTATTGAAAGCAATGTACTAAAGTCTTTAACTGTTATTGTGGTATATCTATCTTTCCCTTCAATCTATCAGTGTTTGCTTTATACATTCAGGTGCCCTGATGTTGTGTAAATATATATTTATGATTGTTAAATCTTCTTGATTAATTGACCATTTTGTCTATGATATCCATCTTGATCTTCAGGATTGTTCTTGCCAGTATCCTAAGATCCTATTCTGCACCAATCTTTACTACCAGGTGGCTCTCTACACTGGTGCTTTCCAAACTCATATGGACTCTCAGAACTGGTCAGCAACTGCACCACATTTCTCTTGTCAGCTAATTTTCTTATTTTCCACCAGGGTTATTCTAAAAACTCTACAATTTTTTCCAACTTCTATTTCAGTCCTCAATACCTCTTATATTGATAGGAAAATTGAAGTTAGCAGATGGAATCTCGTTTAAATTCCCATACCAAATCTCTAAATCAACTTCTATCTATACTTTCCTTTTTTTTTCTTTCCCTTCTGTCATTCAGAAGAAATGTTTTTATGGAAGACATGCTCCCTTTTCTTTCTAAAGCCATTTATTCTGTGGCTTGGATCTTACACCTTCTACCAGTGATCAATCTTTTCTTATTTCTGTAAGTATATTTAAGTCTCTCCCATTAAAAAAAAAGAATCCTTCCTTTGTCCCTATTCTAGCTCTCACCCTATCTCTTTCTTCTCTACACAGCCAAATGTCTTGAAAGAGTTTTCTATACTTGCTGCAAAACTGTTGGGATTTTGATTAAGATTGTATTGAATCTATAGATCAATATGTGAAGAAATGATATCTGTAAAATATTGAGTCTTCCAATCCATGAATATGGTATATAGCCTTTCATTTATTTTCATCTTTGACTTTTCTCAGTAATGTTTTATATTTTTCTATGTAGATGTTTTTCAAAACTTTTGTTAAATTACGTCCTAGATATATGATATTTCTCTTTGCTATTGCAAATGATATTTTTTAAGTTTTCATTTTTTTAATGGATTCTTCATTCATGTGTGTGTGTGTGTGTGTGTGTGTGTGTGTATCAGAGATCTTGCCTAATTCACTTTTAATTTTAATAATGTAGGTGTGGATACCTATTTTTAAATAACATAGACAATTCTATCATAAGTCTTTATTTTCTGCTTTCCAGTTCTTATTTACCACCTCCAATACAATGATTAATAGAAGAAGTGATAGTGGGCAAACTTGTTTCATTTCTGACTTTAGAGGAAAAGCTTTTAGTATTTCTCCATTAAGTATAATGTTTACTGTACAGTTTTTTTGTTATTGTTCATTTTGATTGTTTTGTTTTTTAGACAATCTTTATCAGCTTAAGGAAGCTTGTTCATGACATACTCTGTACATAAAAATGTGAAGTAATAAATCAAGTTAAAATACACACACACATACACAAACACACAAACCACACACACCAAAAAGTCAGTTGCTGAATCATGGTGACCACATGTGTGTCAGAGTAGAACTACACTCCATGGAGTTTTCAATGGCTATAATCTTTTGTAAGTAGATCACCAGGCCTTCCTGCTGAGGCATCTCTGGATGATTTTGAATCCCCAACCTTTCAGTTAGTAACCTAGCACTTAACTCTTTGTGCCACTTTTAATTAAGTTAGCAAACCACTACATAATACATCGTTTATCCTACCTTAAATAAAGCTATATAACAACAGATTTATTTTTATTTTTGCTGTACAACAACATTTTTAAAAATCTGAAAGCTATGGTTTTTAGATGACTGAAAGTTGGTAAAATATCAGAGATAACTGAATTTAATGTTAGTGAGCATGTCTGGGAGTTCTGTATGTAGACCAATCATGCTTTGATGGAAATTTTATCTTTCTTGTCTTTTTAAAAAGAAAATTAATAATTACATTGTCACAATCAAGGTTTTTACATCATTTGTGTTTGATTGACAGCAATGCCAAATCAGAATTCTTTCTAGGGTCTTTGTAGTTCTTACATAATTTTTAAAATTAATATTAATTTGGAGAACTCTCTGCTGAAGAGTAGCAACTAAAATTGTCAATAAGATACTTAAAGTATTACTTCAGTTTGGAAATGAACCAAGAAAAAAATATATACATACGAACATTGCAATAGGGTTGCATAAAATAATTTATTGTTACCACAGAAATATTACAAAATATTTTGATTTGATAAAATAAACCCTATCACCATGAATCTAAAAAAAATCTAGATCCTTACAGTGTTATTCAAGTTTTTCCTTTTTTCACATTTTCAGTGCTTATGTATTATAATAAAACTGAAATTGCAGTTGCTCCATTTTCTCAAATCTCCTTTCAAGTGAATCTATACTTTGATTTATAGTTGTCAGAGTGATTCTCTAACAATTATTTTTCTTGTTATTTGTATGTGAATTTTCTTCATATTCATATTTTTGTTCTCATTTTCTCATATTTTATTGGATTATCACTTTTTTGCATATTTCTTATGCAATTTCTTTTGGCTTCAAAAATCATTTTCTCTATAAATATTTTAAATATCTTTTAATCCTTTTAAAAGAGAAATGTTGTTAGGTGTTGTCAAGTCAGTTTTCAGTTCATAGCCACCCCATGTGACAGAAGAGAAAAAAAAATCAACTACTCTCTAGGATTTTCTAGACTATAATCTTTACAGGAGCAATTGCCAGGTCTTTCTTCTGTGGAGCCATTGATTGGGTTCAACCTGCCAACCAGTTGGTTAGCAGCCCAGTGCTTAACTGTTATACCACCAGGGCTCCTAAAAGTGAACTCTCTCATTGTTGAGTCAATTCAGACTCACAGTGACTCTATAGGACAGAGTACAACTCCCACATAGGCTTTCCAAGGCTAAAATCTTTACTGAAGCAGACTGCCACATCTTTTTTCCTGTGGAGTGACGGGTGGGTTCAAATCATCAGCCTTTCAGTTAGCAGCCAAGTGCTTAACAATTGTGCCACCAGGGTTCCTTAAAAGTGAAATATGTAGTCAAATTTAAATCTGCTTGGATTTTTTAGTAAGTTTTTGGTAGTTTATACCAAATAATGTGGATTCACAAATTAAAAATTAATATCATCTTTCACCAAAGACCACAATGCATTCTTCATTTGAAGATTGTCTACTGTTTTGCTTAACTTAATATTTTGCCTAAATTAAATTTACTTACTTGGAAATATTTTGTGGATATTTCCATCATGTGTCCCCAAGTACCTGTGAGATCAAATTTGATATAACTAAAGTGTTCCATAAAGAATGCCATATGTAATTTTTGAATTGTTCCAAAGAATATCATTAGCTATTGACATCATTGAGTCCATGCCTCCTGGAAATGAATTCAAAGTATGTGCTGGATATTTTAAAAGAAACTGACAGACAAAATGTTTCGTTTTTAGTATGTTGTTGTTGTTGTTATGTGCCGTCGAGTTGGCCCCGACTCATAGTGACCCCTCCTTGGGTTTCTGAGGCAGTATCATTACGGAAGTAGGATTGCCCAACCTTATATATATACATATTTTTTAGTACAAAAAATGTTTCCAGATTGTTGACCATAATTCTGTTTTTTCCGTATTTTCCTACTGTTGTTGTGCCATTATCATAGGCTTGCCCTTCACAATCTTTTAAATTCAGTGCTTTATTAAAAATTGGTTTTGTAATCCTTCCTTTAAAATGAAACCCATACTTTTCACAGTAGGTGGAAACTCTTCAGGTCCTTGTTTACCTCTTCTAGTAGTTCAACAAACAATTTAGTTAGTTGTTAAATTAACTGTTTTCCCTATTATAATCTAGTGGAATAAAGTAATATTTATTTTTAGTTTATGTATGATTTTTAACTTTATCATCTATCAACTTAATAATCATCTCATTTTGAATTAAACATCTTCAAAAAAAGACAATGAAAAACGAAACTCACTGCCATTGAGTTGATTCTGATTCATAGCGACCTCCATCAGATTTCCAAGGCAATAGTAAATCTTTATGGAAGTAGATTGCCCCATCTTCCTTCTGTGGAGCGACTAGTAGGTTTGAACCAACAACCTTCTGGTTAGCAGTCAAATGGCTTAGGTACTATCCATCTTATATATAGTGGCTAAGACAATTGACTGCTAACCAGAGGGCTGGCGGTTCAAACCCACCAGCCACTCCTCGGAAGGAAGATGGGGCAATCTACTTCCGTAGTGATACTGCTTCGGAAACCCAAGGAGGGGTCGCTATGAGTCAGGTTCGACTTGATGGCACATAACAACAACAACAACTCTAGCATCAAATTTCAGAGTTACTTCTGCTAAACCTCGAAAACTTATTTTTTTTACTCCTTTAAATATGATGCTACTAGTGGCTTAAAAAGCTTTATTTTCTTTGTCTAAGATAATGGATACATAATTTTATTCTTTTCAGAAATCATGAAACTTCTGTATCAGCTTTTACTTGCCATGAGTACTACCAAATGTTTGTTGTTTATTCAGCTGTTTTTTTTTTTCACCAGTCTTAGTAACTACATACACATTTTTGTGCATAAATGATATTTTATTTTCTATTAATCAAGAACCTAAGTTTTTCCAGTCACAAGTACTTACATGGTCAAAACTGATTTTGAATGTTGATGGTAAAGCATATAGCAGTAATTCCAAATTTTTTGTCTTAAGTTTTTCCATTTGAAATAATTTTGGTGTGAAATGAAATGTTAAATTTTCTGCCAGGCTCATCTAATAGAAAATTGTAAACATTAATTTGTATCAAATTGTGTTTTGTGAGAAGTGTTCTCATGTTGTCAGAAAGGTGTGACCAACATTTCTTAGGATCATCAATAAACAAGTAAGGCCCCAAAGATTTCCTCTTACTTATCAAATACACAAACATTACTAATGTGATTTTCTTCATTTCTTAATGAGAAGGCCAGAATTACATTTGTTACTTCTGAGTTGTGAAGTAGATCAATTATTTTTTCATTGTTTTTAACAGCAATCAAACAATCAAATCTTTGCTCATTATGAGACTGCAGTAATTCCATCTGACTTATTCAAATTATGGATTTGATGAGCTTAATTTTATTATTAATTTTTGTTGAATATAATTTTATTGGACATAATTACTGAACTGATCAGTAATTAAATCTTCATCAAGTGAAGACTTTCTGATGTCTTTTTCTTAAATTTTATTTGGGGTCATGACTGACAAAAATCTGTTTGTTTTCATTGCTTCTAATATTTACAAATTTAAGAATATCACCACTTTGAATTTTTTTTTTCTTTCTTGAGCTCTACTTTGCTATTTTCTTTGCATGATCTCCACTTGTACACATCCTCATAGATCTAAAGCATCAAAATTAAAATGAAATGTTCAAGTGTAATACAAAAAATGTTCCACGTGTATAAAATTTAAATCTATGTTCATAAAAAATAAATTATAGTAAATGTAAAAGATATAATAATCTGTACAATGCAACGCAACGCAACCATTGCCATGGAGTTGGATCTGACCCATAGTGACCTCTCCTTGGGTTTCCGAGGTGGTATCCCTACGGAAGTAGATTACCCAACCTTCCTCCCGGGGAGTGGCTGGTGGGTTTGAACTGCCAGCCTTCTGGTTACCAGTCAAGTGCCTTAGGCACTATGCTACCAGAGCTCCCAGAATAATCTATAATGTGTTCTAAACTATTTCTTCTAAAATATGCAAAATTATTACTAGAAATAAAAGAAAAATAAAAACTAGTTAATGACTATGGAATTTAAATAAAGATTTAAATACAACAGAAACAAATATGAGCAGTTTAAAACATTAACATTTTTCTAAAAATAAAAGTATTCACAATTCTAGCATTTAATGTCAATCTAGTTACCAAAATGAATCAGGCTTACATTTCAGACATATTACATACAAACCCACATATGTACAACCTGAAGAATAGTATGAAGAGTTTAATATTGTAAAATGTTCCTCAGTCATCATGAACAAGTGTTGTGAAATCTGCAGTGATCTCTGAGTACCTTCAGAACCACTAATTATAATAAAAAGGAAATAATGAACACCCAGCACTATTGGGAAATAATAACGTGTTATGTAAGAATCAATTGCACTCATGCTGAGAGTAAATATTGACAAGCTAATTAATTTGTTTTTTTCTCTTGCATAAGTGCAAAAGAAATCTCTATGCTATAAAGCAATGTCTGTCTCTGAAATGTGTGGTGGCAAAGCCCATAAATCATCCCAGTGTTCTGAATCTGATGGTTACAAGTGTTCTTGGGACCTGAATGATGTTAGTCATGAGAGCAGATATTTAGATTATGGATTGTGTTGTGTCAGTGCTAACAATTTCTACAAAAGCACTGGAAATTTAATTGGGATTGCATTAAATCTACTCATCAATTTGAGGAGAATTGGATCCAAACAATATTTAATCTTCTGGTTTATTGAACATAATATTTATTACTTAGGTCTTTAATTTTTCTCAGAATGTTATGTAGTTTTCAGTGTGCATGTCGTGAATATCTTTGTCAAATTTCTTCTTAAATATTTCATACTTTTGATGTTATACTTGAAACTGTATTTTAAAAACAACTTATGATTGTTCAAGATATTCAGGTCTAAAACCCTGGAACCTATGAATTTTACTTTAAAAGTTACCAGGAACTTTGCAGATCTGTTAAGGGATTAATTCAAGGACCATGAAAGGGGGAGATTATCCTGGATTTTTGGGGTGGCTCTAGATGACCTTTAAAGAGAGAGGCAGGGGAGATTTGGAGATAGAAGAGGAGGAGGGTGATGTGACAATGGAACCAGGGAAAGAAGACAGCAATGAGATTCAGGGTCATGGGTCAAGGAACGAGGCTCCAGAAGCTGAAAAAGACAAGGAAATGAGTTCTCCCATAGAGCTTTTGGAGGAGATGTGGCCCTGGTAACATTTTGATTTTGACCCAGTGAAACCCGTTGCAAACTTCTGGCCTTCAGAAATGTAAGAATAAACATTTTTGTTGTTGTTATTTTTTTTTTTAACACCACCAAGTTTGTGACAATTGTTTACAGCAGTCATAGGGAACTAATGCAGATACAAATTTCTAGGTTGGTAGAGTTTTCATCACCCTAAATAGAAACCTCTTAAGCAACAACTTCCCATATTTCCTCCTCCCAGACCCTGGTAACCACTGCTAAACTTCTTGTGTCTATGCATTTGCCTGTTATAGATATCTCATTTAAGTGGAAACCTATAGTATTTGTCCTTTTGAGTCTAACTTATTTTACTCAGCATGTTTTCAAAGTTCATCCATGTCATAACATGTGTCCGAATTTCATATCTCTTTGTTGTTGTTGTTGTTAGGTGCTATTGAATCAGTTCTGGCTTATAGTGACCCTATGTACAACAGAATGAAACACAGCCTGGTCATGTGACATCTTCACAATCGATATACTTGAGCCCATCATTGCCGCCACTGTGGCAATCTATCTTGTTGAGGGCCTTCCCCCTTTTCAATGACCCTCCACTTTACCAAGCATGATATCTTTCTCCAGGGAATGGACTCTTCTGACAACGTGACCAAAGTAGGTGAGATGAAGTCCAGCCATTCACACGTCCAAGAAACATTTCGAGTACACTTCATCCAGGACAGGTTTGTTCATTCTTCTGACAGTCCATGCTATTTTCAGTATTCTTCACCAATACCATAATTAAAAGGCATCAATTCTTCTTCAGTCTTTCTTATTCATTGTCCAGCTTTCACATGCATATGAGGCAACTGAAAATACTATGGCTTGGGTTAGGTGCACCTTAGTCTTCAAAGTGACATCTTTTCTTCTTAGTATTTTAAAGAAGTCCTTTGCAGCAGATTTGCCCAGTGGAATCCAACATTTGATTTCTTGACTGCTGCTTCCATGAGTGTTGATTGTGGATCCAAATAAAATAAAATCTCTGACAATTTCAATCTTTATTATTATTATTATTATTGTAATGTTGCTTATTGATCCAATTGTGAGGATTTCTCTTTATAGCTGAATAATATTCTTGGTCTAATTTTTTACGAGAGGTACAGGCAACCTCCAGGCACAGCTTCACTGTTAAGAGCACCATTTGCCACACCTTGTGGAGAAATCAGGTCAGGAATATTAAAACAGATTCCTTGACATTTGATTCTGGACAAGAATCAGTTGCAGGGTGGGCTGACTGATCGTACAATTGCCATGACTGACAAAAGACACCATCTTAATGATTTACTGGCAAATTTAAAGCTGTGGGTCCTTTTAAATTTAAATTTAAAGCTGTAATATATATATTTTAAGTAATATTTTATTGTGTTTTCATTGAGAATTTATAATTACTACACAAATTTTTCAGTGACATTGGTTAAATTTTTTTTACAGTGTGTCAACAAGGTGTCGATTAATTTTGTTCTGGATGTTTTATCTCCAGTAAACTGGTTTCCCTGCTCTCTTACAGGCTTATCATCTTTTATTCTGCTTAGCTTATCTGGATTCAGGCCACAAGGTCCTTGGGAGATGAATCTAATCAACATCCAGTCAAGAGTGAGTCTAGAAAAAGGTCTCTTTCATATGGTCTACCATGTTGTTGTTGTTGTTATGTGCTGTCAAGTCAGACCAGACTCATAGCAACCCCTCCTTGGGTTTCTGAGGCAGTATCACTACAGAAGAAGACTGACCAACCTTCGTTCCAAGGAGTGGCTGGTGGGTTTGAACCGCCAGCCTTCTGGTTAGCCGTCAAGAAAAAAAATAAATTCACTGCCATTGAGTCGAGTTCAACTCATAGTGACCCCTATTGAGTTTCCATGGCTATAAATCTTTACAGAAGCAGATTGCCTCACCTTTCTTCCACACAGCAGCTGGTGGGTTCAAACCACCACCTTTTTGGTTAGCAGCCAATCGTGTTAACCACTACACCACCACAGCTCCTTTGGTCTACCATATATATATAACTGTAACTGTTCCATACCCACCTATTTATATTTGCTGTTTCAAAATCCAGAGAAAAAGTTTGAATACTATACCTCCCTAAAGCTATTGGCATTGAGTCAATTCTGACTCATAGTGACCCTATAAGATGGGGTAACCACTATGCCACTAAGGCTCCTCTTGAACATTATTGTCAAAGTAATGTGGTGATATATTGGTCTGAGGATTTATTTCATGAATTGTGTAAATAACTTCTGGGCTCCGAAAGTCACTCTAAATCTGTAACTTTTGTTTGAAAATCAGAATTTTAATGCTTGTATATGATTTGGCTTTTGGTCAATAACCAAAAGTCTCCTCCTGCCCAAGTATAGGTATTTTAGGCAAAAATTGTAAGGAAATATCAATATTTAGCTGGTGAGTAAGGGTTGGTCTATTTGTTATTTGTGCACTGGGCATATTTATCTTATTTTTATGTTTTAAATCAGGAGCATACTCTTGGATTAACTTTCTCCTGTGCTTTTTGGACTATTCATTTTTGTGCTTGTCAGAAAAAGTAACTTGGAGACATTAACTGCTGAAATGTATGATTTTTTTTTTTTTTTTTTGGTGTACCAGGGATGGGCACATAGCCAACTCTTTCTCAGAATATTCATGGGTTGCCCAGACTCCCTATAAAGGGATGGGAAGGTGCTCTCCCTGTCCACACAGTGTGCAGTGTGGTAGCATCATTTCCTGGGATCCAGCCAACTCCAACAACCAGGAGTTAGTTCGTGTCTTTCCAGTTCTGTATGGCAGATGTTAACTGTTGGGAATATATGTGTCTGACTCACTCACTGCCATAAGTTGATCCCGACTCATAGTGACCCCCATTGGGGTCACTGCCCCATCTTTCTCCTGTGGAGCAGCTGGTGAGTTTGAACCACCAACCTTTTGATTAACAGCCAAATGCCTTAACCACTACACCACCAGAGTTCCTTATGGGGCTGACAGTTACCCCTAAAATGTCTACCACTGTCCCCATTGTTGTTGTTGATAGGTGCTATCAAGTTGGCTCTGCCTCTTAGCAACCCTATACACAATAGAAAAAACACTGCCTGAGCCTACTCCATCCTCACAATCTTTCCTATGCTTGAGCCCATCTTTGCAGCCACTGTGTCAATCCATCTTGTTGAGAGTCTTCCCCTTTTTCGCTGACCCTCTACTTTACCAAGCATGATATCCTTCTCCAGGGAATGGTCCCTTCTGACAATATGACCAAGGTACATAAGACACAGTCTGGCCATTCTCGCTTCTAAGGAGCTTTCCAGGTATACTTTTTCCAGGAAAGATTTGTTCATTCTTCTGGCAGTCTGTGGTATCTTCAGTATTCTTCACCAACAGCACAATTCAAAGCATCCGTTCTTCAATCTTCTTTATTCATTGTCTAGCTTTCTAATGCATATGTTGTTGTTGTTGTTTGCCATTGAGTCGGATGCGACTCATAGTGACCCCTCTTTGGGTTTCCGAGGCAGTATCACTAAGGAAGTAGACTGCCCAATCTTCCTTCTGAGGAGTGGCTGTTGAAAATACCATGGTTTGGTTCAAGCACACCCTAGTTTTCAAAGTGAAATCTTTGCTTTTTAACACTTTAAAGACATCTTTTGCAGAAGATTTACCCAGCACAATACATCATCTGATTTCTTGACTGCTGCTTCCACAAGCGTTGAGTGTGGATCCAAGTAAAATAAAATCCCTGATAGCTTCACTGTTCTCTCCATTTATCATGATGTGGCTTGTTGGTCTAGTTGTGAGGATTTTTGTTTTCTTTATGTTGAAGTGTACTACACACTGAAAGCTGTAGTCTTTGATCTTCATCAGTAAGTGCTTCATGTCCTCTTCACTTTCAGGAAGCAAAGTTGTGACATCTGCATATTGCAGGATATTAAGGAGTCTTCCTTCAATCCTTATGCCAAGTTCTTTTTCATATAGTCAATGTTCTCAGATTATTTGCTTGACATACAGATTGAATAAGTATGGTGAAAGGATACAACCCCAACACACACTTTTCCTGATTTAAAACCATTCATTATCTCCTTGTTCTGCTCAAACCACTGCCTCTTCATCTATGTTCAGGTTCCTCATGAGCACAATGAAGTATTCTGGAATTCCTTTGTTCACAATGTTATCTACAAGTTGTCATGATCCACATAGTTGAATGCCTTTGCATAGTCCACCACTCATCTGTCAGTTTGTCAGACTGCGATGGCTTGTGTGTTGCTGTGCTGCTGGAAGCTATGCCACAGGTATTTCAAATACCAGCAGGGTCACTCATGGTGGACAGGTTTCAGTGGAGTTTTCAGATTGAGACAGAATGAGAAGAAGGACGAGATCATGCACTTCTGAAAAAATTGGCTACTGAAGCCTTATGAATAGCAGTGAAACATTATCTAATATATTACTGGAAAACTTTTTAACTGGCAATGATACATTATCTGATATAATGTTCGAAGATGAGCCTCTCACATTGGAAAGCAATCTAAATACAGCTGGGGAAGAGCTGCCTCCTCATAGTAAAGTCAATCTTAATGATGTGAACGGAGTAAGGCTTTCAGGACCCTTATTTGCTGGTTTATATAGCTGCAAACATTCATTAATAATCAGAAGGTGGGAGGTACAATGAATGTATGAATCTAGGAAAATTAGAATTTGTCAAAAATGAAATAGAACACATAAAGATCATTATCCTAGGCATTAGTGAGATGAAATGGAGGGTATTGGCCATTTCAAATCAGACACTGATATGGTCTACTATGCTGGGATTGACAAATTGAAGAGGAATAGCATTGTATTCATCATCAAAAAGAACATTTCAAGATCTATCCTGAAGTACAATGCTGTCAGTGATAGGATAATATCCATACAAGGAAGACCAGTAATACTACTATTATTCAAATTTACACACCAACCACTAAATCCAAAGGTGAAGAAATTGAAAGTGTTAACCAACTTCTGCAGTTTGAAATTGACTAAACATGCAATTAAGAGGTATTGATAAGTACTGGTGACTGGAATGTGAAAGCTGGAAACAAAGCAGAGAAGCATCAGTAGTTGGAAAATATGGCCTTAGTGATAGAAATACACCTGAGATCACATGATAGAATTCTGCAAGACCAATGTCTTATTCATTGCAGATACCTTTTTTTCAACAACATAAATGGCACTTGCCAGATGAAATACACAAGAATCAAATAGATTATATCTGTGAAAAGAAGCAATAGAATCGATTACATCTGTGAAAAGGAGCTGACTGTGGAACAGACAGCCGATTGCTCAT
The DNA here is from genome assembly GCF_000298275.1 of Orycteropus afer afer. Taxonomy (NCBI): domain Eukaryota; kingdom Metazoa; phylum Chordata; class Mammalia; order Tubulidentata; family Orycteropodidae; genus Orycteropus; species Orycteropus afer. Next base: position 5,978,059 of record NW_006921711.1, on the reverse strand, counting down.
ATGCAAGTTCAAGTTGAAGCTGAAGAAAATTAAAACAAGTCAATGAGAGTCAAAATACAATCTTGATTCTGTCCCACCTGAATTTAGAGACCATTTAAAGAATAGATTTGATGCATTGAACATCATTGACCAAAGACCAGACAAATTGTGGGATGACATCAAGAACATCATCTCTGAAGAAAGCAAAATGTCATTAAAAACCCAGAATAGGAAGAAAAGACCAAAACAGATGTCAGAAGAGACTCTGAAGCTTGGTCTTGAATGGAGAGTAGCTAAAGCAAATGAAAGAAATGATAAATAAAAGAGCTTAACAGAAGATTTCAAAGGACAGCTTGAGAAGACAAAAAGTATTATAATGAGATGTACAAAGACCTAGAATTAGAAAAACAAAAGGAAATAACAAGTTCATCATTTCTCAAGCTGAAAGAAATGAAGGAAAAATTCAAACCTCAACTTGTAATATTGAAGGATTTTATGGGGAAAATATTGAATGACCCAGGAAGCAGCAAAAGTAGATGGAAGGAATACAAAGAGTCACTGTCCCAAAAAGAATTGGTCAATGTTTAGCCATTTCAGGAGGTAGCATATGATCAAGAACCTATGGTATTGAAGGAAGAAGTCAAAGCTGCACTGAAGGAACTGAAAAAACCAAGGTCCCAGGAATTGAGGGAACACCCATTGAGATGTTTTAACAAATGTATGCAACACTGGAGGTGCGCTCTTGGTTATGCCAAGAAATTTGGAAGACAGCTACCAGGCCAACTGACTAGAAGAGATCCATATTTATGCCCATTACAAAGAAAAGTGACTCTACACAATGCAGAAGTTATTGAACAATTATCAATGTCACAGACATGTAAAATTTTGCTGAAGATAATTAAAAACCGGTTGTAGCAGTATGTAGGTGGGGAAATGCCAGAAATTCAAGCTGGATTCAGAAGAAGGCATGGAATGAGGGATAGTATTGCTGTTGTCTGAAGGATCTTGGCTGAAAGCAAGGAATATCCGCAAGATATTTATCTGTGTTTCATTGACTATGCAAAGACTGCCCCCACATGGGGATGAGAATGTGGTTACTGTTGCATGTCCCCCTGCCCAGAGTAAATTAATGAATTTACATTGGACTTTACAGATCTCTTCAGCATCAGTTGATTATTAAAAAGTAATTTTATCTTTGCATGAAGGACAAAGTCCTCTTTCTGGTCAGCTTAAGACCAGATTCTGGATCATAGCAAATTCATCAAGAAATGAGAGAACAATGAGACCCTTTGGTTTTACCAAACTTTTTTGTGACCATGTATGACCCCACCTGATTTAGTTCAAAATTTCTTTCCAGTTGAAAGCCTCTGGAGAGAGCTGAGGATGTTGAAGTCCCTGGATTCTGTCCCTAGTCACTATCCACACACTGAGTACACTTGGACCAAATAGTCCTGTCATCTGTGAATAAGAGGGTTGGACTAATTAATACTCTATAAGGTCTTTTTGTAAGGCTCTCTGGTGGCGTAGTGCCTAAGGCATTTGACTGCTAACCAGAAGGTTGGTTCAAATTCACCAGCTGCTCTGCAGAAGGTAGATAGGGCAATCTACTTCTGTAAAGATTTACCACCTCAGAAATCCAATGGCGATCACTGTGAGTCAGAATTGACTCGATAGCAGTAAGTTTGATTTGGAGGGTCCCTTTGAAGGAGTGCTGGTGGCACAAAGGTTAAGCACTCAGCCACTAACTGAAAGATTGGCGATTTGAACCCACCTGGTGTCTCCCTGGAAGAAAGCTCTGGTGACCTGCCTCTGTATAGATTACAGCCAAGAAAATTCTATGGAGGAGTTCTACTCTGTCACCTGAGGTCACTGTGAGTCAGAATCAACACAACAGCTCCCAACAGCACAACTTTGAGGCTAGACGTTCTGTGTTCTATGATCCTCATTTCTGTGTTTGTTCTTCTTTCTTTTCTGTCTTCAACTTGGGGTAAACATGGAGCACTGTCTGTGACTGGAAACCAAGTGACAGAGAAGGGGAAATGCAAGCTGGGGTGGAATTTCTCCCCTCTTTTTGTCTTTAAGCTCTCTCTCTTCCTATCTCCTCTTTTCCCCAAGGTGAAAGTGCTGCAGAAATCTCAGAACCTGGTACACTTCTCAGTATTTTATGAAGCTCTTTATGAGACATTGGCTAAAGTTACCTAAGCCAATAACAATTACTTTTTGGTCTATGTAAAATAGTGAACTAGCCATGCTTCATCTCTGTCAACTATTAGGACTATGATCTATTGGGGTGTCAAGAGAAATGCCAGTTGCTTCAGGTGAAGTTGGCTGGGGTTGGGGTGACTCAGGCAGCTGGCTTCTGGGGAGGAAGCACTGTATGTGTGTGTGTGTGTGTGTGTGTATGTGTATAAAGTTACCTAAACCAATAACTTAATCACTTGGGACCTGGGCCAGCCAGTGTTGGAGCTGAGGTAAATAAATACCTTCAGATGCTTTTGTCAACAGAACCAAAGCCCTGCCCGCATGTGGACTGGGAGACAAAACTGGGTCTCACAATAGCCCAGTGAGTGTTGAAGTGCTTCCACTTAGAGAGTGTTTTGTCTCCAAAAGCTAAGTCTAATCCTCTCAGCCCTCCCCTGCCAGGGCCCCCAGCAAGGAAGGTAACATGATCCTTGCCTCACCAGGCTCACTAGGGTTATGCAACCTGCTCTAGGCACTGGAGTTGGCCAGGCCTGCCAGTGTTCTCTCTGTGGGTTGTAGGAAGGACAGGAAGGGCAAGAGGCCCAGTCTTAGGGCTGAACTCCCTTACTGTGGGCTGAAAAGAATGGAGAAGAGGACATCTGTTAGACCTCTTGTGGAGGCTCTTGGCTGGCTTGACGTCCACCCCAGGTGCCCCCTGCATGCTTGAGCCCCTCTCTCCACAGTTCAGTCCTTGGCCTTCTCCTTTCTTGTCCTCATTACCACTTACCTTACAACCCGGACCTCTCTGCTGAGTTCTGGACCCACACATCCTCCAGGGCCTCCTGTCAGAGCCACCTAGATAGCCCTTTGTTGTTGTTGTTATGTGCCGTCGAGTCGGCCCCGACTCATAGCGCCCCTCCTTGGGTTTCCGAGGCAGTATCACTACAGAAGTAGGATTGCCCAACCTTCCTTCCGAGGAGTGGCTGGTGGGTTTGAACCGCCTGCCTTCTGGTTAGCAGTCAAGTGCTTTAACCACTATGCTACCAGAGCTCCTAGATAGCCCTTAGGTGTCTCAAAGTCAACATGGAGCTGAGGGGTAAGAACGTGGGCTCTGAAAAACACATCATAGCTCTGATATACATTTCTCAATCACTCGGTGCCTCAGTTTTCTCATCTGTAAATGGGATTAATTATAATCCTCCTCAAAGGATTGATGTGAAGTTTAAATGAAATAATTCATACAAAGCTCTTAGGTCAGTGCCCAGCACCTGAAATTATTATTATTTTCTTTCCCCAAACTTGCCCCTGCTCCTGTCTTCTCATTCCTGATTGATGGCAGAATGGTTCATCCAAGTCATCCTGTATTATGTCCACTCCTTATCCTCTGCACCCCATCACTTCCAATCCCCAGAGACTCCTCTGCTCTCCATTCCCCTGCCACGGCCTTCCCTTAAGACCTCATTACTCATCTCTTTTCCATTGTAGTAGGCTCCTAGCATAGTACCTAGGACATTTGACTGCTAACCAGAAGGCCTGTGATTCACATCCACCAGCCACTTCTCAGAAGGACGATTGGGCAATCTACTTCTTTAGAGATACTGCTTTGGAAACCCAAGGAGGGGTTGCTATGAGTCAAAATCGACTTGATGGCAGTGAGTGAGGCCTAGCTGGTCACCTTACCTCCAGTCTTACTTCTTCCAGTCCAACTACCTCATGATAAAGCCACCACGTTTGATATTTTTTTTTTAAAAAAAGGTCTCCAGCAGCTCCATATGAACCACAGAATCAAGTCCACACACCTCCAAGGTGCATACAGCCTTTCAAGAGTCAGCATTGGCCTACCTACCTCTGTGGCTTCGTTTTCACTGTATGCTGTTGTGTAGCAGCCTTGCCAAACCCTGAGGCTCCCCATAGCCCATGTCTCACCTCTGTGCCTTTGGACATGCTGCTCCTGCTTGTGGGAATACCTCCCTTATACCCTACATGTGTCTTTTTCCTTCAAGATAATAAAAATAATTAACATGTTTATAAAACTTAATAGTTGGGCACTGTCTTAAGTGCTTTATATGTATTAACTTATTTGACATTTCAACTACTCAGTGAGGTAGGTAGGTTCTAGGTGGTGTAAATTGTTTGCACTCAACCACTAACCTAAAGGTTGACAGTACAAGCCCACTCAGAGGTACTGTGGAAGAAAGGCCTGGCAATTTGCTTCTGTAAGCATTATAGCCAAGAACACCCTATGGAGCAGTTCTATCTATTCTGTAACATGTGGGATCATCATGAGTTGGGAGTGACTTGACAACAATGAGTATGAAGTAGATGCCATTATTACCCCCATTTACAGATGAGGAAACTCATCTGAGGTACAGAAGGATTAATAACTTAGCCAAAACCTGCACTTGAACTACCTTCTCAATGAAGCCCTCTTGGCCCCTCTGGACACTGTTTCTGTGCTGGTGACTACTATTCCTTTGTTCCAGCATTTGCCACATTGCTTTCTTCTATGAGCCTGTGGAGAGTAAGGGCCATGCTCTATTCATTTCCACATCCCAGTGGCCCACAGAAAGGAGGCCTGGTGGTGTGGTACTGAAGCTAAGACATTTGACTGCTAACCAGAAGGTTGGCAGTTCAAACCCACCAGCCACTCAGTGGAAGGAAGACTGGGCAATCTACTTCCATAAAGATTTACCACCTCGGAAACCCAAATAGGATTTCTCTGAGTTGGAATTGACTCGATGGCAGTGAGTTGTGTTTTTTTTTTTTTTGAGTGGCCCACAGTGCACTTGGTGGGTGCCTAATGCATATTTATTAAATAGAAAACAAAAGAATGGTGAAAGAAGTATGTGTAGGATGTTGATAGAAAGCCTTGTTTTCCTACCAACCTTGACCTTCCATTTCCCCCAGTCATATCTGAGACTTGCCTCCTCCGTGAAGCCTCCCCACCCATTCTCTTCTTCTGCTTGAAGCATCCCTCCTCCTCACTCAAGACCTGTGTGCTTGGCCAGCTCTTGGTTACTGTAGCTGATGACAGAGGAGCCACTCTATGCCAAACTCCAAAAGACTAGATAAAAGCTCCAGTTCTCTCTCTCTCACCTTTTCAAAAATATTTTATTGTAAAACACTATAGCATAAATATTGCCTTTTTAACCATGTCTATGTGTAAAACTCAATGGCATTAATGACATTCATCATGTTGTGCTCCCATTACCACTATCCATTTTCTAATGTTTCCATCACTCCAAAAAAGAAACTCAGTATCCCTTACACAAAATTCCCTATTCTTCCCTTCCCCCAACCTCTGGTAACCGTAAGATACACTTGTTTATTACATATATTTAATATAAATGGCATCATACAGTATTTGTCCTTTTGTGTCTGACTTACTTCACACAGCGGAATGATTTTGTGGTTCATCCATGTTGTAGGATGTATCAGGACTTCATTTCTCTTATGGCTGAATAATATTCCACTGTGTGGATATAAAAAACACTCACTGCCATGGAATCAGACCCAACTCATAGCGACCCCCTCATTGGGTTTCTGAGGTGGTATCACTATAGAAGTAGTTTGCCCAACCTTCCTTCTGAGGAGCGGCTGGTGGGTTTGAACCGCCAGCCTGCTGGTTAGCAGTCAAATGTCTTAGGCACTACACCACCAGAGCTCTTATAGCACTTTATATTTATCCATTCACCTGTTGATGAACACTTGGGTTGTTTCTACCTTTTTCTATGGTGAAAAGTGCTCCAGTGCTTATTGGTGTACAAGTATCTGTTTTGATTCTTTGCGTTCAAATCTTCTGGGTACTCCTCTTTTGTTTGGGAGAATGAGGCTTGATGGACTTGGGTCAGATTAGCCTTAATGATCTTGCCCAGCTGGAAGGCACATGAAGAAGGGTGTGGGGTGAGGGCAGGAGATAGACCAGCCATGGAGCCTGCTGGGATGTCCCTCCATCACCACAACCACCTCTTCTCCCTACCCAAAACAAATGACAGAGTAACAAGAGACACAAATGCAGAAACAACGGCTCTCCTGCTGCACATAACTGTAATCAAGGAATCTATACATAAAATAAAGGAACTGTCTTGCAGAGTATTCATTCTGAAACCAAAACTGTGAGTCAGGGTTCAGACAGGGCATTTTGAGACTAATACAAAGTTCCCACAGCACCCAGAGAGCTTCTCTGCAAGCTTGCATCTCAGGGATGTTGATTGGTAGCAGTGGAGTAGTGTGAGAGAGCACCACTCACTGAGCTCCTTCCATGTGTTGAGCACTGGACTGGACATCTTCATACTTGGTCCCACTCAGTCCTACTGAGACTCTGGGAGCTACAGCAGCATGTCCACTGTGAGGCAGGAATCAGTTTACCCATCTGCAAGTGGTGCATCCCTTAGTTCAGTGTCTGAGTTTAGGTACCAGGAAGTCTGGCAGCTCTAATGCCAGTCACTCAAGATTTTGGACAGGTGTCTTCAGTTTTTCTGTTTTATCAAGTGGGATGTATATCCTAGGACTGAGGTGCTGTGAGCTCGGCAGTTTGGCTCTTCCTACAGGAAGCCCCCTCTCTTCAAGCATGTTTTATTTCTAGATGCTTGCTGTAGGTATAAGTGGAAGCTTAGGGGAGAGGTCTTTGGAACATTCTCTTGGATGCCTATTTATAGCTATTTTGGCATGAATATGTCAAAATAGCCTTGTCCAAATGTAAACTCACTGGTTATCTTTTTTCTTTATAAATTAACCCACATACCTTCCTCATCATCTCATCCCCACCTCAGTTCTCCTTCCATCCCACTTCGATCCCCACCTTATCCCTGACTACCACATGCCCTTCAACCCTACTTGACCCTCAGATGACTAGGTGAGGGTCAGGGAGTGAGCAGAACATATACATATTACTTTGTAATTTTTTAAAAACTAAGTGTTCAATGAATGCATGTGTTGTTGTTTTTGTTTTAGGCAGAATTAAAATGTCCCCCACATTTGCCTAGCAGCCTCTTTCTGAGTGCCGAAGCTTGGGGAGTTCCCTGGACGGTGTTCTGCAGAGGGCGAGGCACCTCTGTCAGTCTCAGCCTCAGATCAGGCCGGGATACAAGGCAGGTGGGAGAGAAGCCAGTGTTCTCACACATGTGTGGGCACTGTTGGCCTCCTTCTCATCAATAGGAGTGCTGAGAATCATGCAGGAGACAGTGCTGCCCTCAGGGCACATGGAGAAGACCACTTCTTGGCTGAGATGTGGGCCTCAGTGAGTCTAGCCAACACTTATCTGGGCTTTGGACTGGGGCAGACTGTTTGAGCTCCAGCTTTCCACTTCCAACCTGTGTAACCTTGGACCAGCTCTTTAACCTCTTTGAGGATCAGTGTCCTCATTCATAAAAGGGAGAGGATGATACTGTTCCCTTAAGTTTGCTTTGAGGATTGAATACCAATATATTGCTAAAGCTTGTTTTGCTCTTCAATTCTCATCAGTCCAAATGGCCTATGCTTTTCCACATTCACCCTGTTCTGATATTTCTTCATCCTCCCTCACCCCTGCCCTAAAAGGATTGGCCTTAGTAGGCAGAAAACTAACAACAATCTTTCAGCAATAGCAGATTGCCTGGGGATGGGGACAGAAGGAAGGAGGGATAATCAAAGGCCAAGAGGAAACTTCTGAGAGTAATGGAAGGATTCTTAAGCTTGTCTGGTTTTGTAAGTGTAGGCATATATCAAAATTAATCCAATCATATGCTTTACATATGTATAGTTGATTAGCACTTCAGTTATACCAGAATAAATTGAGGGAGGAAATACTAATAATACTTAAAATGAGCACAAAGAACAAAAATATACTTGCATGCTAATTCACATTTCATTGAACTACAACAGATCTTTTAAAAATAGATCAAAGGCTTTCTCATTAGTTATCGCAAAAGTTCCCACATCACCTATGAGCTGGGCCCACACATGTTATCTTAACTCATAAGCACTTTGAGGACTGTGTTTATGGTTATATTCTTCATGTCTACCTCAGAGCCTAGTGCATAATAGGTATGTAAAAAGATTGATTAATGCATAAATGGTTGATTAAAGTAATATATGTGGAAGCTAAAGTCCAGTTAAGAGAAGTGACATGTCTCACATCACGCAATTGGAAAGGAGCAGATTATGTAGCTGAACCAGTTCATTTATATCAAACCTAGTTTGAAGCAGGAGAACTTTGTTAACAGTTCCCTTTTGTTTTTCCCCAGCTCGCATCTGCCCTGAGCGCCATCCAGGACCCTTGATAATTGCTCCTCTGCCCCTCCTTGTCACCTACATGCACACAAACCCTCCCCCAGAAAACCTGCTTGTCCTGTACACATTTCCTGGGGCCTTACTTGCTATCTGCTAGCTTCATCAGCACTCAGGTGGAAAGATGCTGATGGTTGGGTGTGTTAGCCTCCTGGATAATGTGTTTCCATTCTGAAGGAATGTGGACACTGGGTTCCTCAGTCTCCTTATTGAGTAATGAGAGCTTGCACTCCATGCCCTTACAGCCCTGCCTCTCTCAGGAATCCTGTGTTGCTGTCGCTGTTGGACATCATTGTGAGGGCAGGGTCACATTTCTGTTTCAATTAATGAATTTACATCCTCAGATGGTACAAAATTCAGAAGGAATAATCTTTCTCCCACTCTTGTGATCCTGTCCCCTGGTGTCCCTTCCTAGAGGTTACCACATTGGTAGTTCCTTGTGTATCTTTCCAGAGATATTCTACCATATGTAATCCCAGAATGGGATTTGGTGGACATTTGTTTCTTTGCTTTTTAATACTGCTATTCCATAGTTTAAGTGTGTGTTGCAATGAACATCCATGCATGTGTATCTTTGTGCAGTAACTGTAAAAAAAAAAAACTGTAAAAATTCCTAGAATTTCTGATTTAAAAGATAATCATGTTATTCCAATTTTTATAGATAAGACTAAAGTTATTTCCAAAGCTATTTATGATTTATACTTCCACTGACAATGTCGAATGCCTGTTTTCCCACACCTTTTACCAATGTTTTAGTCACATTTTTTTCCAGTTTATACAACTCTATCGAGGTATGAAATTCATGCAGAAAAGCACACAGATCATAAATGTATAGCTACATTAATTTTTCCAAAGTGAGCACATCTATATAACTACTTTGTAAGTCAGAAGTAGAATATTAACAGCATTCTGGAATCCCCTCTCTTATCCCTCTATGCCACTACCTACCAGGACTAGATTAAGGCATGTGAGAACCCTAAACACTGATAATCTGTGGTGCCCCTTCCTCTGCTTACTCAGGCATTCAAACAGGTAAGTGAGTTTTATATATATATAAAACCATGTGTGTGTGTATGTGTCTTAGTTATCCATAATACAACTTCTCTTTTTTAAAAAAATTTTTATTGTGATTTGGTTGAAAGAGCAAATTCATTTTCCATATAGCAGTCATAATATAATTTCTTTTTAAATGTGAGTATAAAATTAGGGATTGAATATAAAAGTGGCAAATGCCATTTTAGTGGAATGAGATAAAGTGGATTATAAGCTTTTTAGTGGATGCAGGGTCCTTAGATTTTTAGTATATATCACATTTTCTAAAAAATAATATTCCACACATTCTACAACAAAGAAAATGAGTCAATGAACTTGGTTGTTTCAATAATCAATGTAAAAATCTGTTTATCTCACACAACAAAAAAAATTGACCTTCATTAAATTTGCTTTGAACAGTTCATACTTCAATTTTGATACTTGTTTCATAATAAATGGTATTATAAATGGACACATGAAAAGATGTCATAAAAGAAAATTTAATGATCAGAAAACAAACATTACAACAAATTACTGTATTTTATTTTTAGATAGATCTTACATCTCTAACATGTTATGATTAAAAATATGTCCTTCTATTCTTTACTATAACAAATTCTTCAGTGATTTTGCCACAATTAAGCTGCTGGACAATACCTACTTCCTACATAAATCTGAGGAGGCAGCTGTTTCCCAGTCATAATTTGAGTACCTTCTGACCTGAGAGGCTTATGTTCTGGCACTATACCAGACAATGCTTCAGGACTATTCATAAAGTTTTTCAGTAATACATCAGACAGTGTTTCACTGCTATTCATAAGGTTTTCACTGGCCAATTCTTTGAGAAGTGGATGGCCCCTTCCTTCTTCTGAGTCTGTCTTAGTCTGGAAGCTCCACTGAAACTTGTCCACAATGGGTGACCCTGCTGTTGTTATTAGGTGCCATTGAGTCGTCTCTGACTCATAGAGACTCTATGCACAGCAGAACGAAGCACTGCCCAGTCCTGTGCCAGCCTCGTGATCCTTGCTATACCTAATCCCATCATCACAGCCATTGTGTCTATCCATCTTGTTGACCTTCTCCTTCTTCCTTGATCCTCCACTTTACCAAGCATGATATCCTTCTCCAGGGAATGGTTCCTTCTGACACCATGACCAAAGTAGGTGAGACAAAGTCTGGCCATTCTCACTTCCAAGGAGCATTCTGGCTGCACTGCCTCCAGGACAGATTTGTTAGTCCTTTTAGCAGACCATGGTACTCTTAGCCTTCTTCTTCAACACCACAACTCAAAACTATCAACTCTTCTTCAGTCTTCCTTATTCATTGTCCAGCTCTCACATACCATAGGAGGCAATTGAAAATACCATGGCTTGTGTCAGGTGCATCTTAGTCTTCAAGGAGACATCTTTGCTCTTTATGACTTGAAAGAGGTCCTTTGCAGCAGATTTTCCCAATGCAATACATCGTCTGATGTCTTGACTGCTGATTCTATTGGTGTTGATTGTAGAACCAAGTAATATGAAATCCTTGACAACTTCAATCCTTTCTCCATCCACCGTGAAGCTTTTTATTGAACCAGTTGTAAGGATTTTTGTTTTCTTCATATTGAGGTGTGATCCATACTGCAGACTATACTCTTTAATCTTTATCAGTAAGTGCTTCAAGTCATCCTTACTTTCAGCAAGCAAAGTTGTGTCATCTGCATGTCACAGGTTGTTAATGAGTCTTTCTCCAATCTTGATGCCACATTCTTCTTCGTATAGTCCTGCTTCTCAGATTATTTATTCAGCACACAGATTGAATAAGTATGGTGAAAGGATACAATCTTGATGCACTCCATTCTTGATTTTGAACCATGCAGTATCGTCTTGTTCTGTTCGAATGACAGCCTCCTTCTTGATCTATGTCCAGGTTCCTCATGAGTACAATCAAGTGTTCTGGAATTCCCGTTCTTCTCAATGTTATCCATAATTTGTTATGATCCACACAATCAAATGCTTTTGCATAGTCAATAAAACATAAGTAATAAATAAATTTGAAATAAATTTATAAATAAATTTTAAAAATTTATTTATAAATTAAATTGTTATAAATTATTATAAATATAAAAAATTTGAAATAAATAATAAAACATCTTTCTGATATTCTTTGCATTCAGCTAAGATCCATCTGACATCAGCAATGATATCCCTGGTTCTACATCCTCTTCTGAATCCAGCTTTCATTTCTGGAAGTTTTCTGACAATATACTGCAACAGTTTTTGAATTATCTTCAGTAAAGTTTTACTTGCATGTGATATTAATGATATAGTTCAATAATTTCCACCTTTCTTTGGAATGGGTACAAATATGAATCTCTTCCAGTCAGTTGGCCAGGTAGCTGTCTTCCAAATCTCTTGGCATAACCAAGTGAGTGTCTCCAGCAGGGCATCCATTTGTTGAAACATCTCAATGGGTACTAGTCAATTCCTGGAGCCTTGTTCTTCATCAGTTCCTTCAGTGCAGCTTTGACTTCTTCCTTCAATACCACTGGTTCTTGATCATATGCTATCTCCTGAAATGGGTGAAGGTCAACCAGTTCTTTTTGGTACCCTGACTCTGTGTATTCCTTCCATCTTCCTTTGAGGTTTCCTTCATCATTCAATATTTTGCCTATAGAATCTTTCAATATTGCAATTTGGAGCTTAATTTTTTTCCTCAGTTCTTTCAGCTTGAGAAATGCTGACCGTGTTCTTCTAACTCCAGGTCTTTGCACATTTCATTATAGTACTTGAGTTTGTCTTCTTGAGCTGCTCTTTGAAATCTTCTGTTCAGCTCTTTTAACTTGTCATTTCTTCCATTTGCTTTAACTACTCTCTGCTCAAGAGCAAGTGTCAAATACCCTGCTGGTATTTGAAATACTGGTGGCATAGCCTTCAGCCTGAAGCAACATACAAGCAACTACAGTATGACTGGTACCACTAACAGACAAGTGGTGGGTTCTTACCATTGAGTTATTATATTTTCACATGAATAAACTCACACACATACACACACACAAACCAGATGTACATGATGATTAACTACTATTCATCAAGTGGGAGTAAATCATTATAAAGATCTTCATCCACATCATCTTCTCATTGAGTATGGTGAGAAGGAGGAAGAAGAGGAGGAGTAGGTTGTGGTGTCTCAGGGGTGGCAGGAGTGGGAGAGGTAGAGGAGGTAGAAAGGGAGGCAGGAGAGGCAGGAACATTCAGTGTAACTTTATGGAAAATATCATAATTTTGTTTGACTTTTTGATTCCTCTAAAAATGTTTCTATATGGTACCACGAATACTTCTTCCACCATTTGCTTTAGTTTCAATGCCTGTATCATACAAAGGTCTACATCACTAAAAAAAAAATCAAAAGCAATCTAGAATAATCAGAATGTTTCTGCCAGATTATCTAATGTCAATTTGTTTTCTGGCACTGTTTCATCTACATCTTTTTCTCATTGTCTGGCAGTGGCACTCATCTCCATCAAGTCATCTGTTAATTCTTCTGGTGTGATGTCTATTAGCTCTTAAATTTCTGCAAGATCCATATCTTGAAAAAAAAAAAAATCCCATATTTAAGTGCACCCACACAGTTCAAGCACATGTTATTCAAGAGCCAACTGTATTTGTTTTGTTTTGTTTTCAAAATTTATAAAATCTTCCTTTGAATTATGGAAGTATCCTGTGTAGTACTTAAAGTTGTGTGTTAAATTGGCTGGGCTGTTGTTCTGAGTGGCTGGGCAGCTGGATGTAGTTATTCCCCATGATGAAGTTGGTAGTCAGCTCCATGTTAGAATCTGCTGTGAGCTGCTGAGTAGCTGCTTTCAGGGTGTGACCTGGTTCCAGCATATAAGGAGAAATTTTGAGAAAAGTCTTGAGCTTTTGGCATATCTGGATCCTGCATTTGTCTGAGTCTTCATTTCATGTTGCCTACTGATCTTGGGATTGTTTTTGGACTTGAACTAGTGGCCTGCCATGTTGCTTGCTAATCTTAAGACTGTACTATTTTACTTGTTAACCTTGGGTTTGTCAGCTTCAACAGCCAGCATCTGCCTCAGTTAAGAGAAGCCTCCAGCTTCAGTGGGCAAGGAGCAAGAGGCAGAGCTGAAGCCCAAGGTCAAGGGGCCTTCACCCAGCCCTTAGAGCTAACACTTTGAACTCAAACTTCTAGCCTCTTTAATTGTAGGAGAATAAATCCCTGTTTGTTAAAGCCATCCACTTGTGGTATTTTATGTTAGAGCACCCTGTTAATAACTGGGAGAGATCTGTGTATATCTTTAAATTTACTTCTGAATCTTGGAGAGCTTGATTCATCTGATGAAAATGCTGCAATAATCATTACACATAACCAAGATAAACACACACATTAGTGTTTGCATTTTGTTGGTAATGTTTTCAGCTTCTCTTTTGGCATCTCCTTTCTGTGTCTGGTCATCAGCAATATTTGTTAAGGTATCTAGAATCTAGACAATTCTAGGATTGCACTCATTGCTATAGCATGCAAGTCCAATGTGTATTAGAAAGACATTTTGATACTCAATAATTGCCTACATAGGTTTTTAAGAACTACCCATTGGTGCGTAGAGGTGGCAAAAAATGTGTAGAGTAACTGAACAGTAGGAAAGAAACCAACTGCTTCCAGGCAACAGTCTACTGTGTTATGTCCTACAAGATTAAGTGAATGCACAGCATGTTCTGTGAAAATGGCATATTCACTACATCCTAAAATTTTCTGTTGCATGTCATTATAATGCCCTGACATTCCAATCACCTAATATGCATATGAAAACTGGACAATGAATAAGGAAGACCAAAGAAGAGTTGATGCCTTTGAATTATGGCATTGGCGTTGAAAATACCATGGACTGCCAAAAGAATGAACAAATCTGTCCTGAAAGAAATGCAGCTGGAATGCTCCTTGGAAGCAAGAATGGCAAGATTTTGTTTCACCTCCTTTGGTCATATTATCAGAAGGGACCATTCCCTGGGAGGGGAAGACTCTGAACAAGATGAATTGACACAGTGGCTTCAATGATGAGCTCAAGTGTAGCAAGGATTGTGAGGATGGCACAAGACCTGGCAGTGTTTTGTTCTGTTGTACGTAGTCGCTATGAGTCAGAGCAAACTTGATGGCACATTAGCTTTGCACCCTAGAAATATATTCTAACTACAGAAACTTGTTTACAATCCAGAAATTTTCAATGTGAATTTTCAAATGGTCTACTGTGATATCGACAATCACTTGGCCCTCTTTCAATCCAATAATTTACATCATTAACCAAAACCAAACCAAATGCACTGTCGTTGAGTCGGATTCGACTCATAGTGACCTCTCCTTGGGTTTCTGAGGTGGTATCACTATGGAAGTAGATTGCCCAGTCTTTCTTCCAAGGAGTGGCTGGTGGGTTTAAACTGCAGCCTTCTGGTAAGCAATCAAATGCCTTAGGCACTACGCTGCCAGAGATTCCAATTTAGAAGAAAAATTATTCCACAAAGCAGGATCTGTGTTTCTTTTATTTGTGGAGTCTGCAGAAGTGACAATTTCACATTCTGAAGTAGTTTCACTTTATTATTATTTTTTTTCCCTACAGCATGAAATGCATGCAGAATTTGGAACAAATTTTGTTATATTTATATTGTGATCAGTAATTTCAGCACTGGCAGTACTACTAATACAAAGATCTGTACCCATTAAACTTGAGCACTCTGTGGAAGATATCTCTTTTGATTCATTATGTTTTTAAAAGGAAGTTAATTATGGAATAGTCTTTAAGAATTCACAAATCCTTTTCTTTTTATCTTCTGCAAGCTTTTGTTTTTTGCACCCCATTTAGTTGTTACTATTTCATTTTACCTGGCTATAAACTTATGTCACTTTTAACATTTGGTTCTACCATAGCAAATGAATTTCAATAATTGAAAGTAAATGAAATGTATAAAACAAATGAAATTTACATTTGAATTTGGACATTAAGAATGTGGATTTGAGAAATAGTAAAACAAATTTATTTGACACATGTAATTTTGTTCTTCAGGTCTGAGATAGTTAAAAGAAATATATTTACAAGACAATTGGAAAAAATTTCATTTGTTTATTGTACAGTATTTGTTAGGAGGAGGCCCTTTGCAGATCACCACAAGTGTTTTTCATCCTCAAGTAATATTTGAAAACTGCACACTCACTTTCCTTTCATGCTGCATCTTCACAGTTCATTGGACTACTGCTGATACCCAGTGAGGGTGAGAGTGATCTCAAAGAGCATGATAGAAATACAAGGGTATGCGTTTTGGTTTGCTTCTGCAGGACAGATCAGATGTCTCAAGTCATGTGATTATAGTGGCACTGGCATGTTCTTACATGGTTGATGAGAGAGAACTGAATGTGACGTTAACCTGATTGGTCTGAAATGAAAAGGAAAATGTAATTGTTTTTACATACAAAATTTATAAAATGATAACAATGTCATTTACTGTCCTGCCTGTCCCCTTCCACTGTGATACTCACTTTTCCTTACATCCTGTCAGATGGCATCTATGGTCTTTATTCTGGACAACTGGTACTCCTATTTTTTTTTGATGCCTTCTCAGATGCTTACCTTATTTATTGGGTAAGCCAAGCCTGCTACCCACCCTCCTGCCCAAGGTAAGCAATATCTGACTTCTAATATCATAGATTAATTGTGCCTGTTCTAAACTTTTACATGGAGTTATACAAAATGTGTATTCTTTCTGGGTTCCCACATCAGCATCTATTAAATGCATCTGTGTTGTTGCATGTAGCAGTAGTTCATTCATTTTCATTGCTGTGGCATATTCCATTTTATAAATATACAACAATTTATTTGCCCATTCTACTGATGAGTTATTTTTAGTCTAGGGTCATTAGAAATAATACTATGTTTTTGTTCATACACTTGTCTTTTGCAGTAAAAATGTTCTTATTTTTCTTAGGAATAACTAAGAGTAGCATTGATGGATAAGAGAATATGCTTTCTGCACCTTTCTTAAATGGTTGTACCAATGTGCACACTTTCACCAGCAATGTATGAGAGTTCTAGTTCTGGAGAAATTCAAGTCTTCTCCAGTAGTTGGTACTGACAGGCTTTTTTTCAACCTTAATCATTCTGGTGGATGTGTAACTGGTTTCTCATTGTGATTTTAATTTCCATTCTCCTGATGACTGTGGAGCTCCGGTGGTGTAGTGCCTAAGGAATTTGACTGCTAACCAGAATGTTGGCAGTATAAACTCACCAGCCATTCCAGGGAAGGAAGACTGGGCAATCTACTTTGGTAAATATTTACTGCCTCGGAAACCCAAAGGGGGTCACTATGAGTAGTAATCGACTTGATGGCAGATGAGTAGTAATCAACTTGATGGCTGAGTGCTTTTTTTTTGATGACTGCTGAAGTTGAGGGAGCTCTGGTGGCATAGTGCCTAAGGCGTTTGACTGCTAACCAGAAGGCTGGTGGTTCAAACCCACCAGCCACTCTTTGGAAAGAAGATTAGGCAATCTACTTCTGTAGTGATACTGTCTCAGAAACCCAAGGAGGGGTTAGTTACTATGAGTTGGATCTGACTCAACGGCAGTGAGTTTTGTTTTTTTTTAATTGAAGTTGAGCACCATATTATATTTTTGCCAGCCACAGACATGTATGTGAAGTGTCTATTCAAGTCTTTTGCTCATTTTTCTATTAGGTTATCTTTCTTTCTTTCTTTTAATTGGCTAGAAGAGTTCTTTATGTGTCCTAGACACAAATTCTTTGTCAGGTGCAAATATTGTTGTTGTTAGGTGCCATCGAGTCATCTCTGACTCATAGTGACCTGATCTATGTACAGTAAAATGAAACACTGCCTGGTCACATGATACCTGCTATACTTGAGCCCATCATTGCAGCCACTGTGTCAATCCATTTCTTTGAGGGTCTTTCCCTCTTTCATTGGCCTTCCCCTCTTTCGTTGACCTTCCACCTTACCAAGCATGACATCCTTCTCCAGGGAATGTTCCCTTCTGATAACACGACTAAAGTAGGTGAGACAAAATCTGGCCATTCTCGCTTCCAAGGAGTATTTCAGCTGCACTTTCTCCAGGACAGATCTGTTAGTTCCTTTAGCAGTCCATGGTACTTTCAGCATTCTTTGCCAGCACCACAACTCAAAAGCATCAATTTTTCTTTGTTCTTCCTTATTCATTGTCCAGCTCTCACGTGCATATGGGATGATTGAAAATACCATGGCTTGTGTCAGGCACACCTTAGTCCTCAAGAAGACATCTTTGCTCCTCAGCACTTGAAAGAGGTCTTTTGCAGCTGATTTGCCCAGTGCTATACATTGTCTGATGTCCTGACTGCTGCTTCCATTGGTGTAGATTATAGAACCAAGCAATGTGAAGTCTTTGACAACTTAAATCTTTTCTCCACTTATTGTGATGCTGCTTATAGGTCCACTTGTGAGGATTTTTGTTTTCTTTATATTGAGATGTAAGCCATACTGCAGACTGTATTCTTCAATCTTCATCAGTAAGTGCTTCAAGTCATCCTCACTTTCAGCAAGCAAAGTTGTGTCATCAGTGTATCGCAGTTTGTTAAGGATTCTTCCTCCAATCTTGATGTCATGTTCTTCTTCACATAGTCCAGCTTCTCAGATTTTTTACTCAGCACATTGATTGAATATGTATGGTGAAAGGGTATAACCATGATGCACTCCCTTCTTGTTTTTGATTTTTAACCATGCAGTGTCCCCTTGTTCTGTTTGAATGACAGCCTCCTGATCTATGTACAGGTTCCTCATGAGTACAATTAAGTGTTCTGGAATTCTCATTCTTCTCAATGTTATTGACAGTTTGTTATGATTCACACAATTGAATGCTTTTGCACAGTCAATAAAACACAAGTAAACATCTTTCTGGTATTCTTTGGTTTGAGCCAAGATCCATCTGACATCCACAATGATATCACTTGTTCCACATCCTCTTCTGAATCCAGCTTGCATCTCTGGAAATTCTCTGTCAATATACTGCTGTAACCATTTTTGAATTATATTCAGTAAGCTTTTACTTGTGTGTGATATTAATGATATTGTATAATTTCCACATTCTGTGGGATCACCTTTCTTAGTTGACCATGTAGTTGTCTTCCAAATCTCTTGGCATAACTGAGTGAATGCCTCCAGCAGGGCATCTGTTTGTTGAAACATCTCAGTGGGTATTCTGTCAATTCCTGGAGCCTTGCTCTATGTCAATTCCTTCAGTGCAGGTTTGACTTCTTTCTTCAGTACCGTTGGTTCTTGATCATTTGCCACCTTCTGAAATGGATGAACATTGACCAGTTCTTTTTGGTACACTGACTCTGTGTATTCCTTCCATCTTCTTTTGGTGTTTCCTGCGTCATTCAATATTTTTCCCATAGAATCTTTCAATATTGCAACTCGAGGCTTAAATTTTTTCTTCAGTTCTTTCAGCTTGAGAAATGCCAAGCATTTTCTTCCCTTTTGGTTTTCTAACTCCAGGTCTTTGCACACTTTGTTATAGTAATTGGCTTTGTCTGCTTAAGCTGCTCTTTGAAATCTTCTGTTCATCTCTTTTATCTTGTCATTTTTTTTCCCATTTGCTTTGGCTACTCTCCACTCAAGGGCAAATTTCAGAGTCTCTTCTGTCATCCATTTTGGTCTTTTCTTTTTTTCTTGTCTTTTTAATGACCTTTTGCTTTCTTCATGGTTGATGCTCTTGATGTCATCCCACAATTCTGGTTTTCGATCATTGGTGTTCAATGCATCAAATCTATTCTTTAGATGGTCTCTAAATTCAGGAGGAATATATTCAAGATCACATTTTGGTTCTCATAGACTTGTTTTAATAGTCTTCAACTTTAAGTTGAACTTCCATATGAGCAGTTGATGGTCTGTTCCACAATCAGCTCCTGGCCTTGTTTTGGCTGAAGATATTGAGCTTTTCCATCTCCTCTTGCCACAGATGTAGTCAATCTGATTCTTGTGTACTCCATCTGGTGAAGTCCACATGTATAGCTGCCATTTGTGTTGCTGAAAAAAGGTATTTGCAATGAATAAGTCATTAGTCTTGCAAAACTCTATTATGCGATCTCCAGCACTATTTCTGTCACCATGGTCAACTTTTCCAACTACCAGTTATTCTTCTTTGTTTCCAATTTTTGCATTCCAATCACCAATGATAATTAACACATCTTGACTGCATGTTTAGTCAATTTCAGACTGCAGAAGTTGATAAAAATCTTCATTTTCTTCACCTTTTGCTTTGGTTATTGGTGCATAAATTTGAATAATAGTCATATTAACTGCTCTTCCTTGTAGGCATGTGGATATTATCCTATCATTGACAGCATTGTACTTCAGGGTAGATATTGAAATATCCTTTGTGATGATGAATGCCACACCATTCCTCTTCAAATTGTCATTCCTGGCATAGTAGATAATATGGTTGTCTGAGTCAGAATGGCCAAAACCAGTCCACTTCAGCTCACTAATACCGAGGATATCAATCTCTATGCATTCCATTTCATTTTTGACAGCTTCCAATTTTCCTAGATTCATACTTCATACATTGCATGTTCTGATTATTAATGGATGTTTGCAGCTGTTTCTCCTCAATTTGAGTCATGTCACATCAACAAATGGAGGTCTTAGAAGCTTTAGTTTATCCATATCAGTAAGGTTAGTTCTACTCTGATGATTCAGTTCTTTTCCAGTCATATTTTGAGAGCTTCTCCACCAAAGTGGCTCATCCTCCTGCACTGTATCAGACAGTGTTTCTGGGCTATTCATGTAATCGCCTAGTAATGTAACAGACAGTATTTCTTTGCTATTCATAAAGTTTTCCCTGGCCAGTTCTTTGAGAAATGGATGGCCTCTTCCTTCTTCCTAATCTGTCTCAGCCTGCAAGCTGTGCCAAAACCTGTGCACCATGAGCAACCCCACTGTTGTTTGAAACACTGGTGGCACAGCCTCAAGCCTCACCACAAGACGCCACCATAGTATAACAAACTGACAGACAAGTTTGTATCCCTTAGCTGTTAGAAACCTCTCCACCTTCCCCTTACCTGGATCCCTGCTGCTTGCTTGCCCTGTCCTGGTCCCCATGGCTTTCTTTCCTTTCCCCTCTACTCTCCTGCCACTTGGGGGTGGGGCCTGGATTCCTCCCCTTACCTGGATCCCTCTGCCACTTGCTCACTTTGTCCTGATGCCCCTGGCTTTCCTTTCAAATATTACACATACTATTTCAAATTCTGATAATTGCCTTTTCATGTTCAGGAAGTCTTGCCTACTTTGAGGTCATGAAAAAATGCTTCTATGTTACTTTCCAGAACATTTATTTACCCTTCACATTTAGATCTCTATTCCATCAGGAAATTAATTGTATAATTAATATGAAGTAGGAAGCAAGAATGATTTTTTCCTATATGAATTTCCTATTGACTCAGGACATTTCTTAAGGTTATCATTTCCTCATTTCTCTTCAGTGTTTTGTCATATCATAAGTGTCTGTATATGACTAGGTTAATTTCTGGACTGCCTTATTTGTTCTATTGTTCTGTTTGTCTAATCTTACACAATACCATACTGTCATAATTATTGTGATTTTAAGATGTTTTAATATCTAAAAGTCTAAATTTTCTTCAAGATTGTTTTAAATACTTTTAGCTGTTAGAATTTCCATATAAGTTTTAGAATAAGCTTTTCTACCAAATACACATACACACACAAACTAAACTACTAGTATTCTGAATGGGATTACATTTAATATATAGCTGAATTTGAAAAGAATTGACATCTTAACTATACTGACTTTTCAAATCTATGAATGTATGATAGTCCTTAGTTTATTTTGATATTTATTTTGAAGTTTTATGCCTAGAACTCTTATGCATCTTTCAGATTTATTCTTAGGTATTTTTTATTGATTTAGTAAATGCTATACTTTTTCAAAAATATAAAATTTTAGTTTTTTGCTGTTGGTATATAAAAATACAGTGGACTTTTTAAAAAAATAGCCTTGAATCCAGCAACCTTGCTAATTTCATTAATAAATCATAATGGTTTGTCTGAAGATCCTTTTGCATTTTCTATATATATGCAGTTGTATATACCATAAATCATGACAGTTTATTTTTTTCTGATTCTCATATCTTTTATTTATTTTTCTAGTTTTAAACTGGATGAGACACTGGTTAGGTCCTCTAGTATAATGCTGAGTAGAAGTGATGATAATAGGCATTTTTGTCTCTTCCCTGATCTCAAGGGGAAAGCTTTCAACCTTTCATGAGCATGATGTTGGCTGCAAGTTTTTAATAAGTACTCTATCAGATTGAGGAAGTTTCTCCCTGTTCCTAGTGTAGTAAGAGTTATGTGTATGTATATTTTAATAATAGGAGCTCTGGTAGCATAGTGCCTAAGGCACTTGACTGCTAACCAGAAGGCTGGCGGTTCAAACCCACCAGCCACTCCTTGGAAGGAAGGTTGGGCAATCCTACTTCCGTAGTGATACTGCCTCGGAAACCCAAGGAGGGGTCGCTATGAGTCGGGGCCGACTCGACGGCAAATAACAACAACAACAACATTTTAATAATGAATGAATTTCAAATTTTATCAAATGTGTTTCCTGTATCTACTGAGATTATTATGATTTTTTTTCTTTATTCTGTTAATATTGTAAATCACAGTAATCAATTTCTCAGTGTTAAACTCACTTTGTATTCCTGAAATAAACCTAATTTGTTCATGATGCATTGTCTTTTTCATATATTACAGGATTTGGTCTGACTATATTTTAAGATATTTGAATTGATGAGAGAGATTAACCTCCTGAAACTTTTCTTTTTTGTTAAAACCTTATTGGTTTTAGTTCAAGGGTATACGGCCTAATAAATATGTTTCCTCTTTTTCTAGTCTCTGAAAGTAAGAAAGGCTGCTATTATACCTCAAACATTTAATGGTAAAGTCATCTGAGACTGAAGTTTTCTTAGTAGGGTGGTCTTTTTTAAGGATTCAATTTCTTTACTAGATATGCAACTATTCTTTTTTTTTTCAGTCTTTATAAGTGTGAGTTTTCAAGCAATTTGTCTGTCTCGTCCAGTTTAATAATTAAAAAAAACAAACAAACAAACAAAAAAAAACCAGACTCACTGCCATCAAGTTGATCCCAACTCGTAGCAATCTCTCCTTTGGTTTCTGAGGCAGTATCACAACAGAAGTAGATTGCCCAACTTTCCTTCTGAGCAGTGGCTGGTGGGTTTGAACCACCAGCCTTCTGGTTAGCAGTCAAGTGCCTTAGGCACTGTGCCACCAGTGAGTTGTTCCTAATATTTTAAAAATAATCTTTATTTTAAATTATTGATATCAGTAATTTCTGATAAACCTTGTTAGATGTTTATCAATTTTATTAATCTTTTCAAAGACTAACTTTTGGCTTTGTTGGTTTTCTCTATTTTATATTTGTTTCCTGGTTAGTTAAGTTTTTGTCTTTATTATTTCCTTGTTTTCTATTAGTTTTAATTTGCTATTTGCTTCCTAACCTCTTGAGATAAACACTTAGATCATTTATTTTCATACTCTCTTATTTTCTAATTAACCCATTTAAATCTCTGAATTTCCCTCTCAGCGTAACTTCATCTAAATCCCAGAAAGTTTGATACACTGATTTCATTATAATTCAATTCAAAATAATGTCTAATTTCTGATGAAATTTTTTGATCCATAGTTTGAATTGTATCACTTAAATTCAACATTTGTTGATTTTTTAATTTATATTTGGTTATCTTGATTTCTAGTTAATTTAACTGTGGTCGGAGCATATACAAGATGAATTTTAAATCTTTAAAATGTGTTAATTCTTGCTTAGTACTGTTGTTGTTAAGTGCCATTGAATGGTCTCTGACCCATAGTGATCCTATGTACATCAGAATGAAACACTGCCTGGTCCTGTGCCAGCCCCACAATCCTTGGTATACTTGAGCCCATTGTTGCAGCCACTGTGTCAATCCATCTTGTTGGGGGCCTTCCCCTATTTCCTTGACCCTCCACTTTACCAAGCATGATATCCTTCTCTAGGGAGTGGTCCCTTCTGACAACATGACCAAAGTAGGTGAGATGAAGTCTGGCCATTTTCGCTTCCAAAGAACATTCTGGCTTCTCTTCTTCCAGGACAGATTTGTCAGTTCTTTTAGCAGTCCATGGTACTTTCAGCATTCTTTGCCAACACCACAACCTATAAGCATCGACTCTTCTTTGTTCTTCCTTATTCGTTGTCCAGCTCTCACATGCATATGAAGTGATTGAAAATCCCATGGCTTGTGTCAGGTGCATCTTAGTCTTCAAGGAGATATCTTTGCTCTTCAGCACTTGAAAGAGGTCTTTTGCAGCAGATTTGCCAATGCAATACATCATCTGATGTCTTGATCGATACTTCCATTGGTGTTGATTGTTGTTGTTGTTGTTGTTAAGTGCCGCTGAGTCATTTCCAACTCATAGCGACTCTATGCACAGCAGAACGAAACACTGCCCAGTCCTGTGCCAGCCCCACAATCCCTGCTATACTTGAGCCAATCATCGCAGCCACCGTGTCAATCCGTCTCGTTGAAGGCCTCCCCCTCTTTTGGTGTTGATTGTAGAACCAAGTAATATGAAGTCTTTGATAACTTCAATCTTTTCTCCATCTATCGTGATGCTGCATTTTTGGTCCAGTTGTGAGGATTTTTGTTTTCTGTATATTGAGGTGTAATCCATACTGTAGACTGTAGTCTTCAATCTTCATCAATAAATGCTTCAAGTATCTTCACATTCAGGAAGCAAAGTTGCATTATCAGGATATCACATGTTGTTAATGAGTCTTCCTCCAATCCTGATGCCATGTTCTTCTTCATGTAGTCCAGCTTCTCAGATTATTTGCTCAGTATACAGATTGAATAAGTATAGTGAAATGATGCAACCCTAACACACTCCCTTCTTGATTTTAAACCAGGCAGTGTCCCCTTATTCTGTATGAACGACAACCTCCTGGTCTATGTACAGGTTCCACATGAGTACAATTAATTGTTCTGGAATTCCCATTCTTCTCAATGTTATCCATTGATAACATTAATTAAATGTGGGTAATTTACCAAAATACCATAGTACTAGTACATAATGTGGGAGCTCTGGTAGTGTAGTGCCTAAGGCATTTGACTGCTAACCAGAGGGCTGGTGGTTCAACCCCCCCAGCCACTCCTCGGAAGAAAGTTTGGGCAATCTACTTCCGTAGTGATACTGCCTTGGAAACCCAAGGAAGGGTCGCTATGAGTCAGGTCTGACTTGATGACACATAACAATAACAACCACAGTACATAGTGTTATGCATAACATTGCTTAGTACTGTTGTTGTTGTTGCTAGCACTATGGTAATTTTGGTAAATTCCCCACATTTAATTAAAAAGGACATCTGTTTGGTAGTTTTTTGGCACAGAGTTCTACTTGTATCCATTTGGTCTTGTTTCTTAATTGTGACTCCAGGCTTGTATATCCTTATATACTTTTTAAATTTATACACCTACTCCTCACTTCACGACTATATCGTTATATGACATTTTGCATTTACAATAATAGTAAAAAACCTACTATCTGGCAGACTGATGTCAAGGCCTGGAGGCAAGTGTGGGAGGTGGCACCAGAGGAAGTCCAGGCCTTCTCCCCACAGGGACAGGGCTGAAGGAGCTAGACAGGTGGCAGTGGAAGTGGGTACCAGGTCAACTCTATCTGGAAGGGTGGGTCCACTGGGCTTCAGGGCAAAAGTGAGTATTCTGGGCTGGGCAGGCTAAGGCCCCTGGCAGCACAGACAGGAGGAACATGGGCTTAGTCCTGGGCTGCTGGCGAGCAGCAGCCACAACAGATTGGGGTTCTCAACTGGGGCCTGCAGAGGCTCTATGGGCTGAAGCTTAGCGTGGAGGCACAGGGCAGGGTGGGCTGTGCAGAAGGAGGGTAGGGTGGGCCTGGAGGTGCAGGAATGCGGTGACCATGGCCACAAACCAGCTTAGAGATGGCACAGGGGCCACTGGATGGAGTGGATTGGAGATACCTACTACCATGGACAGGCTCTTTGGGCTGGCCTTTGGTGCAGAAGGAGGCACTGGGAGAAGGGGGAAGGCAGCCCCATAGTGCAGGAACTGCAGAAGCCTCATACCAGGGTACAAGAATGGGAAGAGAGGAGTCCACACAGGCTGTTGCAGCAGCTGGGGCAGCTGCTAAGTTCTGAGATGGTTCCTGGGAGCACAGGGAGAAGCTCAAAAGTTCTGAGGAACAGAGGGATCAGTATTGGGAGAACAGTGGGCATGTCAGCCAGAGGTCAGTAGTCCGGGTAGTGGTCCCTGCACACTGGGAGAGATTCAAGCTGGGAGGGAGGATCTTGTCCATTGGGACCCAATGGCCCAAGGGGGTAAAGCACGTATGGGTGCAGGAAGTGAATTGACTGCCTGAGGTACAGGTAGGACAGATAGTATGAGCTGTCCAGGAAATGTACCTGGAGGGAAAAAGGTGCCAGGGAGGAGAGGGGCTCCCTGAGGGGCACAAGACCTGGAGACAAAGGCAGAGGAGCAGGTGGTAACTCTGGGGCAGAGGAGAGTGCAGGATGTAGGGGTCGGGGAATGGAAGAGCACAGTGGTAGTTATGTTTGTGTGTCAACTTGGCTGGGCTTGGTTGAGTGGCTGGGCAGCTGGTGGTAGTTATTCCTCATGATGAGACTGGCAATCAACTCCATGGTGAGATCTACCACAAGCAGCTGAGTAGCTGCCTTTGGGATGTGATCTGCTTCCTGTATATAAGGAGAAGCCTTGGGAATAGTCTCTAGCCTATGGCATGCTTGGACCGTGCACGTAACCGTGTCATTGCTCAGCAGCCTGCTATGCTCTGCCAATCTTGGGACTTACAATGGACTTAAGTTAATGGCCTGCCGTGTGGTTTGGTAACATCAGGACTGTGCCTTTTTACTTGTCAACCTTGAGCTTGACAGCCTCAGCAGCCAGCAGCTGTCTGAATGAAGAAAGGCCTTTAGCTCCAATGGTCTGGGAGCAGGAGGCAGAGCTGGACCCCAAGGTTGAGGGGCTTTCACCTAGCCCCTACAGCCTGGCACTTTGAACTTGGACTTAAAGCCTCCAAATTGTAAGAATAAATTCTTGCTTGTTAAGGCCATCCCATTTGTGGTATATTTCCTGTCAGAGTGACACTAGGTAACCAGAGCACACAGTAAACCAGGAAGAGTTGGAAGCTAGCAGGCTGTGGTCTACAGGGTCCTCTTCTGCCACTTCCACTGGAGCATCATCAAAGCTATGTCTGCAGGGAGGCTGCAGAAGAAGGCAGGTAAGGAAGTTATATAATTTTCACATAACAGATTTTCACATAACATTCTGGTCTTTGGAACCTAACTATGTCAATAAATGAACAGTGGGTATATTTTTATTTGTATGTAATTCACACACTGTAATAGTTATTTTTTAAAGTATGCAATTTAGTGGGGTTTTTTTTTTTTTTTGTTGTTATTATATTCTCAGTTGTTCAACCTTTCCCACTATCTAAATTTCATCACCCCAAACAGAAACACCATACTCATTCAACCTATCCCCTGTCGTTGTTAGGTGCTGTGGTGGTTAAGTTTGTGTGTCAACTTGGCTGGGACTGGTTGGGTGGCTGGGCAGCTGGATGTAGTTATCCAGATCTTTCTCCTGCAGAGCTGCTGAGTGAATTTGAATTTTGTTAACTATTGTGCCATCAGGGCTCCTTCCCTACCCTCAGTCCCTGGAAATCACGAATCTACTTCTGCCTGTATGGGTTTGCCTATTCTGGACACTTCATATAAGTGGAATCATACAATATATGACCTTTAGTGTCTGATTTCTTTTACTATGCATAATGTTTTCAAGGTTCATTCATATTGTAGCATGTATCATTACTGTATTTTTATGCAAATAATGTACACACTATATGGGTTCTTTGTAAGCAATGCAACCCCCTCATGCATTAGTTTCCTGTGCACACTATGCAAATTATATGCATATGCATGTTGTTTACATGGACACATAATGTGCAAAAAATACAGTACCTAATTCTTTTTTTATAAAGCTGAACAATATTCCATTCTATGGATTTACCATATTTTGTTTATCCATTCTGGCTCATGGCAACTTCATCTGTGTCAGAGCAGAGCTGTGCTTCATAGGATTTTCAATGGCTGTGATCTTTCAGAAACAGAGTGCCAGGCCTTTCTTGTGAGACACCTCTGGGTGGATTCATACTCTCAATCTTTCAGTTATTAGCCAAGCACTTAATCATTTGCAACACCTTGGGACTTTGTTTATCCATTCATCTATTGACAGACATTAGAGTGATCTCCACTGTTTGGCTACTATGAATAATGCTGCTATAAACGTTTGTGTACAAGTATTGTGTGAACATATGCTTTTAATTCTCTTGGGTATATCTCTAGGAGTGGAATTACCAGACCATATGGTAATTCCCCACTATTTGTCTGTCAGTTTTTCATATTGTGGTGGCTAGCATGATGCTGTGATGCTGGAAGCTATGTCACTGATATTTCAAATACCAGCAGCATCACTCATGGTGGACAGGTTTCAGTGGAGGTTCCAGACTAAGAAAGGCTAGGAAAAAAGACATGGTCAGGTCCACTTTTTTTTTTTTTTT
>NW_006921711.1:5944167-5949747 GCF_000298275.1 Orycteropus afer afer | reverse complement strand
GTCTGCCAACCCTGTATATGATCTTGGATACACTCTCCATTTAGACATACATAATTGTTTAGCTTGTTCACCCATCTATCCGTCCCTATATCAGGTCCACTTTTGAAAGAATTGGCCACTGAAAACCTTATGAATAGTAGGGAAACACTGATATAGTGCCAGAAAATGAGCCCCTCATGTTGGAAGACACTCAAGATACATCTGGGGAAGAGGTGCCTCTTCAAAATAGAGTAGACATTAATGAAGTGGTTGGAGTAAACCATTTGACCTTCAGTTGCTGATGTGGCACTATTCAAAATAAGAAGAAACAGCAGTAAACATCCATTAATAATCAGGGTGTGAAATGTACAAAGTATTTTTCTAAGACAATTGGAAGTTGTAAAAAGTGAAATGGAATACATAAAGATCAATATCCTATAGGCATTAATGAGCTGAAATGGATTTGTTGTTGTTGTTGTTGTTATGTGCCGTCGAGTCGGCCCCGACTCATAGCGACCCCTCCTTGGGTTTCTTGGCCATTTTGAATCAGAAAATCATATCCTCAACTATTCCAGGAATGACAAATTGAAGAGGAATGGTGTCACATTTCATTGTCAAAAAGAATATTTCTGAAGATCTCTCTGGGAGTACAATGCTGTCAGTGATAGGATAATATTCATACACCTACAAAGACCAGTTACTACAACTATTATTCAAATTTATGCACCAACCACTAAAGCCAAAGATGAAGAAATTGTTTGTTTGTTTGTTTTTTTAACCAACTCCTGCAGCCTGAAATTAACCAAACATGCAATCAAGACTTATTGATAATCACTGGTGACTGGAATGTGAAAGTTGGAAATGAAGAAACTTTGGTAGTTGAAAAATATAGCCTTGATGAAAGAAATGACACCGGAGACTACAGGATAGAATTTTGCAATACCAATGATTTATTCATTGCAAATACCTTTTTTCAACAACATAAATGGTGACTATACATGTGGACCTCACCACATGGAATGCATAGGAATCTTATCAACTTCATCCGTGGAAAGAGATGATGGAAGATCTTGGTATCATCAGTTAGAACAAGGCCAGGAACTGACTGTGGAACAGACTGCCAAATGCTCATATACAAGTTCAAGTGGAAGCTGAAGAAAATTAAAACAAGTCCTTGAGAGCCAAAATACAACATTGATTATATTCCACTTGAATTTAGAGACTATATGAGGAACAGATTTGAACAGCAGTGACCAAAGACCATACATGTTGTGGGATAATCTCAAGAACATCATACATGAAGATAGCAAAATTCAAACAAAACCCACTGCTGTTGAGTTGATTCCAACTTCGAGTGATCCTGTAGGACAGAGTGGAACTGCCCCCATAAGATTCCCAAGGTTGTAAATCTTTACAGAAGCAGACTGTCACATCTTGGCTGATGGGTTTGAGCTGATAACCTTTTGGTTAACAGCCAAGCACTCTAACTACTCTTCAAATTGTTTACCTCAAAATCTGGATCTGCCCATGAATGTAAACTTTCGTAGACCATAACCACCTGTCCCTGAGAAAGGTAAAGTGGATCAGATCTTTCCTCAGAGAGTCTTAATCACTATACTCAAAGTGTTGGAGCTTCTTGCTAGGTTGAGTATTTGTTGTTGTTGTTATGTGCTGTCGAGTTGGACCTGACTCATAGCAACTCCTCCTTGGGTTTCCGAGGTAGTATCACTACGGAAGCAGATTGCCCCTTCTTCCTTCCAAGGAGTGGATGGTGGGTTTGAACCACCAGCCTTCTGGTTAGCAGTCAAGTGCCTTAGGCACTATGCTACCAGAGCTCCTAGGTTGAGTATAAGTGTGCTTAAAGACATGCATTTTCTTTACAACATGGTCCCTAGATGTAAGCCTCTTTCATCTAGTGCTCATCCAAAGAAACTATAATTGTTTTCATACTGGAGGACAAGCGGGAAGGCTGGACTGACCGAGAGGTGGGGCTTGTTTTCCACTGTGGTCTCCCTTTTCTGAGAAGTTTCCAAGGGTAATTTTGAATCAAGTTATTTTCACTTTAATCATTGACTTTAGATCTGACTCCTCACCATTTCCCAAGGAGAAACAGTAATTCCTAGAGACCATGTGGTTTAAATCCATATAAAAGAAGAGAGACATATTTTAAATCTAAATTCAACATAAACTGCAGTTTCTTCTGTTCACACAGGAGATAACACTTCAGGGCCAGGTCAATTCTCCTTTGTTCATTCCACCTTCCAGAACTCACTGCTTTCTGTGGCTTTTCAGACAATGGGACCAGCTCTCTCTCTCTGATGGCCAAACTTTATCTACACAAAGAAAGCTATCTATACGAAGACCTGAGCAATGCTTTGAAATGATAGTTTTTCTTTAACCTTGCCAGATACTCTTAGGGAGAGCATCATCCTCTAAATAGCTTCCTTTGGTGATCGGAATAAAGATATTATCTCCCTGTTGTACTGAGCAAGCAAATACCTAAACTTCAGGGGCAGGTTGAAGTTTGCCCTTTGAGTACACTTACATTGAGTTGAACTCTCTTTTTCTGTACCTATGGGCCTAGTTTTATTACAGGGGTGGGATATACAGAAAAAGACACTCACACTACAGCTTCTCCAGATACTTAAAGGGGGATGTTTGTGCTCCCCCAAATCATATTTTCTCTGGGACAAGCTGCCTCCATTTTATAGGTAATTGTGTTATGGCTGAGAGTCCCATCATGATTTTAGTCACTGTTCCTTTAATAAATTCCTGTTAACTATATCCCATTATAAAGTTGGTGCTGAGAGAGGGATATATTATATTCAGGTGGTTTCCCAGGCCATAGTATTGTGGGACTGTTGTTGTTGTTGTTGTTGTTATGTGCCATCGAGTATTGGTTGTGGGACTAGGAGTTCTTTTTCTAGGTATTGGTTGTCTATTAATACAGTTTGTTGTTGATGTCATTAGGTGCTGTTGAATTAGCTCCAACTCATAGCAACTTCATGTACGAGAGAATAAAACACTGCCCAGTCCTGCACCATCCTCACAATCCTTGCTATGCTTGAGTCCATTGTTGCAGCTACTGTGTCAATCCATCTCATTGGGGGTCTTCCTCTTTTTTGCTGACCCTCTACTTTACCAAGCATGATATCTTTCTCCATAGATCGGTTCCTTCTGACAACATGACCAAAGTAATCTGGCCATTCTTGCTTCTAAGGAGCATTTCAACTGCACTTCTAGGACAGATTTGTTAGTTCTTCTGGCAGCCCATGATATTTTCAGTATTCTTCACCAACACCACAATTCAAAGGCATCAACTCTTCTTTGGCTTTCCTTATTCATTGCCCAGCTTTCATATGCTTATGAGACAACTGAAAATAGCACAGCTTGGGTCAGGCACTTGGGACTCACTTCAGAGTGAGTCTTTGCTCTTCAACACTCTAAAGAGGTCTTTTACAACACATTGCCTAGTGCAATATGATGTGTTATTTCTTGACTGCTGCTTCCATGGGTGTTCAAGTAAAATAAAATCCCTGGTAACTTCCATCTTTTCTCCATTTATCGTGATGTTGCTTATTGGTCCAGTTGTGAGGATTTTAATTTTCTTTATGTTGAGATGTAATCCATACTGTAGACTGTATTCCTTAATCTTTATCAGTAAATGCTTCAAGTCATCTTCACATTCAGCAAGCAAGGTCATGTCATCTGCATATTGCAGGTTGTTGATGAGTCTTCCTCCTATTCTGATGCTGTGTTCTTCATATAGTCCAGCTTCTCAGATGATTTGCTCAGCATACAGGTTGAATAAGTATGGTGAAAGGATATAACCTTGACACATACCCTTCCTGATTTTAAACCATGCAGTATCTCCTTGTCCTTTTTGAAGAGCCTCTTGGTCTGTGTACAGGTTCCTTGTGAATACAATTAAGTGTCCTGGAATTCCCATTCTTCACAATGCTATCCATACTTTGTTATGATCCACACAGTTGAAGGCTTTGGCATAGTCAGTAAAACACAGGTAAACATCTTTGTGGTATTCTTTGCTTTTGGCCAAGATCCATCTGACATCAGCAAGGATATCCCTTATTCAATTTAATAATCCAGTTTGCATTTCTGGAAGTTCCCTGTCAATATGCTGCTGCAACCATTTTTGAATTATCTTCAGCAAAATTTTACTTGCATGTGATATGAATGATACTGTTTGATAACTCCCACATTCTGTTGGAACACCTTTCTTTGGAATGGGCACAAATATAGATTTCTTCCAGTCAGTGGGCCTGGTAACTGTCTTCCAAATTTCTTGGCATAAATAAGTGCCTCCAGCACTGCATCCATTTGTTGAAATATCTTAATGGGTATTCCATCAATTCCTGGAGCCTTGTTTTTTGCCAATTCCTTTAGTGCAGCTTGGACTTCTTCCTTCAATAGCATTGGATCTTGGCCATATGCTACCTCCTGAAATGATTGAACGTCTAGTATTCCTGTCATCTTCTTTTGCTGTTTCCTGCATTGTTCAATCTTTTGCCCCCAGAATCCTTTAATATTACAACTTGAGGCTTGAATTTTTTCTTCAGTTCTTTCAGCTTGAGAAATGATGAGTGTGTTCTTTCCTTTTGGTTTTCTAACTCCAGGTCTTTGCACATTTCATTATAATACTTTGTCTTCTTGAGCTGCTCTTTGAAATCTGTTCAGCTCTTTTCTTTTATCATTTCTTCCATTTGCTTTAGCTACTCACTGTTCAAGAGCAAGTTAGAATCTCTTCTGACATTCATTTTGGTTTTTCTTCCTTTCCTTTCTTTTTAATGACCTTTTGCTTTCTCCAAATATGATGGTCTTGATATCATCCCACAACTCATCTGGTCTTTGGTCATTTGTATTCAGTGTGTCAAATTTATTCTCCAGATAGTCTCTGTCTCAGTTCTCTAAAGCTGATTTGTTTGCTAAAGTTGACAGACAGATTCAGGAAGTAGTGATGTGTTACTGTGAAATATATGAAGAAAAAAGGAAAAGGATCATACAGAGAACTCCTACTACTTTCTGATTAGAAACACCATCCCCATTCCCAGGGATAATCCAGAGAATTTAGTACTTTACACAAGTGGCGTTATTACCATAACTGACAAAATGCCAACATTATTTAACTCTTTCTAAACATTGTAATAAATTTTCATGATCTGTATATTTTTTCTTTTACTTTATTTATTTATTTATTTATTGTGATTTGGGTGAAGATTTACAGAGCAAATTTACATTCCATATAGCAGTTCACATATACTTTGTCTCATGTCATTGACCACAGTTTACCACAATGCAACAGCTCCCCTCCCACTTCCTCCCCATAGTTACCTCTTCCCGTTTCTACCCCTCCATATTCTCTTGCCTCCTGAGCTGTCTCCCTGTGCATAAGCAGCCCTTCCTTCTCCCATGATTGTTCTCTCCAAGGCAGGTATCTACTTGAGGTAAATGTTTAACTGACATGCCTGTATTTTGTTTGGCTGGAAACCACAAGTGTCTGTTCAATTCCAGACCTGAAGGGCAGCTAGGGGCCATAGTCTCAGTGGTTTCACCAAGTTCTATCAGACCAGCAAACCTGGTCCC
>NW_006921711.1:5931276-5937402 GCF_000298275.1 Orycteropus afer afer | reverse complement strand
TGGGGTTTAGTCCACTTCTATATCCTTCCCTTCAAGGCTCAGGGGTCCAAGATTATCTTCTGTGTCTGTGTTAATTGGTTTCCCTTTTCTTTGTTGAAGATGGTCTGTGCAGTCTTTCTGCCTAGTCCATCTTGCCAGAACCTCTTGTATGTTTTTTATGCATAGTGTATGTATTAAAATATATCTGTAACTTTATATATAATGTTTCCAACCCTCAAAGACAAATAGAAATCAGATTTATAAAGATAATGATAATAAAAGTCAATAATAATGAAAACTAAAAAAGGAAAGCCAAAAACTAAAGTATTCAACTTACTTCAGAATTGACTTACATTAGAACTGACTTACAATGGAGTTATCGAATGGGACTCTGTCTAAACAGAGACATTTCCTTAGTATAATGACTGTATTTCTCTATGCCTTGACTTCTCCATCTCCAAATGGGGATAATTATGACCCAGAGGTCATAGAGTTATTGTGAGGAATATTTGAGATAATCTGGTAAAGTTTAGCCCAGTAACAACACAATAAAGTTAGCTGGTATGTCCAATTACTACTAGTATTTCTGCTTTCACCTTCACTACCTTGACCACCACTTGGTGATACACAGTTTGTGGAGATGCAAAGGACAGATTTATCTGAGGGGGTCTACCTAGAAAGAATCCAGGAATACAAAGACTCCTTCTCCTCATCTGCTTGGAAAATATGGCCTCCCCTAACCTGGTAGGGAAGTCCCCCAGTGACACAAAAGTGAAGTGTTAGTGTTAGTGAAAGTTGAGTGTTACTGAAAGGTTAGCTCATGTCCACCCAAAGGTGCCTTGACAGAAAGGCCTAATAATCTATTTCTGAAACATCAGCCACTGAAAATCCTATGGAGCACAGTTCTACTCTGACACACATGTGGTCAATATGAGTCAGAATCAGTTTGATGGCTACTGTTATTTTGTTTGTCTGTTTGTTTAGCCTAGAATTCTATCCTTCATCCATGGTGAGTTCGTGATGAACCCACAGGAATTCAAAGATCCCATAACCCCATGAGACCTGGAGAGTTGCAGACGCTGACTCACAGCTGGTTAAAGAGCCTCTTGAGCTGAGACCAAGTCTTAGCCTCTTTGGAAAGCTTTCTCCCAAGAGGGTGTGCGTGACCAGGGGAGGGGCTTGCAAGGAGAAGGGGGGTGGAGTGACTCAGAGGGCAATTTCCCACAGCTTTGCCGTTTTCTCTAGGCAGCAAGTGAGCCATCCAGTTGCCAGTACTAGGGGCCTGAGCATAGCCCAACAATGCTCTGGGACCTGCCCTGCTGGGCCTTGGTATGTGGGATGGTGGACATAACCAACCATCCCAGCAGAGCCCACCTTGGCTAGTATAACTGCCTCTCCACATTTTAAGAAGCAGCAGGAGTGAACATATATACCGTGGATTTCTTAAACCAGTTCAGGCCAGCCTACCACCTATCTGAGTCACCTCTCTCATCCCAATTTGAATCTTTAGTTGGAGCCCTGCCTTGGCCTTTCAGTGAGGCCCCCAAACGATGTCAATGTTCATGCTCAGCTGCCCTCGTCTCAACCAGGCTAATGAGATGGGGAAACGTCCCTTTGTTTCAGATCAAATGGGTCTTCAAACTGCGGCTGTCTCCCTTTGTTCTTGCAATGCTGGGCCTGCCCACAGATTGGATGTGCGCTCCAAAAATGTGTTGGAATCCCGATGCCTATACCTGTGGATGTAATCCCATTTGGGAATAGGCTTTTCTTTGTTATGTTGATGGTGTCTTATTAGTGGAGGGTGTGTCCTACACCCAACCGTTTCTGAGTTATAAGGAGCACCATACAGAAGGACAAACAAGCACAAATGGGGTGGGGGAGGGGGTGAGGGAGAGAGATGCCATGTGAAGATCTATAAGGAACCAAGGAATGCCAGGAGACAAGGATATTCTTGCAGAGTCCACAGAGAGAGAGAGCATTTCCCTACCTCCTGTGCCTTGAATTCAAAATTTGGGCCTCCTAAACTGAGAAGGGGAGCTCTGGTAGCATAGTGGCTAAGACACTTGCCTGCTAACCAGATGGCTGGCGGTTCAAACCCACCAGCCACTCCTCGGAAGGAAGGTTGGGCAATCCTACTTCCGTAGTGATACTGCCTCGGAAACCCAAGGAGGGGTCACTATGAGTCGGGGCCGACTCGACGGCACGTAACAACAAACTGAGAAGATAAATATGTTTTTAAATGTCATCCGCTCATCCACTTGAGAGATTTCTGTTTCAGCAACACTGAAATTTAAGACACTGAGGCAGACAGAGATGAGGGAGCGCCCCCTGGCCACTCCCACATCTGCCTTTAAAAAGCACAAACACATACAAGACCATGTTGATAATAAATGTGTGCTGTTCCCTAAGTAAGAGCTCTAGTAGCGTAGTGCCTAAGGCACTTGACTGCTAACCGGAAAGCTGGCGGTTCAAAGCCACCAGCCACTCCTCAGAAGGAAGATTGGGCAATCTACTTCTGTAGTGATACTGCCTTAGAAACCCAAGGAGGGGCTCCTGCAGGATAGAAGGAGGTCCTAGAATGCTCCACAGACATGCCAGAGCATTATGTGTGCCTCCCTGTCCTTCCTTGGAGGTGAGAATGGCCTAACTTCGTCTCACCTACTTTGGTCACGTTGTCAGAAGAGACCATTCTCTGGAGAAGGATGTCATGCTTCGTTATGTGGAGGGTCAGTGATAAAGGGGAAGACCCTCAACAAGATGGATTGACATGGTGGCTACAGCAATGGGCTCAGGTATAATAGGGGTCGTGAGGCTGGCACAGGCCTGGGCAGTGTTTCATTCTGTTGTACATAAGGTTGCTATGAGTCGGAGAGGACTCGACAGCACCTAACAACAACAACCCCATCATGTGATGGCCCTGCAGACTGCAGGTGGGGTCAGCAGCCTTGATCCTGTCACTGACTTTCCTCTAAGAGACTCTGAAGACAGTATACCATCTCTCCCAAATCTGTTTACCTCAGTCATCAGCAGTAGATCAAGGCTTCCAGGTCATCTGGCACCACCTGGCCTTGTCCCTGGACAGTTCTGCACTTCCACTCATTCTCTTCTGTCTCCAATCCTTCCCATCTTTCCAGATTCTTCCATTGCAATCTCTGGAAAGTTCTCTGACATCAGCAAACTTCTAGAGTCTCTCCCCTCTTTCTGAGCAAGGCATTTACTTTCTTCTTTAGTGAAACTGGCTCTCTCCTGGGGGCCCTGCTTCTGGCAGTCCTCTCAGGGAGAGGCTAGTTTCTCTCTCCTATCAAGCAGGTATCAGGCAGGGTCTACAGGTGGAGTGGGGTTCTCCTTACTTCCCACTGCTTCTTCCAAATCACTTCTCCTCCCTTCTCCCTCCCAGCCATGTCATCTGTCT
This sequence comes from Orycteropus afer afer, assembly GCF_000298275.1. Taxonomy (NCBI): domain Eukaryota; kingdom Metazoa; phylum Chordata; class Mammalia; order Tubulidentata; family Orycteropodidae; genus Orycteropus; species Orycteropus afer. The sequence continues at coordinate 5,934,011 of NW_006921711.1, read as the reverse complement.
CCTCATTGCTATCAACTATGGCCTCAGTTACTCCTATCTTCTCTGGGAGAAATTCAGAACCCAGCCCCACCTCTAATCCTGTCAACTTTACCACCCATCTGGTCAACCTGACCAACATCTTGCCTCTTGGTTCCTCAACAACCTTCACTTGCTCAGACTTCTTCATTTCACTTCAGCTACCGTTCCATAACCATCCTCAATATCTCCATCACCTCTGAAATCTCTATGTTTGCTTTTATTTAAATGTTTTTATTCTAAAAAAAAAAAAACTTACAGATATCAAAATACTCTTTTTCCGACATACTGTTCTAAGAGTTTTATATATGCGTAGAATCCTATAACCACCACCACAAACAGGACAGAGAATAATTTCAACACCCCAAAGAACTCCCTCATGCTGTTCCTTTTTGTTCAGACCTTCTGACTCCTAGGTCCTGGTAACCAATGACTTGTTTTCTGTTCCTATATTTTTGCCTTTCCAAGAATGTCATATAAATAAATTATATAGAATGTACTTTTTTATACTGTCTTCTTTCACTCACTATAATGTCTTTGAGTTTCAGCTATTCTGTTGCTTAAATCAAGTTTGTTAACTTTTATTGCTGAGTAATAGCCCATTGAATGGATATATCTTTTTTTTTTTTAACTCATATCAATTTTTGGTGATTTACAGATAATACTGTGACATTCTTATGATTTTATGTGAACTTGGATTTTCATTTCTTTCTTTTTTTTATTGCACTCAGGTACAAATGTGTAGAGCAGAGTTTGTTTTACATTCAACATTTCATGTACATTTGGTTTCACTCCATATTTTCACTTCTTTAGGATAAATGCTCAGAAGTGGTATTGCTGGGTCTTATGGTAAGTATATTGGAAATCTCAGTGTTAAGTTTCCTTTCCTCTGACAATTATTCCCTGTCCTTGTGTTCCTTTCCTCTTATACCTCACTCTGGCATTCTTTAAGGAGCTCTGGTGATGTAGTGCCTAAGGCATTTGACTGCTAACCAGAAGGTTGCCAGTTCAAACCCATGAGCCACTCCATGGAAGGCAGACTGGGCAATCTACTTCCTTAAAGATTTACCACCTTGAAAACCCAAAAGCTTTGCTGTGAATCGGAATTGACTCTATGGCAGTTTTTTTTTTTTTTTTTTCCCCTGACATTCTTTAACCTCTCTGGGACCTGAAGTTCACTATGTCCACCGTTTTTTTCACTGGACTTTAACCTCTTCATTTTATTTTCTCTTTTCTTCTCACAACTTAGTCTGTAGGTCCATAATAATCATTCTCTTGAAATATCACTCCCTCTAATAGACCCTCTTGGCTGAACACCAATCTGATAAACTCAACTATTCACCCATTCAAGTAGAAAAATGTGATTGGAGAAAACCACACAACTGTGCCAACGGCCAATTTATGACCATAAATCTCATTTGTGCATCCAACTCTGTCCATCAATCAGCCTTTTAAAATGACTGCTTCATACATGTCTCTCCTCAAGCATCTGACAGCCCCTCCTTTTCTCTCAGCTGATAGTCTTGCCTCATTTATCACTGAGTAAGTAGAAGCAATCAGATTGGAAGTTGCTCATCATCTTCCTTCACTGAATCCACCATCCTGACTGCATCTATATGCACTCTCTGTTTTCCCTCCTTTAAAATGATCACCTTTCCATGCTCCCATCCATAGCTAACCCCTTCATTGTGCATTGGATTCCATCCTTGCCCAGCCCACATATTCAATGATTTGACTGTGCAATTATCCCTTCCCATTCCTGCTTTCATCAGTTTCTCCCTGTGCCGAATCATTGCCATCATCATACAAACATTTATTAATATAGCCCATCTTCAAAATTAACTTTCTGTAAAAGAATAGTAACTTTATAGCAGAGAAACTCAGCCAGATGGTCAAAGTCTATACCAACAGTGATAAATTATCTTGGTAGCATGTATCCTTGATACAATATGATAAGAATGACACTTAGTCTCTGTGGCATTCCTCCAAAAATGCCACAGCCTTTACCTATACATGAGAAAAACATCAGACAAATCCAAACTGAAGGATGTTCTACAAAATATCTGACCAGTACACCTCAAGGTCATCAAAAGCATGGAAAGCCTGAGAAATATCAGTCTAGAGAAGCCTAAGGAGACATGAACACTAAATGTCATATGGTATCCCAGATGGAACCCAGAATAGAATAAAAACCATTCAGTAAAAACTATGGCTGATAGCCTGGATGGTGAAAATGGTTAAGTGCTTGGCCACTAACAGAAATGTTCACAGTTCATATCTACCCAGTGGCACCTCAGAAGAAAGACTTGGTGATCTACTTCTGAAAATATCAGTCATTAAAGTCATATGGAACACAATTCTACTCTGACATACATGGGGTTGCCATGAGTCAGAGTCAGCTCAAAGGCAGCTAGTTTTTATTTTTATTTTTTTAGGCAGAAATTAAGTGTGAAAGTTATGTTTGTCTGTCAACTTGGCTTGGCCTGGTTGAGTGGCTGGGCACCTGGCAGTGGTTATTCCCCATGACTGGCAATCAACTCCATGGTGGGATCTACCACAAGCAGCTGAGTAGCTGCCTTAGGGATGTGGTCTGCTTCCTATATATAAGGAGAAGTCTTTGGAATGGTCTCTAGTTTATGGCACGCTTGAACCCTGCATGTAGCCATGTGGTTGTTCATCAGCCTGCTGTGCTCTGTCAACATTGGGACTTTCAATGAACT
>NW_006921711.1:5919012-5919656 GCF_000298275.1 Orycteropus afer afer | reverse complement strand
TTCTAACAAGCCAAGTTCCCCAAGCCTCTGGATACCTTTCTCTACATTAAACCAAGGCAGGTCTGGTACTTCAACTTGACTTAAGGTAGGCCACCACATAATCCATGCCTCAGTAAGCCAGCCAAATAAACTATTAGATCCTTTCCTAACCTCTCAAGCTGAGACATTGAATGAAGTGTCCATATGTAGTGGGCCTAAGTCAATAAACTCAGACTGATCCAATCTTACATTCCTTGCACCATTATCCCACACCTCAGTAGCCATACTACATATTCTCCAGGTTTCTGTCTGTACATGTTAGCAAAATCAAGTATATCTTTTTGGGTATAGCATATCACCTCCTCAGTCACACTTTCTATTTCACCTCTTGGGGCTCACTTGGACTTGACTTTAGTTATGGGTCTCGTAGAAACAATGGGTGGTTGAGGCAGTTCCTGAGAGCATTCAGGAATGTCTTCCATGTCCTCTGCCTCAAACAGTGACCCAGCAGGAACAATTGAGTTAATCCTATCAAACTGAGGGGGAGGGGATAATGGTTTTACAGTAATGCGTTCAGATGGGAGGGATTCAACAGAATTTACAGGCTCCATATCCTGATCTTCCTGATTATCTGTCCATATGTCCCCATTCCAGGTTTCAGGATC
>NW_006921711.1:5911378-5918232 GCF_000298275.1 Orycteropus afer afer | reverse complement strand
CCCAATCCACAGAAGAATGTCTCTCTCCTCAGGATGTCCCTGGATATCCTGGAAGCAGGCCACACTCCTAGGGAAATTCCCCTTGAACAGATTGGCCACTCAGAACACAGTCATCCAATCCCATCATGGGAACAACCACACAGAACTGGAGTGCAGCCAAGTTGACACACAGCTCCAGCTATCACATTTGGTAACATTGGGACTGTGCCTTTTCACTTGCTGACTTTGGGTTTGTCAGCCTCAGTAACTAGCACCTGCCTGAGTAGAGAGATGCCTCTAGCTTCAGTGGGCTGGGAGCAAGAGGCAGAACTGAAGCCCAAGGTTGAGGGACTTTCACACAGCCCCTAGAGCCTGGCACTTGGAACTCAGACTTCTAGTCTCTTGAACTGTAAAAGAATAAACTCCTGTTTGTTAAAGCTATCTCATTGTGGTATGTTCCTGTCAGAGTGGCACTAGGTAACCAGAACACTAAGGAAACCCAAATAAAGTATGGGTTTTAAATAATAATAATAATAATAACTCCCCCTAACCCATGTCCTCCTCTGGCTCCCTTACATTTCCCTGCTTCTCTTCATGGAGAAACTTCTTGAAAGTTTGTGTATTGCTGTGGTCTTCATCCCTCAGCCCATCCAGCTCATTCCCCAATCCACCCCACTCAAGCTACTGTCCTTACCTCCCCACCAAAACAGCTTTTGTTTAGATCAGGGATGCCCTCCATGTTGCCACGTCTCATAGTGAGTTTTTTGCCTTTATATTATTTGACTCTCAGTTCAGAATTTTACTCAGGTAACGGTTCCTTCTTTTCTAAAACACCCTTCTCTTGGCTTTTGGGATACTAACCTCTCCTAGTTTCTTGTTGGCTCCTCCTTTTCAGCTTCCTTCTCTGTCTAAGAGTACTGAAGTGGCCTCTGGCTCTGTCTTAGGCTTTCTACTCTTCTTTTATTCACTCTTATCTCATCAATATATCATACCAAATCTCATGACTAAGCACAACTTAGTTGTGAGTTTGGAAGTCAAATTGTTGACTCCCAAAATTTGTACCATTAGTCTTACCCCTGTGCTGTATGAACTGTATTTGTGCCCATATTACAGATAAGCAAACACAGGCTCTCAGACATTAAGGATCTACCCAAGGTGACAAAGCTAGCAGCAACAGAGTTAGGATTTGAACCCAGGTCTACCTGGCTCTAAGGAACTCTGGTGGCATAGTGATGAAGGCATTTGCCTGTTAACCAAGAGGTCAGCAGTCAAACCCACCAGCCACTCTGTGGAAGAAAGATGGGGCAATCTACTTCTATAAAGATTTACATCCTTGGAAACCCAATGGGGTTGCTATGAATCAGAATTGACTTAATGGCCTTGAGGTTTCTTTTTTTTTAGTTTTTGTTTTCTGACTCTAAGCCTATGCTGTGAGCCACCAGGCTGTCTGCCACTTCTCCCTCCATCCCAATCCCTGTCCTGCCTTTGTCCACCTTGTTCACTTCTCCTGGGATGGCCTCATTTTTTTCCCCCTGCCTTTCCAATCCTATTCCATCCAGCTCTGGTGAGGAGATTCTTCACACTTGAGATACAGGCTGCTTTCTCCCAGCCTTTCTTGAACTATCACAAAAGCCAGAATCCAACCCTAAAAACAACTAAAAGTTCATTTATGTGTAGATACACTTTTTGAACTGAAGATGAGGGCCATTGGCCCAACAAGTGTAACTGCACACTTGAAGACATTGAGACACACTATCTGATGCTTGGGAAGTGGCAGCAGACAGCTTTTTGGAGGGCCAGAACTGGCAGGGAAGGCTGGGAAATGGGAGTGGAGCAGTTTGGAACAGCTAAGTGAGACAAACTCTCATCTGTTGGTTTGTTCTCCTTTGGTGGCTTGTGTGTTGCTGAGTCTGGAGGCTGTGCCACCAGTGTTTCAAGTGCCAACAGGGTCAGCCATGGTGGACAGGTTTCAGTGGAGCTTCCAGCCTAAGACAGACTCGGAAGAAGGAAGGGGCCATCTACTTCTGAAAAAAATTGACCAGTGAAAAGTTTATGAATAGCAGTGAAACACTGTCTGATATATTACTGAAAAACAGCCCTGAAACATTATCTGATATAGTGCCAGAGGATGAGCCCCTCAGGTCAGAAAGCACTCAAAATATGACTTGGAAAGAGCTGCCTCCTCAGAATAGAACCGACCTTAATGATATGGATGGAGTAAAGCTTTCAGGACCTCCTTTTGCTGATGTGGTACAACTCAAGCTAAGAAGAAACAGCTGCAAATATCCATTAATAATCAGAACATGGAATGTGCAATGTATGAATCTAGGAAAATTAGAAGTTGTCAAAAATTAAATGGAATGCATAAAGATCAGTATCCTAGGCATTAGTGAACTGAAATGGACTGGTTTGGGCCATTTAGAATCAGACAACCATATGATCTACTATGCTAGGAATGAAAAATTGAAGAGGAATGGTGTGGCATTTGTCAACGCAAAGAATGTTTCAAGATCTATCCTGAAGTACAGTGCTGTCAGTGACAAGATAATAGCCATATGCCTATGAGGAAGACCAGTTACTATTACTATTATTCAAATTTATACACCAACCACTAAAGCCAAAGATGAGGAAATTGAAGATTTTTTATCAACTTCTGCAGTCTGATATTGACTGAACACGCAAAGATGTGTTAATTATCATTGGTGATTGGAATGCAAAAGTTGGAAACAAAGAAGAATCACCAGTGGTTGGAAAATATGGTCTTGGTGATAGAAATCACACTGGAGATTGCATGATAGAATTTTGCAAGACCAATGATTTATTCATTGCAAATAACTCTTTTCAACAACATAAATGGTGGCTATACATGTGGACTTCTCCAGATGGAGTACACAGGACACAGATTGACTACATCTGTGGTAAGAGGCAATGGAGAAGCTCAATATCTTCAGCCAAAACAAGGCCAGGAACTGATTGTGGAACAGACCATCAACTGCTCATATGCAAGTTCATGTTGAAACTGAAGACAATTAAAACAACTCCACGAGAGCCAAAATATGACCTTGATTTTATCTCTCCTGAATTTAGAGACCATCTAAAGAATAGATTTGATGCATTGATCACCAATGACTGAAAACCAGAGGAATTGTGGGATGACATCAAGAACATGATCCATGAAAAAAGCAAAAAGTCATTAAAAAGACAGGAAAGAAAGAAAAGACCATTGGATGTCAGGGGAGACTCTGAAACTTGCCCCAGAACAGAGAGTAGCTAAAGCAAATGGAAGAATTGACAGGATAAAAGAGCTGAACAGAAGATTTCAAAGAGCAGCTCAAGAAGACAAAGTCAATTATTGTAATGAAATGTGCCAAGAGTTGGAGTTAGAAAACCAAAAAGGAAGCACACACTCAGCATTTCTCAAGCTGAAAAAGATGAGGAAAAAATTTAAGCCTCAAATTGCAATATTGAAAGAGTCCACGGGCAATATGTTGAGTGATTCAGGAAACATCAAAAGAAGATGGATGGAATACACATAGTCACTGTACCAAAAAGAATTGGTAGATGATCATCCATTTCAGGAGGTGGCATATGATCAAGAACCAATGGTACTGAAGGAAGAAGTCAGAGCTGCATTGAAGGAATTGGTGAAAAACAAGGCTCCAGGAATTGACAGAATACTCATTGAGATATTTCAACAAATGGATGCCCCTCTAGAGGCACTCACTCGTCTATGCCAAGAGATTTGGAAGACAGCTACCTGGGCAACTGACTGGAAGTGATCCATATTTGTACCCATTCCCACAGAATGTGGGAACTATTGAACAATATCATTGATATAACTTGCAAGTAAAATCTTACTGAAGATAATTCAATAATGGTTGCAGCAGTATATTGACAGAGAACTTCCAGCAATGCAAGCTGGATTCAAAAGGGGACATGGAGTGAGGGATATCATAGCTGATGTCAGATGAATCTTGGCTCAAAGCAAATAATACCAGAAAGACGTTTACTTGTGTTTTATTGACTATGCAAAGACATTCAATTGTGCGCATGGTAATAAATTATGGATAACTTTGAGAAGAATGGGAATTCCAGGACACTTGATTGTACTCATGAAGAACCTATACATAGACCAAGAGGCTGTCGTTCAAACACAAGGGGACACTGCATGGTTTAAAATCAGGAAGGGAGTGTGTCTTTTCACCATACTTATTCAACTTGTATGCTGAGTAAATAATCCGAGAAGCTGGACTATATGAAGAAGCATGTGGCATCAGGATTGGAGGAAGGTTTATTAACAACCTGTGATATGCAGATGACACAACTTTCCTTGTTGAAAGTGAGGATGACTTAGAGTACTGACGAAAATTAAAAACTACAGTCTACAGTATGGATTACACCTCTACATAAAGAAAGCAAAAATCCTCCCCACTGGACCAATAAGCAGCATCACGATAGATAGAGAAAAGATTGAAGTTGTTAAAGGCTTCATATTACTTGGTTCTACAATCAATGCTAATGGAAGCAGCAGTCAATACATCAAAAGATGTATTGCATTGAGCAAATCTGCTGCAAAAGACTTCTTTCAAGCAGTGAAGAGCAAAGATACCTCCTTGAACATTGTTGTTGTTGTTATGGGCCTTCGAGTCAGACCCAACTCATAGCGACCCCTCCTTGGGTTTCCGAGGCAGTGTCACTATGGAAGTAGATTGCCCCATCTTCCTTCTGAGAAGTGGCTGGTGGGTTTGAACCATCAGCCTTCTGGTTAGCAGTCAAGTGCCTTGTGCCTAACCTAAGCCATGGTATTTTCAATCGCCTCATATGCATGTGAGAGCTGACAATGAATAATGAAGATTAAAAAAGAGTTGATGCTTTTGAATTGTGGCGTTGGTGAAGAATGCTGAAAGTACCATGGTCTGCTAAAAGGACTAACAAATCTGTCTTGGAAGAAGAGCAGCTGGAATGCTCCTTGGAATGGTCAGACTTCATCTCACCTACTTTGGTCATATTGTCAAAAGGGACCATTCTCTGGAGAAAGATGTCATGCTTGGTAAAGTGGAGGGTCAATGAAAGAGGAGAAGGCCTTCAATGAGATTGATAGACATGGTGGCTGTGGTGATGGACTCAGGTATAGTAGGGATAGTGAGAGTGGCACAGGACTGGGCAATGTTTCATTCTGTTGTACATAAGGTTGCTATGAGTCCGAGACTTGACAGCACATAACGACAACAACATCTGATGCTTGAACTGTTGGGAACATGTAGGCCATGTGTCTCCATCATTATACACTGTCTCTCACAGTGGTCTGGTTACCCAGGATGGCATTTGTTTCTATCCTAGCTGGTAAGCTCTTGCAGAAGGGGAGCATGCCTTGATAAATAAATAAATAAATATATATATATATATATATTATTTTTATTTTTTTTAAATTGTGTGTATTAGATGGGGTTGGGAGGATACTTGGAAACTCTTTCTCCTGGGTCCTAGGAGTTCAAGCAAAATTCAATCTATAAGTCAAAGAATTAATTTAGAATTCACTAAGTTCACAGAGAGGTCAAGCATTTCCCACAAGGGCCATTGAGTTCAGAGGAATACATTGAAAGAATAGGGGTTAGGTTGCCATCATGTTCATTGTGGAAGAACTGAAAGTGCCCCAAGGGAAGTAACAAGGCTGGAGATCTGTCAGGCAGCATTTGGGGAAGAGCCCATCTGTGGGAAGGCTTGTATATTGGTTGAGAAATAGAGAACTGACATCATGGGCTAAGGGAACCCATCTGGGACTGGGATGTCAGGTCCCTTCCACTTACCACCCCCAGTCCCCATGATGTTGGTCTGTGTTCTACTCCCATCCCTGCCACTAATTTTTGTGAATATGGTCAATTTGTTTTCCTGCCCTCCGTTTCCTCATCTCTAAAATAAGGTAGACAAATAAGTGGTCGGGTTGGGCTAAATCATTCTAAGTTCCTCTTACCATTCTGAGTCAATCTGAAATAATATATTCATTATGTCTTACTGACCCTGGGCTAACCCAGGGTATAAAAAGCCAGGTTGACCTGAGAACTCTGACATAGGTCTCCCAATAAAAGCTCTTTTTCACAGAAAGCAGAGGATGGGCAGTGGCCCAGGAGATGGTTGCACCTTGCGTGCTGTAGAGGAAATGAATCTGCATTGAATCTTCAGAACAGTCCAGCTTCATCTTGTATTTCAAGTGAGCATCAGTTTCACAGCCATCAGAAAGCATAACTCATGGGCTGCACACTTGGTGCCTTGGGAAGGGGTAAAATTTTATGTGGGTTATTATTGTGTGTGTGTGGGGGGGGGTGGTAAAAATGCACAGACCAAAACATTTGCCATTTCAACCTTTTCTACATGCACAGTTATTTTCACCACGTTGTGCAACAATCACCACTATGTTTCCAACTTTTTCATCACCCTTCACAGAAACTCACTGTCTCTTCCTTAAGCAATAACTCTCCTTTTCCCCTTCCACCAGTTCCTTACCTTAATAAACTCTTATTTCTATGCATTTGCTCATTCTAGATATTTCACAAAAGTTGTTGTTGTTGTTATGTGCTGTCAAGTCAGACCTGACTCATAGAGACCCCTCCTTGGGTTTCCGAGGCGATATCACTACGGAAGTAGATTGCCCAACCTTCCTTCTGAGGAGTGGCTGGTGGTTAGCAGTCAAATGCCTTAGGCACTACGCCACCAGAGCTCCCATTTCACAAAAGTGGGACCATACAATATTTGTCCTTTTGTGTCTGACTTATTTTACTCAGCATGTTTTCAAGGTTAATCCATGTTGTAGCATGTGCCAGGACTTCATTTCTCTTATGGCTGAATAACATTCCACTGTATGAATATGTTGTTGTTGT
>NW_006921711.1:5844096-5910472 GCF_000298275.1 Orycteropus afer afer | reverse complement strand
TGTACAGTAGTACCTCATTTCAGTTTTGATTTGCATTTCTGGGATGGAGTACATTCTGATCTGCATGGATGAGAAGGTGCCACCTGGACCTTGTCTACCAGGTGGGGCTGTCTCCCACTCTAGCATTAGCTTTGAGTTTCTCTGCCAGAGAGACTTTTCATCTGGAAATTGCTAACTAAGGCAAGTGCTGAGAAGATGTCATACTTCACAGGGGTTTGCATGCCTGGAGAACATATCATCTAGAGTCACAGGAACCTCAAAGACTGATTGATTACTGATCCTGTGCCCCACCTCTGCCCCCCCACCAATCATGCTGGCACATACCTACTCCTAAGGCATCTGCATTTTGAGAAATATAAAATCAGGAGCTCTTAAGTAAGAGTCTTCACTGGTTTGCTTGAGATAAACCATGAAACAGTGCTGACTTGTGTGGGTCCTGTGTCTGCTGCTTGAGTGCTCTTGAGAGGTTGAGCCCCTCTAATCCATGAGGAACAATGGCCTCCTTGTTCTCCCTCCATTCCACTGGCTGGAGGGCACAGTTATGGTCTTTGGTATGATAGGACCAAAGACTTTGGCCAGGGACAGCTTTGTAGACCACATGGGGCCATGGAATGTATTGGGGATTGGGACTGCACCCATCCAGGTCTGAATCCTGAACTTGCCAAGGCTCTGAGGCAACTCTGTCCCTGAAAGATGAAAGATACATCCTCAGGGAGTCCAAGATGGTAGGCCAGTGTAGGTGGCAGCTCAGCTGAGCCCAGAAAGTGCAATCTGAAGGTCCAGACACCAAGTTTGGGAAGAGAAGAGATGAGAAGGGAAAGCAAAGAACCAGAGGAAGTGTAAAGCTTAAAATAACAAAGACAGGAATTTTAGATTTGAAAATGGAAACAGAGACCTATGATAACATATACAAATGGGTCTTTACAGGAATAGACACTTGTTCTGGACTGGTCGTTGTATACCTGGTGGTAGATCCAAATGATCAAAAACTATAAAAGGATAAGAACACAAGATACTGCCCCAAAAGACCAGCATGTCTTATTTCCTCAGTCCTAGGAACACACTTTACAATGCATAATGCCCAGCAATGGGCACAGATGGCAACCTGAGAGTAATGGTTTGATAGGTAATTAGAATGGGCAATTCAAACATTTGTTGTCTAAAATGTAGGGGGAGTTGTTGCCTAAAATGTAAGGGGAGATAAAGGCAAGAAGGGCTGGCTTATTCACAAGTGTGTGCTAACTCTCAACAAAAGGAGGGCGAAGGGAGGAGGTCTTCAAAGTCTTTGACTTTTCTGGAAAATAAAGGGTGAGGGAGTATGCTGGTATGACTATGCCTCTCTTCCAGAGAGCAAGGATGCTGGCATGAACAGTACTTCTTCTCACTGAAGGGAGGGGAAAGAATGATGGTACAATTTTTAATTTATATCACTAAGTTGTACAGCTGAAAAAGGTTGAATTAGCAAATGTTGTGTTACATATATTTTTACAACAATGGGAGAAAAAGCAGATGTTGATACTGCTTACATAAAACTAAATAATTCATGGGATTATTTTCTTGGTCCAGAGGTTGAGGGTCATGGTTTTGTTGGACACTCCAGTCAATTGGCCTAATAATAGTTTTAGTGTTTCTGTTCTACCTGGTTTCCTGTGTAGTGCCTAGGGTCTTAAAATCTTGAGTAGGACAAATTTTAAATCTACATATCTCTCCAAAAAACCAAACTCACTGTCATCGAGTCAGATCCATCTCACAGCGATCCCTCCTTGGGTTTCCAAGGCAGTATCACTATGGAAGTAGATTGCCCAATCTTCCTTCTGAGGAGTGGCTGGTAGGTTTGAACCGCTAGCCTTCTGGTTAGCAATCAAGTGCCTTAGGCACAACGCCACCAGGGCTTCCATATATATGTGTGTGTGTGTGTGTGTGTATACATATATATATATATATATGTATACACACACACACAGCTCCCAGCCAGCACAGAGGCTTTGAGAGGAGAGAAGCATTGTCCAAGAATGCTTCATTTATTCCAAAAACAACCTGTGACTTGCATAAACAAACAATAGTTCTCAGTTCCATCTGCTAAATGGGTATAATACCAGCTCACAGAGGGGTATGCTCAAATGAGATTGAAACTGAGTAAAGTAAAAGCTATTTTCCCCACCCTGGTACCGGGATGGGAATAGATAAGTAAACTAAATTACTCCCAACTATTTCCCCACCTGGTTAAGACAGTAATTACATAAGACCCCAGATGGGAATAGATAAGTAAACTAAATTACCCTCAACTATTTCCCCCACCCTGGTTAAGACAGATAATTAGATAAGACCCCCCCCCCATGGGAATAGATAAGTAAGGACCCACAACTATTTCCCCATCCCAGGCAGATGAGTATTCAGTTCCTTAAAGAACTGAATGGAAGGAAAACATCCTTTCCTGCAGGTGATAAACTCACTAAAAGTGTCTTAGAAAACAACTTGTAAATTAACTCTGGCCTGAGGACATGCACAATAGGGCAGAAAGGAACAAAAGTTAAATGGGAACTGACCCTCTCCCCTCTGCCCAAGCTCCAATCAGCTGATGACAGGAAGCTGATGTGACTCATCCACCTCCAGGCGCAATTGTCATCCATTTCACATCCCAAATTCCTCAACCTTTTGTGAATATGCATAACCCCCTCTCCTGAAACCTACAAAAACTGTATGTATTTCCATGGCATGTCAGGGAGTCAGATCTGGGTACTGAATTACCCCTACTCCTTGCATTGCCGCTTTGCAATAAATAATTTTCCTCTCAGTCTCGGTGTGTAAACTATTGGCTTGACTGCGCACTGGGCAGGGACCTGCGTTTGGTCCTATAACAAGAGCACAAGGTGACTCAAGAGACCACACTATGTGGACTGAACTATTAGGCAAACAAAGTTTATGATGCTGGCCTCTCCCCCTCTCCCTTCTCCCTAAACCCCACTATGGAAACAACTGTTCACAAGCACGGCCAAATTTGGAAAAGTGAAATTTAAATGAAGGAAATCATTGTATACCCATGTCCTGTTCTGGGCTTTCCCTGTGCTCTGCCTCAGGTCTAGGGTATCTTCATTCGTCCCACCCACATTCTACCTGGGAAGATCCCAGCTCAAGCCCTGCCACCTCGAAACTGAAATCCTTTCTGATTGCTAGAGCCAGACTGTCCCCTCAGAACCTCCATTTCTCTGTGCAGACTGTAACCAAACCCAGACCAGCTTGGCTGGTCCATGAAATTTTTCTGAAATCATGAGCCATAATCTTTCCTTCAGTTCCCCCATAAAACACAAAAAAAAAGGTCTTGTGACAAATAGAAAAATGCCTGCAGAAATATGGAAGACATAAATTGTTTCCTGATCAAAGCCAAGTGCCTTCATGTTGGCTGGCCTCAGTTGTCTCTTACACATCAGTTCCTGTGGTAGTTAAGGTTGTGTGTCAACTTGGCTGGGCCTGGTTGAGTGGCTGGGCAACTGGATGTAGTTATTCCCCATGATGAGACTGGTAATCAACTCTGTGGTGGAATCTACCGTGAGCAGCTGAGTAGCTGCCTTAGGGATGTGGTCTGCTTCCATATATAAGAAACAGCTTTGAGAAAGGTCTCGCGGTTTTGGCACACTTGGACCCTGCATTTAGCCAAGTCTTCATGTAGCAGCTTGCCATGTTGTTTGCTGATTCTGGGACTGTTAATGGACTTAAATTAGTGGCCTACCGTGTTGCTTGATAATCTTGGGACTGTGCCATTTTACTTGTTGACTTTGGATTTGTCAGCCTCAGCACCAGCAGCTGCCTCAGTTAATTGAGGCCGCCAGCTCCAGTGGGCCAGGAGCAAGAGTGAGAGCTGAGGCCCAAGCTCGAGGGGCTTCTACCCAGACCCGAGAGCTGACACTTTGAATTCGGACTTCTGGCTTCCTACATTGTAAGAGAATAAATCCCTGTTTGTTAAATTCATCCACCTGTGGCATTACTGCTAGAGCAGCACAAGAGAACCAAAACAGTGCCAATGCGTTTTCTGTAAATTATTTAATAAAGATTTCATTTTACATAGGTATAAAAAACCAAAAACCAAACCCACTGTCAGCGAGTCAATTCTGACTCATAGCCCCCCCTCCCCCACACTGTGTTTCCAAGGTGGTAAATCTTTACAGAAGTAGATTGCCTCATGGGCCTTCACAAAGCAGCTGGCAGGTTTGAATCACTAACCTTCTGGTTAGCAGTCAAATGCCTGAGGCACTGCACCACCAGAGCTCCTGGTGTAGCCCATGATAAATCCACAGGAAACAAGAGCCACCAGCAGAGGTAGGATCAGAATACTTTAATAAGATATCAGTGTCAAAATACAATTCCTTATAAAGTTAAGCTCCCATATCGTTATAATATTGTCAGTAGGAATTCAATAATATAATATTCATGAAGTCATTACGTTGACAGGTAAGGTTAATATGAAGCTTGGAATATTTTTCAGAGTGTTTTAGTAAAACTGCAAGGGTAAAATGCCCTTAATGCTGAAGCAACACACACAGGAAAACAACCCCAGCGTCTACATGTCAGTAACCCTTCAAGTTCTGCCGCTGTGTGTCCGGCAAAGCTGTGGTGCTAACATGACTTTGGCAACACAGTGATTAGGTATTTTTTTTCTTATTTAAGTCAGATTCCTTTTAAAAGGTTTTATTTTTTTTTGGCAATACATTCATCTGGGCTTACCAAATTTGTGTCCTGCTGTGTTTAGAAACATCTTCATTGTACTCATGACAAAAAAGTTCCTTGTAGTTGGTATTTAAAAACCAAAAGGCATCATCCCTCTTACCCAGTGAGTTACAAAGTGCTCTGGGAACACCCTATTTTCAGTGCTTCCTACCTATACATGTCACGTCAAAAAGAGGGCCTGAAAAGAGGGCCTGAGCTGGGGCCCCCGAAATTGGGCCCCATTTCTGAAGGGCCTCCTGCTGCTCACCAGCAGGGGGCACTGCCCCTTGGCCTCACAGGGCAATCTGACTGTAGGCTGAGGAAGGGCATGGGGATGGGGCTGGTCAGGACCAGCTGCCATCCCTTTCTGCACCTTCTCTCAGTTCAGCTCCACTTGCTCCCAGGTGGTTAGCCAGGAAGATGTGGACTTGATCGCTACAACTTTTCTGAAGCCTCACTTTCTTTCAGAATTCCCATCTAAACCATTTTATGGTAGTTCTGGAAATATCCAAATGTGCCATGTGAAAGACGACCATTAGAGTCACTTAGCTCAGTGCACTTGAAGGGCTAGCAACAAAACCATAAGAAAAGTTAAAGCACTTTCCTCCTCTTAGCATTCTCCCCCAGCCCACCCCCTAACCCGTGACATGCTGTCAGACCCTCTTGGCAGCAATAATAATACATACATACATAATACATATAGCACACAAGGAAAAGACAGCGCGCAATGCTCCCACATAATGATTCCATTGCTTGGATTGTTTTTCACGCCTATGGCATATCACAAAGCAAAAAGCCAACAGAAGAAAGGTCTTGAGCAGTGTTAGTACAGGGCCATGGGATACTGTACAATTCTGCAGTGTCAGCAACACAAAGAACAATAAAATTAACAGCTTACAAAAGGTTTTAAAGTGATTTTGTGAACAGTATTCCATTTCTGTTTCTAAGATTTTAGATATTACAAAGTACCCATATATGTGATGAAACACTTAACCCAGATATAAATTTTCTTTAAAAAAAAACCAAAACTCAGTTATGCTTTTGAGCAGTAAAAAAAAAAAAAAAAGAAAGAAAAAAAATCCACCAAATGAGAGGGAAAAAAACACCAGTTTAGGAAAACCCAGCTTGTGCAACCTTCATAGATAACCACATACACTGGAGTTCATTTTCACATTTCTTTTTTTTTTTCCCCATCAAAAGTTGGTATCAAAATGAGAGCAAAGAGTTGGCTTTAAAAAGACTGAAATTTACACTGCGATGATTAGGTTTTAAAAAGGAAAAGGGCTTTGGGAAGGAAAGGCCACAGATCAAGTTTGGAAGGCAAAATCATTTTTTGTTTCTCTTTGGCAACAACAACAAGTCTTTTGTGTTAAATGAAGCCAAAGCTTTCCTGACAGGAGAACAAACATAAACCAAACTTGTTAGATATTGTGGGAGTAGGGGCAGACCTATAGAAAACATAAATTAGAAGTAATTGAAGGTGGGGAAAGAAAAATCTTATAAAACTAAAGAACATTTTCATTGACAGAGCAAAATGTAGCAGGTATAACAACTGTATATTTTTAAAACATGGATAATAAAGTGAGCATCTTCAGAAAAAAGGCCACTACTTGGTGACCTGGGCGAGTTTGCAGTTAAGTACATCTTGTAAAAAGTGTGTTGGTGTTAGAAATATCTAGTTGCAAAAATAGACTTAGAGAGTGAAGCTGGCGGGCGGCGTGGCAGGGGCCTGCCGAGGGGGGAGGCCCTGGCTCAGGTGGCCTGGTCCAGGGCTCTGAGGAGGTCCCCTCCTTGCAGGAGCGTGGAGCTTCCGGGCACAGGAACATTCACCTCACAGTCATATCTGGTCAATTCAGGCAGCATATAGGGCTCAAATGAGGGCCCGAGCAGCCGGCTGGCCATCCCTGAAAGAAAAAAAAATGGCACCATATTTTAAAAGCCCTAAATGGAATGTTCGGGGAAGTGTCTAATTCTATAAGAAGCTAACAGGGATGAAATAGGCACAGGGGAAGGAAAGATGCATTTCCTGTTTCAGTGACAGAAGAGTATGGGTAGGCCAGCCCTAATCTCACTCCGTTCCCAGTGACCTACTCCCAGCTCAGAGGATGCACTCAGCAGCACAATGTGTCTGTCTCAAGACTCAGCTCAGCAGGTGAGTGCTGAGACCCAAGTCAGAGATGAAGTGTGTGATGAAGACAGCGGGCAGCAGAGACAGAATTCAGGAAGAGGGAGGCGGGTGTGGAATGAAGTCCCCATGATAGCTTCCTGGACTGGGGGAATGAGGGAACCCAAGTATATGGGCAAGGCTGGGGTGGCTGAACACCTGCACATCCATGCCCTGGCAGCAGGGAGACACACTGAGTGGAGAGAGGGAAATCTGAATCATCATGCACATGCACATGTGCACACACACAAACATGTGCACACGCACGTATGTACACACAGACACATGCAGATACATACACACGCCTGTGTCCTTCTCTGTAATTCACAGCCCTGATAATCCAGTCAGGATCGCTAACCGTGGCAGGCCTCCCTCCTCACCCCTGGGCCACCCTAGACACAGAGAGGGACAAAGGGGAAACTCCCAGCTGTCAAACCTGCCATTTCCCAGGAAAGGAGGTGTCAGCCTGTGGACACCGCCCTACCTGGCCCTCCTCCAGGAGGAAGGAGGACTGGATAGTCTGGAAGCTCTTCATTTTTGCTCCTCTAAATTGAGGGGCTGCTCTCCTTTCCCTGGCCTTCATATGCAAAGCCTCATCCCCCAGTGCCCTCTCCCTCCCGACCCAGACTCTTGCCAGCCTATGCCTGCCTGCTTCCCTCAGCCACACTCACATGGAGGGCAGAGGCTGGTCTCATGCCTCTCTGAAGTCCTCACAGTATCATGGATACTTACTCTTTCTCATTGTCCCCCTTTTACTCTTGGTCAGAAATGAGTTGAGAAGAATATGACTTTCCCTTGATTTCAAGGAAACTCAAACAGTTCATGACAGGAATACTAAGGCTGGCTACCATTTATTGAGCACCGATTTATACTAGTCACCAAACTCAACACTTCACATGCAAATTTCTCATTTAAGCTTTCTGACTTGCTCAGTCATCCAGTTAGTAAATAGCAGAGCTTGAATTTAAACCCAGAGCTGCCTGCTGGCTCTAAAGACTGGACTCTTAATCGCTGGACTATAATTTGCCCCAAACTCCATTGCTGAGGAAATCATCCTAGTTCAGGACAAAGTCTGGAATATTTTTTCAAAATCATGAATTATGTTGATGCCAAAACCTTTCCACAGAGACAACTATATTTAGCAAGATGGTAAGAGCTGAAGACAGATAGGGTAGAGGGCAGGGATCAGGTGACTACAGAGCAACACTCTCAAAAAAGAGTCCCACAGGATAGGTCCCCAAGCCCCCAAGAGCTCACCAGGCCACCCTCCTAGAAGCATGTTCTTTGTGAATGTCTTGAACTCAGAATGATGCCCCAAGTATGTTCATGAGGCATGAGGCATATGGCAACATGAAGAACTGAGTCAAAGAAACAAGCTCCTGGACTCAGGGTGGAGAGAACCCTGGATGTCTTCTGCCCACTGGCGCGCTGTTGGCAGATGGCCTGCCAACCTCTGCTGCAATACTGTCAGGAGAGGAGAGCTTGCCCAGCCCAAGGTGGCCGCCTCTCCCTGGCAGCAAGCTCTTCCTTGCACTCACCCTTGTGATGTCCCTCTCCTGGCCCTCGCCTCTCCCACTCTCCACTCTCCTCCACTCTTTCTTCTCTTTCAACTGTCCCGCACACACCCATACTGCAGCTTCAGCCCTCCCACAGTCCCTCCTATCCTCCTTGTTCTTCTAAAAACACTCCTTTCAGTCAATAGCCTTAGTTTCCAGAATGGTGCAGCCTTCTAGATGTGGCCAAACAAGTCCCCAATTCTCTGGGATCTACATTTTCTGCTCTCCTTCTCTAGCCTGAGTTTGTATTTTGGGTATGTAGCCATGTCTTGATCTCCCCCTCCCAGTGGGACCTGATCACTGAGCGCTCAGCAGGACCTTGTGGAGTTATTACATAATCAGGTGACAGGGAACCTGGAGGGGAAGACCAGTTGTTGAGTCAATTCTGACTCACGGCAACCCCATATGTCAGTGAAGAGCTGTGCTCCAAAGGGTTTCAGTGGCTCATTTTTCAGTGGGAGATCACCAAGCCTTTCTTCCAAGGCACCTCTGGGTGCATTGAAACTTTCAGTTGGCAGCCAAGCGAGTTAACCATTTGTACTACCCAGGTGCTCCAAAAACAAAACAGCTCTATCAAATTCTCATTTTAGTAGGGGGTCTGAGCCCTGGGAAAGCAGTTCTTTTCCCAAGTCATTGCTGAGCACTTCCCTGTACCAGGTGAGGTCCACGCAGGATGGGAGGAGAGGTGGGCTGCTGCCAAGGAGCCGAGCACCGAGCACCGCCACAGAGTTTCCATGTAAAGTACCTAGTGGGGGACCTGGGTGTAGCAGGGACTCAATGAAGGCAGTTTTTGAAATCTCTGATGCTTTTCTAAGTGCTAGGTAATTTTTCTCTTCTTCAAGCCAAATCAGGCAAGGTTACCAAACTCCTGCTATGTGAGGGCAGCTGGCCTGTCCCATCTCCCCAGCCCCTCAGGCCTCCCACACTCATCAGACCTTGGGATGGGGCTCCAGTTCCCGTGTACACCCACCTGACACCTTGTGAGCTGCTGGCAGGCTGTAGTCCTGGTATGGGGAGGCGTAACACTGTGGGGAAAACCCATTTTTGATGTTCTCCCCAGGGCTCATGGCTGATGGTGGCTGTGGTGGTGGCAGGTGTCTCAGGGGCTGGCTTAGGCCCCTCATAGGGTTTTGGGGAAACTCATCTGAAAGACCAAAGCCAAAGAATGAGGGTAGTGCCGGCACTGGCCAGCCTTCCTCCTCAGCGCATGCCCCCTTCCTTTTCAAAAGGCCTTAGAGCCATCAGCACTAGAGTCAGGTCCTGGGACCTTGGAGCCCAGAGATTTCTGACAGCATAATTTAAACCAGGAAGGGGGCAGCTGTGTGTATAGAAGGTGGGGCAGAGAACACTGCTCCTTTTGGATAAGGGAGAAACCAAGACTCAGTGAGGTTGGAAGCTGGTGTACCCCCAGGAAGCCCAGGGCTGCTCCCTGCTGCTCACCATTGGGTATGTTTGCTCTCAGTGGCTTGTCTGACATCAAGGGGCAGTTTCCTCCCCTGAGGCTCTTCATCCGTTTCCACATCAAATGTGAAGCACTGCCATCTGGCGGGTCCCCCTGGGTGTGGGAAGGGCAGATGTAGAAGGGAGAGAACCAGAGAACCAGGTTCCTGTGGTGAGCAGCTGTGCCCACAGTGAGCCTGGCTGCTCGCTCCTTAGAAAGGGCCACATCCCGCCCTCCCTGTTGCCCCAAGTGGGCACACTGAGCTCCTCACAGCCAGTATTCAAACATCCCATCGGCCTGGATCTGTGCTTTCAGCAGACTCCCGCCTAGGGCCGAGGGCCATGAGGGAACCCACAGCAGTGCCAGTTGAGAAGTGGCTCACCCTGCTCATGTCTTGGAAGGCTTGTTCCTCAAACTCCAGCTGTCGCTTCAGCTTTAGCTTGTTGGAGAGGGCTACCATGGCTGGGCTCATCACATCTGGGCCCCGAGCCCCGAACCCCTTTGCAGACCTGCTGAGCCCAAGAAAGTGGGCCGTGAGGGAGTCTGGAGACCACACCACCCTATGCCTTTCTTGGATCTCAGAGGACCCTTCCTAATATTGATGGCTGTGATACCTCTAAGACAACACGGCAGAATCTCAGAGGACAGGTGATGGGCACATGGGCTTGAGCTGTGCCTCTGCCCCCTTGCTCAGTTTCCTCCACTTGATGATATGTTAAACAATTTGTCATCATCACCACCCATCCTTGCCCAACCAGTGTGCCCATGCAGCCTGTGGTTTTGGCTACACTGGTGGCTGCCCAGGCAAGGTGATTTCAGTCCATAGGAGAGTTTCATCTGCCCCCCACCCCCTGCTCTCTCTCCCCTGTCCTGAACTACTCCCCTTCCCTTTGTTCCTCTGTTAATAATTGTACCTGAAGACCAATTAGGGTTCTTGTTAAAGGGCAAGAGCCCCTAAGAAGAATAACCAATGAGCCTGGGAGCTAGAATTCACATACCAACCATTAGGACTGCCCTGCTACTCCAAGCTTACATCAATTCTCAGCTGGTCAGAATGGATCATGCTGGGGAGACTAGAAGGAGCCAAGGGAAGACAGGAAAGGGAAGGCAATTGGGACTGAGTGCCACCCAGGGAGGCTGCTATGCTGGGGATCCTGGGCAGCTGAAGGGCAAGGAAATGGATGTGAATGCTTCCACTTTTCTCATCCAGGACTCCATGAGAGAACTGGGGATAGTCACTCAAATACTTTGCTATATTCTGTGGTTTGGCTGATGAACCCTGGACAAGACAGACACTTGAAGGTGTCATCTGGATGGAGACACCAGTGTTCAAGGTCTTGGATAAGCCACCTCCTCCCTTCTATATTCAGTCTGCTCTTGATCTCTAGCCCTGATAAAAGCTCGTCTCATATACTTCAAGGTGATATCCCTAAGCCTGAGCTCTTGGCATGGAAAGATGGGCTTTCAGAAAATCTGAAAGCCATGGAGTGGGAGATGAGGGGATGGGGGAAGGGAACTTTTTGGGGCCCCAGAAACCTCACGGTATATGTCTATCTGTCCCTTCCTGTTCAGCACAGCCCCTTTGGATGCAACCAAGTATCTCTGTTACTCACCTCTTCTTGAACATGGACAGATGAGGTGAGGTGACAGGGGGCCCCAGCGGCAATGTCCCCAAGGACTCAGTATGCTGATCTCCAACAGGCCACTTCGTGGGCCCAAAGTGTAATGGTGGATCAGGAGGCCACTGTGTATTGTACCTGCCCCCCATGGAGGAGAGAGGGGTGCTGGCTTGGCCACAGCATGGTGGCAGGGACGCCTTGCTCCCACCACCAAAGAAGATGGAGGACATGGGCCGGTGCTCGGGCTCTGTCTTCTTGCTTTCCAGTGGCTGCTGATACTTGTCCAGGAGGAAGGGGCTCTGAGAGGCCATTGGGGCCAGGGGCTGGAAGATGTTTGTCATGGTGCTGAAGCAGTGCTGAGGGTTAGACTGGGGGTTCTCCGGCAGGAGCCGCTCCTCTGGGCAGATGGGGCTTAGCTGAAAGTCTTCTCCATCCATGGGGATGTAGGGAGCCAGAGTCTCCAAGTCAAGCTCATTGAAATCAGTCTGAGTAAGAAGAGAGAAAGCAAAGAGGTGGTGCAGGGCAGAGACTAAGTGGTTGGTGCAGCCTCACAGACACTGTTCTAGCTCAGCCCCTCATCCCTTGTAGGCACTGCCAGTGTCAAGCTTCTAAGCACAGCTTCAGTAGCGTCACTCTCCAGCTCAAACACCCTCACTGGCTCCCTGAACCAAACCCAAACCAAACCTGTTGCCATCTAGCCAACTCCGACTCATGGTAACCTCATGGGTCACAGAGTAGAACTGCTTCACAGGGTTTTCTTGGCTCTCATCTTTACAGAAGCAGATCACTGGGCTTTTCTTCCACAGTGTCACTGGGTGGGTGTCAACCACAAACCTTTAGGTTAGTAGTCAAGGACAAAGAATTACCTAGGGACCTGCAGGGGCTCTTTACAGCCTGCCAAAAAGTTCAGACTTGTCCATGTGAGGTTTTCCCGCACACGCTATCCTTATCCTTCCTATGCACTTTATCTCCTCTTCATCCTATGCCATGGATCTCCATGCTCCACTCAGTCACCCCCTCCACTCACCACACTGAGGTCCCCCCACCCCAACCCAGCCTGAAATGCTCTCTTCTCTCCTCCTAACTGCCTAAACCCCCCATCTCTCTCACAGCCCAGCAAGCTCACCTCTTCCATAAAGCCACCCAGGCCTACTGTAGCTTGCGGTGACTCCTCCTCTCCCTGCCCTCCTATAGCACTCCGGCCTATGGGCCACACTTTAGCTCCTTGGGAGCAAAGGCCCTTTCCCTCATCTCTTTCACTTTCCCTGGCACGGGTGTAAGCATATAGTTAAGTGTCCAGGGTGTATCTGTGAGCTGAGTGTGGGGTAGGAGCCAAGTCACAGTGGGAGAGGGACTTTTGGAGGTTATTCCCTAGGTTCCTGGTACATGCTGGATCCTATAGGGAATACTCTCAGGCAGAAGTAGAAAAAAACAGTTTCTACCTTCAGAGAATTATAGCCTTACTGGGGATAGAAGGGGTATGCTACAGCTTATTAATGATGAGAACTACAGGAAAGCTTAAAGAACAGAAGCAGATGGTTATAATTAAGTACTAAGTAATATATCCTTTAGGAGTTCGGAGGACAGAAAGGGAGATGTGAAGAGCTGAAATAGGGAAAGTTATGCAGAATAGCTGGAACTTGTGCCAGGCAGGATAAATATCCAAACTGAGGAACAAGAGAGAAATTTGGGTGAATAATCCAGATTAAGATGAATGTGGAATTTATGGTGTTTTCTTGGGCTTTATGAAACCCACCATTTCATCCCTGTTGAACAATTTTTCTAAGAACACTTGGCCTATGTAATAATAAATATGCTTCTGAAAAATTGTATGTAAACGAGAATTGTCAGTCAAATATCATTTTAAAAATGTACAAAAAATATGATTATTTCAAAGAATCTTAAGATGAATATATCTGTGAAAGGAGTAATTTTCCTCTGTTTTATAAACCTGGGCATGTTCCTTATGCATAGGGCTTCTTCCTTAAAGAATGGTTGCGCTGTGGTTTTGCTTGTCATATGTTCTAAGAAAGCTATCCAAGTAAGTGGCAGATAAATAAGTGAAGAGGTGAGAATGTAAGTGCTGGAGGTGACCTGGGTAAAGCAGAGGGCAGAAGTGGGAGAAGGACATGACCATAGGTTCCATGTCTCTGCACCCTCTCCCATTTGAGAAACCAGGACCTTGGCCAAGCACTGCAACAAAGGGATGTAAGAATGGACATGAATCTTTATCACTCACCAGGTGGCAGGCACACCACACACCCCCAGCTTCTCCATGGCCACCTACCTGGGTGTTGCACTGATCCTTTGCTTCAGTGTCCATGGCAAAGAGCTTCTCGATCACTCCAATCTTCAGATCATCATCCAGAGATGTGTAATAGTCTCCAGGGCTGCTGGGCTGGGGGCCAGGAAGGAAGAGGACCAAGTCAAGGACAGGATATGGCACTGGTCTCCCTAGGAGGCCAATGTGGAAGGATCCCACAAATTCAATTCTACCCATTCCACTGAACAAGTATTTATAGACGGGGTCACAATATATGAGCTGTGTGAATTAGGTCAACTCATCACCTTCTCTGAACTTCCCTTTCCTCATCATAAAATGAGACTAATGAGACTTCACAAGTTGTCTTGAGCAAACAAGCTAAAGGCTGTGGCTGGCAGGGCTCTGAAAACTATACAGCTCTTGCCCTGTGCAGACCAATTGTTGCTCTGCACAAGGACTGAGGTAGGGGCTCAAAGCTGTGGGGGACTCAGCCCCTGTCTTCAAGTAATTTATCATTTCAGTGGGGTGGGAGATGGTAATAAAAGTACGCAAACAACTCTAACACTGGGCAAGGGGGCACAGTCACCCTACGTATGACCTGTGATGGCTTGAAGAGGTGAAGGAAAACAGTATTTCTGTCTGGACTGACCCTTTAGCCAGACCCAGAGGAAGCCAGGAGGCGCCTGCCCTCTCCTCAGCCCCACCCACAGTACTGGCCTAAAGGCAGCTTACCGTGGAGCAGCCACTGCTGCTGGTAGCACTGGGAGTGGTGCTGCCTGGGGCGGCTTCCTGGGGCACAGTGAAGGCGGGCAGGCTTCCCGCCTCTCTCCGGGTGCTGTGGCTCAACTCCCCAGCCCACGGCTGACTTGGGGGCAGGATAGCCTTGCTGTAGGCTGGGGACTCCTCAAAGTTCTGGTTCCCTGTGGAGAAATGGGCCTGATTTGGTTAACACCTATAACCACTGGGTGCACCCCAGGACAGAGAGAGCTCAAAGGGTGCCCAAAGGGCCCTAGAAGGGTTAAGCCCTTGCACTCTGAGGCTTAGCTGGGACAAATGGGCTATTAACTGGGGCTAACATTCCATTTGGAGAGTCTGGGTGGCACAAAGTATTATGAAGCTCAGCTGCTAACTAAAAGGTTGGAGGCTGAAGTCCACCCAGAGGTGCCTCAGGAGAAAGCTTGGTTATCTGCTTTCAAAAGATCACGGCCATTGAAAACCCCATGGAGCACACTCTACTCTGACACACGTGGGGCCACCATGAAATAAGTTGGAGCTGACTCAGCAGCAAGTGGTTATCAGTGCTATAATTCCACCTATAGATTCCTTTTCAAGGGAACACCCTCCTATGGCATTTAACTTCCAGAGACTAAATGTATCAGGGGCTGCTTGTTCTTCACAGACAAGCAATCCAAAATGTAAATGAGAAGGTTGTTGTTGTTGTTATTTGCCTCGAGTCAGCCCTGACTCAGCGACCCCTCCTTGGGTTTGCCAGGCAGTATCACTAGGAAGTAGATTGCCCAACCTTCCTTCCGAGGAGTGGCTGGTGGGTTTGAACCGCCAGCCTTCTGGTTAGCACTCAAGTGCCTTAGGCACTATGCTACCAGAGGGAAGAGAATTAGGCAATTTGCCTCAGTGCTACTGCAAAACAGGGAAGTTGCAAGACATCTTTTCTAAGGGCCTTCTGCCCTTTTGGAATCTCTAAAATTGTGATTTTCAAGTGGCCTCTCAAGAACACTAGTGAAGGCCAACATGTAAGGTGGGTCAGTCAGGGTAAGCAGAGATGGGTAAAGCTATTGTTCCAGTAGCCATTGCAGGGCTGGGGAAGGGGTGGCATGGAGGGGGCTTCCCAGGGCATACATCATGTTTCCAGAATGGGAATGGAAGAAAGTGCTGAAAACTCTGCCTTGGGCCCCAGTGATCTCTGTACCCAGAGAGGTGGGCACATGTCTTATGGAAACAGTGTATTTGAGAGCTTCATCCTGAATCTGAATCTTCTCTGTGTTCATGCTATTGAAATGATTCCCCTCAGCATTATTTCAACTTATCCCTCTACCTAAAAATACTCTATTTATCCTTCAAGACCCAGGTGGAATCTGCCCTCTCTTCTGTGAAAGCATCCCAGTGTGTTTGTTCCAGATCTTGACACCCCCCACCTCCTGCACCCACATCCTCAAACTCTCACTGCCTGTGGTAGAGAATCAACTCTTCAAACACCTTCCTCTCACAACCCACCTGGCTCAGCAAGCTATGAAGTCAGACATAGGACAGCCTTATTCAGTGGCAGTTATATATGACATTCTTTTTTGCCCACCACAAAATCTGGCCACTCTGTGGCCTAATAGATGATAAGCAAGACTCAGGGAAGGGGTAGCTCTGATTAAGGAAAAACTGTAGCAGGAGGCCTGTTATGATAAGAACTGCCTCCACCCCAATAGGATGCCACTGGCCCCCACTCAGGTAAGAATCACCCACCGAAATCCAAGGAAATGATGGCATCTCCTGCAGTGGGGGCCAGCTGGGCCAGCTCTTCGGGCTCCTCCTTCAGCTTGGTGAACAGGAAGTTGCTCTTCTCAGACACGGGCACCTCATCACTATTGTCAAAGATGCTGTTCATGGTCATCAGGTGGGGCTTGAACAGGGATTCAGTCTGGTCCATGGAGAATACCACATCGTTCTTCTCAATCTCACTGATGGGATAAGAGGGTACTTCAGACCTTTCACATTTCCTAATAAATCCCGTTGCTTCCCCAGACTCATAGAAAACCTGACAGATAAGCCTCTCAGCCAAAATGATGGCTAGGGACACTGTGTGCCCAGAGCTACGCAGTATGTTTGTTGGCCATGTGGGTAGCGACAACTTCAGTGCCTTCTGAACACATATCTGCTTGGATGTGGTTTTTTTACTGTACTTGAGATGGGCATGTACAAGCAATGGGAGTGTTTTTGTCTTACCTTAGCAATGACTTTATCTGCCTTTCCTCCCAGGTGCTATATAGTAAAGATGCTACATTTTCTTTTCCCAGAAAGCTTTAGCAATTCTTTTCCCTTTTTCCCAGTCCAGAAAATTTTTGCCTACTGTGTGTTATCTGCCTTCCCATCTGGGGCATGGGATAAATGAGATAATGACAGGCAAGGGGAAGGGCAGGAAAAACACCATAAAAGGAGAGCCCAAGTACCCCACTGCTCCCAAAACACCCACGGAAGGTCCCCTGAGTCACACTGATTAGCACTGCAGAGCTCCTAGATGGGGACGAGTCCAGAGTTCTGAGAGGCCTGGTTTCCCTGGGCCTGTATCCTCAGTCTGCAAAGCTGGGCACTCTACCCCATCTCCAGTCACAGGCCCACCAGCCCTCGCTGTGCTCACCTTAGGACATAGTTGACACACATGATGCACTGAGGCTGAAGGTTGCGGGGGTTGTAAATGACTGTCCCCTGGGTCTCCAGCCACACATAGCCCCCGTGCTTTGCGAGCATCCGGTACTGGCCACTCACCACTTGACCCTTGGTGCACACTAGGGGAGGAGAAATAGATCCACAGGTCAGAGAGCTGGGTGAGTAGAGTGTACCGCAGGGCAGGGAGACCCCCTTGGGAGTAGTCCAGGGGAGAACTGCCAGGACCGGGTACAAGGACATTGAGGACTGGGGAAGGGAGCTTAGAGATCACCTCACCCAATCCTTCACTTTAAATACAGGGAAAGGAGGTCCAGAGAAGTTAAATGGCTTGCCCATGGCCTATCAGTGAGGGAGGGGCCCACTACACTAGGCTGCTTTGCTGCTGACCCATCACCAATCCCCTGACAATTATCCTCATCTACCAGCTCAGATGTAAGTGGAGAGAGCAATGCCTCATTTGGCAAATGCTCCAGGGAATGGACACTTGCAAGTAGCTTGGAGAAAGCCTGCCTTCCTCCGACTCACCACACATATTCTGCTTGTTCAATAAAATCAGGTTTGCTTTTTTTTCCCCTTTTAAAATCTATATTCCTGATTTTTCTAGGTCATCTATCAGGCCCGGCACCTTTGAGGCCATGGAAGATTTGTGATCCACACCAAAGGCAGAGGCAACAGCCTCCTGCCCATCTTCCCACCCCCACCCCCACCCAAGCTGGAGTTGAGGAAGGACTGAGGTCCCAGCAGCCTACATATAGCCTCTTCATAAGCTGTGACAGGCCCTTCATGTTCCTTCTCCCAGCTCCCCAGCTAGACTGCCTGCTTATGACTTCTTTGGCTTTCCAGATTGTTCTAAATGTTCTCCCACTAGGGAAAGGGGTTCCATATCCTGGAGTGCCCTCTTCTCCAGCCCAAAATACTCGATCTGCTGCTCCCACTCAATATGAATAAATACACTCCTTTGAATTTAAGTCTACTAATGTAAGGAGCTCTGGTGGCGTAGTGCCTAAGGCACTTGTCTTCTAACCAGAAGGCTGGTGGTTCAAACCCACCAACCACTCCTTGGAAGGAAGGTTGAGTAATCTACTTCCTTAGTGATACTGCCTCAGAAACCCAAGGAGCGATCGCTATAAGTCAGGTCCGACTTGATGGCATATGACAACAACAACAACATTAGGATATCTGGTAGTTTCCCGATTTGCCCATTTCTGTTCATTCCATGGCAATTCCTTCCTCAGAACTCTGATTCAGAAGCCCTTTAATCAAGGAGAACTGGGAAGTGGCATGGTGGAAAGATTAGGTACTCTTGCTAGCTTGGGGACTCTGGGAAAGGAATAATCCTTCTTGGTTTTGGTCTCCTCATTGCAAAATGGGATGGTGATTAATAACCAGAGTAATGATAATAATTATCATTAGCTATCCAATATACTGCATCAGTTTGTAGTGAGGATTCAAGGTGCCTCTTGGCTTATCAGGTACACAGATGTTGACTAAATATCACTGATGAATGCTAATGCTGTTAAGGAAAAGCCATGTTTTCTTCAAAGTAACTAATATGTATACTGCCCAGGCCTTCTCAGGGACAGTATTACATGGTTGTAGTTGATGTTGTGAAGGGCCTTGTGGGATAATATCCATGTTTTCTGTAAACCCAGAGTCTCCCCAGTTCTCCTGGTAGGTCCTTGGGCCACAGGCCACTGCCCCCTCTGCCACTTGTGTGTGGTTAAGGACTACAGTTTGGTTCACGTTAATGCTGTTAGTAATCCTTTACTTGTTTGTGTGATACATTTTTCCCTCTTCCCAAATTGATCAAGCACCTCAAGGTGTAGGACCTACTGTAATGTATATTTATATAGTGCTTTGAAGGGTTCACAGCTATCTCACAGAATTCATTTCCATAAAGCAATAAAAACAGCAGCTGGCACATAAAAGCACTCTGTATATTATCATACCTCATTTAATATGTAACAACACCATGAAGTATCTATTCTTATTCCCATTTTAAATCTGAAGAAACTAAGGCTTAAGACTATTAGTGATTTTCTGAGAGACCCCCTTTTAGTGAAAATAGTAGATGGATTTATAGTCTGAATTAAAGACTTCTGTCTAAGCCTTTTTTTGTTGGCTTGTTTTTTGTCAAAAAAAAAAAAAAAAGCCCAACAACTTAATTTAGGTCTAATTTATATTCAATAAAAATGCACTCATTTTAAGAGTACAGACCAATGAACTGTGACAAATGTATGCACCCATGTCACACTATCACCAGAATCAAGGTAAGAACTTTCCTGTCACCCTCAAACTTCCTTATACCTCTTCCTAGTCAATCCCCATGCCCACTCCTGCCCCAGCAACTGCTGATCTGTTTTCTGTCACCAGATATTGAAATAGTCTTTTCTAAGTTTTTGTGTAAGTAGAATCATACAGTATGTACTCTTTTGTGTCTGCTTTCTTTTCACTCAGCATAATGTTTTTGAGATTCATCACATTGTTGTATCTCTTTTTAGTGTGTCCCTCTTTATTCCATTTAATGAATATATCAGAATTAGTTTATCCTTTTGCCCACTGATGAATACTTGAGTTGTTTCCAGTTTAGGGTTATTATGAATAAAACTGCTATGAACCTTTGTGTACAAGTCTTTGCATAGACATATTTTCCCGTTTCTCTCAGATGTACCTAGGAGTCCAATTGCTGGGTTACATGCTTAGTATGTATTTACTTCCTAAGAAGTTGCCAAATTATTTTCCAAAGTGGTTGTATAATGCTAGCCTAACCTTTTTAGCAAAATTCTATGTTGCACAGAGGATAGCTATTATCTTCTTTTACCATGAGGAAACTAAGGCCAGAGGGGTTGTGACTTGCTTGCTGTCGCACAGAACAACAGTGACAGAGTCTGGGCAAGATGACAGGTCTTACGCCTCCTAGGTTAGCGCTCCCTTACTACATTCGCTTGAGCCACAGCACTGGGAAGAGTAAATTTGCTCTTGCTGCTGTCCTAAACAATCATGCACACCTTGGCCAAGAGAAACAGCTTTTGTCTTCCCTGTTCTGTTATTGGTCCCATCAAGGCTCCCTTGCCACGGTAAAATGATTCTTGCACAATTTCAAGTCCCTGGAGTTAACTTATTTAGATGGTTCTAATGCAGACCAAATTCAGGGCTCTAATTCTTGTTGATTAAACAGTACAGGGAGCAAAGGTTTTGACTCCATTTCTAGCGCTCACAGGCAAGGATCTGCTCTGTCAGTGGAATATAATTACACCAGCTTTCTAATCATCTGCTCATTAATGCCAGCCTTGGTGAGGGACCTGCTATTTCATAGATAGGCTTTTTATGGCTTTTAATCTTGTTTCCCTAAAAGCACATAATGTCCTCATACAACAAAGAGAAGCTGAGCACCCCCACCTCATGAAAGTAACAATGCATAAATAACAAATCCATTTGAAGATGATGGCTTTCAATTAACTAAGTCTGGTTTGAGGACTGAGCTTCCCCAGTCATTTCAATGTTAAACGTTTACAGGCTGAGACACGCGCATACATGTGTGAATTCAGGACACCTGTGTGTAGATCTGGACCAGCCTCAAGCCTGGAACTACAATTACTCTCTAGCATAAGTGTGAGTCTGTGTGCAACTTCATTTGCACAGACCCAAAGACAAATCCAAGAGAAAGAGAGAAACAGGAATAAGTGCTTCTTTATCAATTGACACTAACCCAGTTTCCAATTCATCCAGGCTTATCAAACCTTTGCTGGATTTTTCTGACTAGGTAGCAGGCTCTGAGCTCAGAGCTGCTTTACTGGCCTCCACTGGGGAAAGAAGACAGCTTGTGATTTCTATTGTGTTGTGAATTGCCTTTTAGAGTGTCTAATAATTAAATAGGACCTCTGGTGGCACAGTGATAAAGTACTTGGTGGCTAACTGAGGAGTTGGCAGCATGAAGCCATTCAGCAGTTCAGTGGGAGGAAAGACCTGATAATCTGCTCCTGTAAAGATTACAGCCTTGGAAACCCTCTGAAACAGTTCCACTCAGTCATAAAGATTGCTGAGTCAGAAGGCACACAACAACGATTAAACAGTCCCTAGGTGGCGGCTAACCTAAAGGTTCAAAGTTTCAGTATACCCAGAGGTGCCTCAGAAGAAAGGCCTGGCAATCTACTTCAGAAAAATCAGCCACTAAAAACCCTGTGGAGCACAGTTCTCACTCCCATGGTGTCACTGTGAGTCAAAATTGCCTCCATGGCAGAGAGCAAAGTGAGAAACTTCTCTGAGATATTATAAAGGACCATGTTACACTGTCAGATCAAACCCAAAAAACACAGTGAAGAGGCAAGGAACCAATGAGAAAGAAGATATAATTTCTTAAACCAAAATCCAAACCAAACTCATGGCCGTGGAGTCGGAACCAACTCATAGCGACCCCTCTGTGGGTTTCCAAGGTGGTATCACTATGGAAGTAGATTGCCCTATCTTCCTTCTGAGGAGTGGCTGGTGGGTTTGAACTGCCAGCCTTCTGGTTAGCAGTCAAGTGCCTTAGGCACTATGCCACCAGAGCTCCTTGGGATAGATGGATGGCTATAGGGACAGTGCACAAATAGATGCCCTTCCATTTTCTTCATTGCTATTTGCAGCCACAGCCAGTCCTGGAAGTCCAAGGCCAGCAAGGCCACTGTGGATCTTCTCAGACACCCACTTTCAAACCTTCTATAATCTTTTCAGCACCTCCTTCTGCACTACTGTGGGGATTTGTTTTGAAGCAGGATGTCGCAAATACTTTTTTGACACATAAGTTTATCATTCATTTAATATCTGCTCTGTACTAGACACCACGCTAGAAACTGAAGCTAATGGTGTGAGCTACTGTGCTCCCAAGGAGACCATAGTTTTCCTTTTTCCCTTCAGAAATAAGATCCTTTAGGGCAGGGATTAATCCTACCAATTTCTCTCTCCTCCAGTGGGCCAAGTACAAGGTTGTAGGTCCACAGACCTTGTATGCTCATGTGCTGTATGGATTAAATGAAACTGTCCCAGATCACCTGCAGGGAAGCCTGTAACGGCACGGCCAAGTGAAAGCTCTAGAACTACCCTGTTGGTACCCATCAACCACCTGTGGCTATTTAAATTTAATTAAAGTTAAAAATTTTTAAAAATTCAGTTCCTCAGTTATACTAGTTACATTTCAAGTACCAATGGCCACATGCAGATAACACAGATATAAAACATTTCTATCACTGCCAAAAGTTCTATTCGGCATCATTGCTCCAGAACTCTTTCATAACTTCGTTTCTTTCAAGCTAAAAAGCATGCACAGCTTCCATGTGCCATCACTGGTTGCTTAAAGATCCTCCCCTTCAACTGAGTTCCCTTGATCAAGCAGTAATTTCTTAGAGAACCATGGCCCACCTCTAATATACAGCACTAAATATCAACATATATCTATTCTTCCATCAAAGTGAAATATTAAGTTGGTGACATATAGTCTTCTCCTCTGCCTAGCCCAGTCCTATCCCATCCTACTCAAGTGTTCTATTATCTCCTTCCCTTAACTCCCCTTGTCCTCATCTTCTCTCAATGGATGCACTTGCATGTATAGCACATAACACAAGCTCATTATAGGTTGCCTTGTATTGCTCTCTACAATGTTGTTCCATATGCTTGTGCAGATTGTTCACTGCAAAGGTGCTTAGTGGGGGTGGTCCATGGAGATTGAGATCCAGCTCATTCCTATTCTCTAAGCCATGTGCATTGGTGGGGTGTGTTTGTGTGAAGAAGGGGTCCTCATTCTAATTTGCAT
Source organism: Orycteropus afer afer (assembly GCF_000298275.1). Taxonomy (NCBI): domain Eukaryota; kingdom Metazoa; phylum Chordata; class Mammalia; order Tubulidentata; family Orycteropodidae; genus Orycteropus; species Orycteropus afer. The sequence goes on along the minus strand of NW_006921711.1, from coordinate 5,887,547 downwards.
GAAACAGTCCTGGTTCTCTAGCCATCATGAGGGTGTAAGTCTTCTCTGCCATACAAGATGGTGTCTCTGTAAAGGAAATAATAAGATCTTCTTCTGTCCTACCAATCACACCCCACTCAGGCCCAGATGCTATGGATACAGGGAGGCCACATGAGATGCCCCTAGAACTTACAGTTCTGGTGACTTTTGGTCATGTTCTCTGAATCCAATGCATGGTAGAACTCATAGGCTGAGCGGCCCAGCAGCTCCTCAGGGTGGTAACCAATTAGGTCTGTGATTCTGAATTTAAGGGGGGAAAAAAAAAACAAACAAGCAAGTAGAGATGAGATATCATATTAACCTGGTGTAGGATGTGGGCAGGGGCTCAAAAAGCTAACCCAAGAGGGTAAATCAGATGTACCCACTCAGATGAATGCACTCCAGAGTTCTGGTGGGGCCATTCATGCAATCAACTTCATGGTCAACCCACAGCTGTGGGCTCCACCTAAACCCCACTGTTCCTGCCCTTCCTGAAGTCATGCTTGGGGAGGAAGGAAAAACACTTATTCAGGGGACTTCCTTTCCACCTCAATGCACACATATGCCTATTCTCCAAGAGACTTAAAAATCACCTCCCTAAGTTTTGCAGACAAAGGAGATCCAGGGAGGGCAGACAATTTGCTTGATGTCCACACAAAGTGGCCCAGGACAGTGCAAGAATAAAAACTGGGGTCTCCTAATTACTATTATCTAGCTTAATCTAGTGGAAGGTGATATAAATGAAAAGGGAAAATGATGTGGCACCAAGTGGGGAAAAAAAATGTAGAGCTGGACCTTTGTCTCTATTAACCACAGAGTAAGCAGAGCCCTGGGCAGCGAGAACCCCATGTATGTTTAAGAATTCACTCCTGTGAATGCTTCCCTCAAATCTTGCCCATAATGTCAGATACCTCTTAGACATCAGGTGTGTCTCCCAGAGCTTCTCCTACTTGTCTCTCCCTATTTCAAGGAAAGGGGGAAGGGCAAGGGGTGCTGAGAGGAGGAAACATAAAACCATAGTCATAGAAATGTGTCTCCTCATCACCAGTAAAAAAAAATTTTAAAAAAACAATCCAGTTTGTCATCAAGTCGACACTGACTCATGGTGCCCCCTGTGTGTCAGAGTTGAACTGTGCTCTGCAGGGTTTCCAACGGCTGAGTTTTTGGAAGTAGATCTCCAGGCCTTTCTTCTGAGGTGCCTCTGGGTGGACTTGAACCTCCAACCTTTCAGTGCTAACTGAAAGCATGATAACCATTTGCACCACCCAAGGACTCCTCATTACACCCTCTGATAAATGGACAGCTCTGGAATAACTATCTTGGCTGTCCCAAATGTGGAGAATCAAGAAGAATCACTTAACACTCTTAGGGCCATTTGATCTGTCCTGGAATCATTAAATAAGCAAAATACCAAATTAGCTGCTTTCCCTACTATGTAAATATTATTTCAATTGGCATAATACCTAAGTATTATTTTTCAAAAATCTTTCTCTTACACATTTTTTTTCTAATGAATTCATTATCCTGTTTACTTTGCCTATCACAAGTTAGAAGTGAGGCTCTCTGTTCTCATCTCTACCAGCCCTATTTGAGAATGTGTGACTTTGGGCATGGGCCTGTCATTTACCCATGTCAGGATTAACAGATAGTATGGGCAAGAAAGCAGAAGCAGAAAGCAGAAGCAGTGGATCCTTGGTTTCCTGTCTCTACTCTCTCTCCCTCCTAACTGGTTAACTTGTATATGTCTGTCAGGTTAAACTATCCTAAAATATCACTTCCACCCCACCAGCTTCCCTTACTGCCAATCACATCAAGAGTAAACTCTACCTACATTCTAAATCACCCCATAATCTAGACTTCCAAGCAATCTGATTTTCCACTAATCTGCAGCATGTGTAGCGTGACCTCTTGTCCTGGCAGACCCCTCTCCTCACAGCTTCCCACACCTGGTAAACTCATTATTGCTGCAGAACTTGTGGGCCTTTTCTCCTCCCTGCTGCTTCAAGCCCTGACTACTGCAGGGCCAGCTCAAGCCCTCACCTTCTTCGGAGAGCCTTCTCTAATTCCTCCAGGTTTTGCCAATGTCTCCTTCTCATGAAGTCCTAATGAGTGTCACAATGTCATAGATAATTATGCATTTGTCTCTTCACCTCCTAGGTCGCCAACCCCTAAACTCAGGGGCTACTTTCTCCCTTTGTCTCCCCTACTACCAGGTGCTCAGCAAATACTTGAACAGCTGCTAGGTGGGCTGAGTTTTTCTTTGGACCCAAGGTACAACCAAGGTCCTGTCTATCCCAATGCTGCCAAGGGATAACTTTTGGGCACTAATGAGCTACTTTTCTTCCTAGAAAGTGATGGAGCTGTCAATGCATGCTAGCATGCTCACTCAGGCACACACACGGCCTTCAGCAGAAACCTCTCATGATACTCAATCTATCCTTTCTCTATTCTGTAAGGTTCCTGGTTTTGATGGGAAAGAGTCCAAGGAAGGGCAAGTTTTTGGCTTGGGTGAGACTAGGGACTAAAGCCCTTGTTAAAGAAGGGTAGTACAGCAGGGCCAAGCAACTTAAGCCTCAGTTCATTGAGCCCAGCAGAGATTTCTCCAGAAAGATTCCAGCAGGACCCCAGCCCAGAGCTCACTCACACCAGCCAGCTAGACTCAGACTGGGTGGGAAGGTCTCTGAACTCAGCAGCAGCAGACATATGCCCCAGTAGTCTGGCTGGGAGCAGACACCCAATGGTACCTCAGCTAAGATGGAGCCTGGGGGAGAATAAGGAGAGAGAAGACAGTGCTGGACCTTCCTTCCCTACAATTAAATTTCTTCTCAGCCTAGTCAAATGCCTTTCAAGCTTGGGCTGGGCATCAGAAGTACTGATGGGCCCTGCTCACAAATGGCCAGCCATTTACAGAATCACTGATTTGGAGATACACTACTTCTGTTCCTGGGCTGGTCTAGAATTTTCTAGAGACCCTCAAAGTGAAGCTATGGAGATTCTGGGAAAGAGCTGATTCCACTCTCTATAGAAATTTCATTTCAAGATTAGTATGCTTAAGTTAAACTGTTCAGAGTAAATGTTTATTATAATCAACCTGATAAGATGGTATCCTTTATCTAATGAATGTACCATTCATTGAAAAGCACACAATAGGCATGTTTTAGAAGTGGACAAACAAACCTAGTTTTCAGAATTGCCAGATATCTTCCTAGTGGCAGCTTACATTTATCTTGTCAACTAAAATAAATATTTGATGTCTCTCTCTTCATTCCTTTAAACTGACTACTATAAAAACTGAGAACACACATACCCCAAACACAATTGAAGAACATTTGAGTTGTCAAACTTCACAAAGCCAGGAAACCCCAACTTAAAGCTAATGGTCATTTGCCTCTATCTGCAGGCACACAGACGCCAGTGGAGAGGTTAATGAACCAAGCTTGTTTATAGGGTCGGTACCACAGTGCAGAAGGGCCTTCCCACTGACTTCCTTTGGTTCCAGAGAAGCCTTCAGAGCTGGGCTATGATAACACAACTTCATCTGCTCTCTCCATTAGGGGCAGGGGAACTTCTTTTTCTTTCTTTCTTTCTTTCTTTCCTTCTTTCTTTCTCTTTCTTTCTCTCTTTCTTATTAAGGGCCACTGACTCACTGGGAGAAAAAATCAGTTTGGGGTAACCCATAAATCTAAAAATCAATCTGTAAGGCTGTTCTGTTTTTAGAAAAGAGTGAAATTTAATTCACCAGATTTCAAAAATGAGAAGAAAAGTTACTCTTTAATAATGAAGTGAAAAAAGCAGACCAAGGATGAAGTTGGGAGAGAGGTGTAGACAGAGACAGCCACAAGAAGGCAGAAGAAAAAGGAAGGAAAAAAGAAAGAGAAAGGGTTGTTAAATTCTGAAATTAGTGTTAGCCCAGGTAAATTTGTGTGTCAGGCTGTTGGGGTTTGAACTTCAAATATGCCTTAAAAATGTAAAATGACAGTGAGTTTTTGCTCTTCAATCAATTGCTCTTTGTCCATTAAAATGTTCAGAGGCTTTGTTCAAATGGAGTCCCTCTGGCAGAGTGATAGAAAGAAAATGATTCTCTTGGCTACGGTGTTATGGCCATCACCTCAAGAAGCAGATGAAAGCCTGCCTCAGGCCTAAGATGGCCTACTCCTGTTCTCAGTGTGTACCCACGAAATCCACATGGACCACAGCTATCAAACCCGTGACTTCAGAAGCCACTACCTGGAGTCAAATGAGGTCTGGCCATAGTCAACTATGTGAGCAAAGGATTTGCTAAGTAAATTAATCATGTAAACAAGATGGTGAGAAAGTAAATACTTTCTTAAAACTACTTTAAGAGGATAAAAGTTTTAAGTTCTTTGTAACCACCTATTTGTTTTTCAAAGAATGTATTTGTTAATAAACTAGATTTATATTAAAGTCTGCTCTCTTTCCTTCTACCCTTTTGGCAATGGCCTCTCCTAGGCAACATGTGATTCACCTCATTTTGGTTTCTGTAGGGAGCTCTGGTGGCATAGTGCCTAAGGCATTTGAGTGCTAACTAGAAGGCTGGCAGTTCAAACCCACCAGCCACTCCTCGGAAGGCAATCTACTTCCTTAGTGATACCGCCTTCGAAACCCAAGGAACGGTTGCTATGAGTCAGGTCCAACTCAATGGCAGTGTTTTTTTTTTTTTTTTTTTTTTTTATGTGCTTATAAGCACTGCAACTGAGTTTCCTTAATACTCAGACTACTTACTCACTGAGATTCCAATGCCTCCTTGTTACTTTTAATTCAGATTTTGTTAGCTTTAAACAACAGTACTTAAGCCTTTTCTTTAAATACTACGTGGTTATATAAAATCTATATGATTGGCTCTGTAGTTAATGCAAAGTTAATTGCCATCCTGGCAGTGTGGTGGGTTGCAGGGCTGCCTATGTTTACACATAGGAAGTCAGCCCAGGCCCAATCCTGGCATGACTATCCTAGGTTTGCCAGCAGTTACCACAACGGCTTTTCATTCCCCTGAAATCCACAAGCAGTCGGAGGAATTCAGCCTTAAATTACAGCAAGAGATAAGCAGATTACGTAGAGGGAATAATTTTTGAATATTGAACTTTGAAGAAGCCCTGGTGGCGCAATGCTAAAGTGCTCGGCTGCTATCTGAAAGGCTGGCAGTTCAAACCCACCAGTGGCTCTGTAGGAGAAAGACCTGGAGATCTGCTTATGGAAAGATAACAGCCTAGGGAATACCACAGGGCAGTTTTACTTTGTCTACGGGGTCGCTATGAGTTGGAATTTACTCCACGGCATACAACAACAACATTGAACTTTGAAATAAATTCCAAAAAGAATTCATAGAGCTACCTCTTGTGGGGGTATTTTGGGCATACAGGATAAAATATAAACATTTCGTAAGTCCTCAAACTCTGTTAGACTGATTTAAACAGTCACCTAGCAGAGACACAGATGCATAAGGAGAGCATTTAACCTTTCTTCTAACTCAAAGATTCTTAAAGAGACACACTACATTCTGTTATCTAAGAAATGCAGAGAAAGGTGTGTGCCTGTAAAACTATTTAGAATACATTACGTATGAAATTAAACTACTGCGTGGAATATATTAATCTGAAAGGTTACCTTGAATTTAAAATGATACCTATTCTCTATGAAAAGTAGAACAAAATAATTATATCAAATATTTCTTAATATGCAAAGAAAGTATAAAAAATTTTGTTATTAATTTTCCTGAAGCCAGCCTATTTTCTTCTCAAACTTCAATACCATTGCCTTCCAGGTGGACTAGGCTGTGTGTGTGTATTTTACAACTCATAGTCCTCTATGATTTTCTGTACTGACATTCTTGTATGACCAACTCTCCCCTCACATTTCTTATCTCTACTATTCCTGACTTCTTTGAACATAAAGAATTCATCATCAATTTAATCCACAGAATTTGAAATGCAAACATCTTATTTACTTAGCTGTAACTGCTGGTATTATTATTTTGTTCTTTTCATTTTTTATTGTGATTTGGATGAAAGTTTACAGAGCAAATTCATTTCCATACAGCCGTTCATATACATTTTGTTTCACGACATTGCCTGCAATTCTCCATAATGTAGCATCTCTCCTACCACTTCCTCCCCATAGATACCTCTTCCCTGTGTCCTGCTGCTATTATTGTTCTTCAATCCAATCGCAAAACAAGAGTTGCCTTCAAATTCTTTACTTTTTCTGTAAAGATTCCATGACCTTTGTTCATTTGAATTTTTCGATATATTTTTTCCCAGTTTTATTGCTCCTCTCTACATAATTTGCTTTTGCAATTTATTTATAAGATACAAGAAGACTCATAAAACTGACACAATCAGTGGGATTATGTGAAGTAGAAAGACTTACCAAAAAAACCATTTGACTCATAGTGACCTTTCCTTGGGTTTCTGAGGTGGGATCACTATGGAAGTAGATCTTCCAACCTTCCTTCCAAGGAGTGGCTGGTGGGTTTGAACTGCCAGCCTTCTGGTTAGCAGTCAAATGCCTTAGGCACTACACCACCAAGCTCCCTAGAAGGACTTGGCCTCACCTTTATCGATGACTGGGTTTCTTTCAGAGTTATTATCTTTTGCCACTAGATGGCACTTCCTTGTGAATTTAAGAAATACCCATTTTAAAGTTAAACTACTTGGGAATAAGTATTGTCTTCCTTTTGGGTGAATGGAATGTTCTATTTTGTACTATTCACTGTGGTGTAAGTTGTCCATGTCTCAAACTATAAACTCTTAGAGAGCAGCAATCATCTTTTATATATATCTAATGTTGTTGTTGTTGTTATGTGCCGTTGAGTCAGACCTGACTCATAGCAACCCCTCCTTGGGTTGCCGAGTATCACTACAGAAGTAGATTGCCCAACCCTCCTTCTGAGGAGTGGCTGGTGGGTTTGAACTATCAGCCTTCTGGTTAGCAGTCAAGTGCCTTAGGCACTATTCTACCAGAGCTCCTACCTTTATCTAATAGTCTCCAGAAAATGGATAGAAAATGCTCAGTAAATAACCAAAAACCCACTGCTGTTGAGTCAATTCCAACTACTAGCAACCCCCACTGGGTTTTTGAGGCAGTAAATCTTTACAAAAGTAGATTGCCCAGTCTTGCTTCCATGGAATGGCTAGTGGGTTTGAACTACCAACCTTCTGGTTAGCAGTCAGATACTTTAGGCACTGTGCTACCAGAGGCCCTTCAGTAAATAACAGTTCATGAATTTTTGTTGCTAGGTGCCGTTGAGTCTGCTCCAGTTCACAGTGACCCTGTGTACAACAGAATGAAACATTGCTCAGATCTCTCCTGTGCTTGAGCCTATCATTGCATCCACTGTGTCCATTCATCTCATTGAAGGTCTTCCCGTTTTTTGCTGACCCTCTATTTTACCAATCATGAAATCCTTCTCCTGGGATTGATCCCTTCTGATAGCATTACCAAAGTCTGTGAGATGAAGTATGACCATTCTCCCTTCTAGGGAGCATTCTGCCTGTATTCCTTCCAATACAGATTTATTCATTCTTCTGGCAGTCCAAAGTATTTTCAATATTCTTCAGCAAAACCACAATTCTAATGCATCAGCTCTTCTTTAGTCTTCCTCACCCATTGTCCAGCATTCCCATACATATGAGGCTATTGAAAATACAGTTGCTTGAGTCAGGTACACCTTTGTCTTCAACATGACATCTTCATTCTTTGATGCTTTAAACAGGTCTTTTGGCAGCAGATTTGCCCAGTGCAATACAGCATCTGATTTCTTGACTGCTGCTTCCATGAGTGTTAATTGTAGATCCAAGTAAAATGAAATCCCTGACAACTTCAATCTTTTCTCCATTTATTGTGATGTTGCTTATTGGTCCAGTAGTGAGGATTTTTGTTTTCTCTTTGTTGAGGTGTAATCCAAACTGAAGGCTGTAGTAAGTGCTTCGAATCACCTTCACTTTCAGCAAGCAAGGCTGTGTCACCTGCATATTGCAGGTTGTTAATGAGTCTTTCTTCAATCTTGATGCTACATTCTTCTTCAGAGAGTCCATTTTCTTGGATTATTTGCTCAGCATACAGATTGAATAAGTATGGTGAAAGCATACAATCCTGACACACACTTTTCCTGATTTTAAACCACTCAGTATTTCCTTGTTCTGTTCAAACAACTGTCGCTTAGTCTATGTACACATTCCTCATGAGCACAATTAAGTGTTCTAGAATTCCCATTCTTCACAATGTTATCCATAATTTGTTTTGATCCGAATAGTGGAATGCCTCCACATAGTCAATAAAACACAAGTAAACATCTCTCTGGTATTCTTTGCTTTTAGCTAAGATCCATCTGACATCAGCAATCATATCCCTCATTCCATGCCCTAATCTGAATCAGGTTTGAACTTCTGGCAGTTCCCTGTCAATATACTGCTGCAATCATTTTTTTAAGTTATCTTCAGCAAAATTTTACTTGCATGTGTTATTAATGATATTGTTTGACAATTTCTGCATTCTGTTGGATCACCTTTCTTTGGAATGGGCACAAACATGGATGTCTTCTAGTTGATTGGCCAGGTAGCTGTTTTCCAAATTTCTTGGCATAAATGAGTGAGTGCCTCCAGCATTGCATCCATTTGCTGAAACATATCAATGTGTATTCTATCAATTCCTGAAGGTTTGTTTTTCACCAATTCCTTCAATGAAACTTGGACTTCTTCCTTTGATACCATCGGCTCTTGATCGTATGCTACCTCCTGAAATGATTGAATGTTGACAAATTCTTTTTGGTACAGTGACTCTGAATATTCCTTTCATCTTCTTTTGATGCTTCCTGCAGTGCTCAACCTTTTCCCACAGAATCCTTCAATATTGCAACTCAAGGCCTAGATTTTTTCTTCAGTCCTTCTAGTTTGAGAAATGCCAAGCATGTTCTTCCCTTTTTGTTTTCTAACTCCAGGTCTTTGCACATTTCATTATAATACCTTACTTTGTCTTCTTGAGGTACCCTTTAAAATCTTCTGTTCAGCTCTTTTATTTATTTCTTCCATTTTCTTCAGCTACTCTCTGTGCAAGAGCAAGTTTCAGAATTTCTTTTGATGTCCTTTTTGGTATATATGTGTGTGTATATATATATATATATATATATATATATATATTACTTTCATGTCTCTTTAATGACCTTTTGCTTTCTTCTTGCATGATGCTCTTGATGTCATCCCATGACTCATCTGGGCTTCAGTCATTGGTGTTCAATGTATCAAATCAGATCGTCTCTAAATTCAGGATCTATAATCAAGATCATATTTTGGCTCTCATGGAACTTGTTTTAATTTTTCTTTGGCTTCAACTTGAACTTACATATGAGCAACTGATGGTCTGTTCCACAGTTAGCTCCTGGCCTTGTTCTGACTGATGCTGATTGAGCTTTTCCATCATCTCAGATGAAATGGATATGATTCCCATATATTCCATCTCATGAGATCCATGTGTATATTCACCATTTATATTGTTGAAAAAAGGTATTTGCAATGAATAAATTGTTAGTCTTGAAAAATTCTATCATGCAAACTATAGTGTCATTTCTTTCACCAAAGCTAGATTTTCCAACTACTAACGCTTCTTGTTACCAAATTTCACATTCCAATGACCAATGATTATCAATAAATCTTGATTGCCTGTTTGGTCAATTTCAGACTACAGAAGTTGTTTTAAAAAAAATCAAATCTTCAATTTTTTCATCTTTGGCTTTAGTGGTTGGTGCTTAAATTTGAATAATAATAGCATTATTGGTACATGGATATTATACTATCACTGACATTGTGGTAGCTCAGGATAGATCTTGAAATGTTCTTTCTGATGATGAATGTGACACCATTCCTCTTCAAATCCTTATTCGCAGCATAGACCATATGACTGTCTCATTCAAAATGGCTAATACCAGTCAATTCCAACTCACTAATGCCTAGGATATCAATGTTTATGCATTCTATTTCATTTTTGTCAATTTCCAATTTTCCTAGTTTTATACTTCGTACATTCCACCTTCCCATTCTTAATGAATGTTTGCAGCTGTTTCTTTCTCATTTTGAGGCAGCAGATAGAAGTCCCCAAAGCTTTATTCCCTGCACATCATTGATGTCAACTCTACTTCAAGGAGGCAGCTCTTCCGCAGTCATATGTAGAGTACCTTCCAACCTGAGGGTCTCATCTTCTGGCACTATATCAGACAATGTTTCACTGCTTTCAGTGACCAAGTTTTTGAGAAGTGGTCCTTCTTCCTAGTCTGTCTTAGTCTGGAAGTTCCACTGAAACCTGCTGCTCTGTATTTTAGGAAACAGAGTATAAGGTCTATGTATCAACATAAATGGAGATGAGATAATCAGTTACACTAATAACTAGGAATACTTTAATCTTTCTACTCTCCTTTATTCCCATTATCTAGAGCAACTGACTGTCATACACATTACTGTAATCGATAAGTAAATTATTATAAAATTCATTTTTCAAAATGTTTCCTGTTTCAAATAATTACTATTCATCCTCTGATCCTTTACTAAGATGGACAGGACAATGCACTTTGAGCCATCTAAATTCCTTTAGCTCAGTCTCAGAATGTTTCAGAGCAGGTTGTTTTGGGCACAACCTCAGAGTTAAAACACAAGATCAGAGGCTTTTTTTAATATTTTATTTTTCTCCCCCTTTTCCTCTCTTCTCTTTTTCTCCATGGCCCTTTTCTTTTTGTTTGATTGTGCCTATGGTTCCAACATATCTAACAAAAAGTACCAAACTACTTCAAAGGTGGTTTTGTGGATTCTAATTGCACTGCATTTTCTTCACATTCTTTCTAATTTTTTTTATGGGAAAACAATCCCCTTTGTGTGAAATCACAGGCTCTCAAGTGTGTCAGATATTATTATACTTGGTGTATTTCTTGATTAAAATGGAGGAATCCCCCCCCCCACCACCATTAGCTATCTTATGTAGATATTGGTTTTTGAAGCATTTATTACAGAAGGGTACTGTTATCAATTGAACTGTGTCCCCAAAAAATACATGTTGTAAATCCTAATCACTATGCCTGTGGTTATAATTTCATTTTGGAATGGGTGGTCTTTGTTATGTCAATGACACAGGGTTAGTGTAGGGTGTGTCTTGAGTCAATGTCTTACAAGATATAAAAAGAGCAGATTAGGACAAGCAAGTAAGCAGAGATTGGGAAGATTGATATCCAGCTACCTGGAGATCCCCAATGAACCAGGAAAGAAGCTGAAGAGACAAGGACCATCCCCTAGAGCCAACAGAAGAGGAAGCCTTCCCCTAGAGCTGGCACCCAGAATTCAGACTTTTACCCTCCTCAGCTGTGAGAAAATAAATTTCTGTTTGTTAAAGCAATCTACTTGCAGTATTTCTGTTATAAAGCACTAGACAACTAAGGCAGGTAGTAAGGAAAAGAGTATGTCAGTGTGTGAGTATGAATGTGAGTATAAGTTTGTGTGTGTGAACATGTGCACCTGCCGTTCCCTATCACAACACAGAGCGAAAACAAAACAAGCTACCAAAACAAAAACTCCCAGCTCACATCAAAGCAACCTATAAATAATACTTAAGGGCTTAAAATTGTCACCTCTATAAATTGTGTAAGCCATGTATGTGCCCTTAATAATTGATCTGCTAATCGGTTAAACACAATTCTGTGTAACAGAACATAGGATGTCTTTAAATGCCTCTACATTCAACTCTCTAGCATTGCTGAATTCAGAGTATGGCTCATATAATTAGGTTTACTGAAAGGCAAGACTTTGTTGAAAATGCAATGTGTCCTGCAGAAGTTATAAACAAAATCACCCCCTATGTTATGTGTCACAAAGCCCTAAATCACAGCCCAGTATCTGTTCTGCCTACCAGCCCTGATCCAAACTAAGAAGGCAGCACAGTGCCTCTAACATTTCTGTGTATATTTCCTCTTCAAAAACTTTCTAGAGCCCAATACCTCATGCCTTTTCCCCTCCTCTTTAATCTAAAAGTTAGTTGCTTTTAGGATATGACCTGAAAGTCATTAAAAAGAAAACGAATGAATAACTTAGATGAACTCTTTACCTAGCATTTGTTTTTTCAACTTTAACAGAGACCAAAGTCTTAAGTTAAAAAAAAAAAAAAATTCCTGTTGTCAGGTATTATCTAGGAATGCCAGGTTATTTTCTAGGATAGTAGGGTTTCCCAATGCTCATGAAGTCATATTACAGATATGCTTTCCCCACATGGCTACATCCAGCTGTCATGGTTCACAGCACTGCAGATCTTATGAGGCTATGGGGCTTTGGTTTTGACATCAGCTCCCCTCAAACCTGAGACATGTTGGCCATGCACTGGGGTTATGATTCAGACAGTGAGAAGTCCTGTGGCAGTCCTATTACCACCATGGTAACTTCAGGGGAATTCCTGTGTTATCTCAGAATGCCCAGAATGTTCATTTAAATATAAGGACTGGAGAACTTCTGGTAAGATGGAGGAATAGGCAAACAAGCTACAAAGACCCTCTTTGACAAAGAAAAGAGAAACCAATTGACATAGATACATAAGATAATCCTGGAGCCCTTAGCTTTGAAAGGAAGGATACAGAAGTGGATTAATCACCAACTAGTAGAACAACCTGAATGAAAATAGTGCATAAGGAGACAAATGGAAGTGCAGACTGTCAGCTATCCCAAGGGCACAGACAGCTTGAATATTTCCAAATGGTGGTAGGACCTGAGAATTAACCTAAAAATTCAGCCCTGCTTGCCAAGGGCTGTATGGATGACTGCATTGGTGGCTGGTGACTAAAAAGGGAAACAGCAAAGAAAGAGACAAACTGGGTTGTGGACTTTTGGCAGTTTGGAGGGTACAGTCATTTTGAATGTTTACAAAACGTGGCCATTTTGAATATTTAAAGTGACAGCATTCTAGTTCAGATTCCAGGGACCTAAGAACAGGGTCCATTTTCCAAGGGCAGCAAAGATATACAGGAGGCTGACGACTGGAAAGGAGACAGGTAGTGAGTGCGTAAGTGCTGCCAACTAGTGAATAGAGGAGCACAGTACCCTACAGATAACATCCAAACAAAGCAAAGCAAACATAAATCTTGGGTGAATCACTCCAACATACAATCACCAACCAAATATAAACACAAAAATATCACAATGTCTCAGAGACAACAGAGCATCACAGTCCACACAAAGAAGCAAGATAAAACAATAGAAACAAGGGACCAGGATACAGGCCTAAAACACATCCCTGAGGAAGACGCAGCACTGGAATGCACTGATAAGGAATTCAAAAGAATTATATTTAGATATCTTCAACAGATTGTGAGACAGATCAAGGAAAACACTAACAAAATGGAGGAAAGCATAGAGAAAACCTTAGAACAATTATGGAAGACAACAGAAGAACAAAATGACAAAATAAATGAGATGTCAGAAATGATACAAAATCTACAGATAGAAATCCAGAAGATCAATACTAAATTTTCAGAAATGGATAAGACATTGAACAGGTAAAGGAGTAGAATTGAATCAAGGGAAGAGAGAATTAGTAAGATTGAAGACAAATACCTCAATATTTCTTTGGAAAGGGATCAATCAGAAAAAAGATTAAAAAAAAAAAAATGAAGAAAGCCTACAGTTCATGTGAGATACCATCAAAAGGAAAAACCTACATGTAATTGGAATTCCAGAACAGAAAGAGACAAATAAAACCACAGAGACAAGTGTTGAAGATTTTTTGGAAGAGAACTTCCCTGATATGATGAAAGACGAGAATATATCCATTCAAGAAGTCCAATGAACCCCAAACAGGATAGACCTCAAAAGCAAATCACCAAGATATATCACCATCAAACTCCTCAAAAGCAAAGACAAAGAAAGAATCATGAGAGCAGCACGGGAAAAACGAAGAATTACCTACAAAGGGAAAGCAATAAGACTAAACTCTGATTTGTCAGCAGAAGCCATGCAGGCAAGATGACAATGGGATGGTATACATAAAACCCTGACAGAAAAAAATTTCCAAACAAGAATTATATACTCAGCAAAACTGTCCCTCAAATATGATGGTGAAATTAGGACATTTCCAGATAAGCAGAAATTAAGGGAATTTGCTAAAACTACACCAACCGTACAAGAGATACTAAAAGAGTCCTTTGCACAGAGAACCAACAATAGCAAACAACAACCAACCATTAACATATATGATGACATAACCCAGAAACCAACCCAGTTATGGAAGTATCCAAAGGAAATAAGCCTACAAGATTGTAAACAGGGAACCAGAGACATCAATTGGCAAATGAGGACAACTACAAACCAGAAAGAAGGAAAAAACTGTGTAGTTACACAACTTCCATATGATGAAGAAGTTAAGACAATTACAAGATAGAATGGACTGTTCTAAACTGGGGAAGAAAATTATAAATCACAGCGCAATCTCAAACAAAAATGATAAACTTTCACATCAAAATAAAAAAGAGAACAAGCACAAATATTTAGCAAATATTTACACAATAGCAACAAAGGAAATGATAACATGATTCATAAACATAATGAGCTCAGCACAGAAAATGATATGGAACAAAGAAACCAGGAACACCACAAAAAAACACATAACAAAATGACAGCAATGAATTCATACTTGTCGATAATTACACTGAATGTCAATGGATTAATTGCACCACTCAAGAGATGGAGAGTTGTAGACTGGACAAGAAAACATAACCCATCAATATGCTGTCTACAAGAGACACACCTTAGAGACAAAGACAAAAATAGACTAAAAATCAAAGTTTGGAAAAAGATACATCAAGCAAATGGCAACCATAAAAGAGGACGAGTGGCAATATTAATTTCTGATACCATTGCCTTTATGACAAAAACCACCATAAGAGACAAGGAAGAACATTATATAATGATTAAAGGATCAATTGAACAAGAGGATATAACAATAATAAATATCTATGGACCCAATGAAAGATCCCCAAAATACATAAATCAGACTTTTAACAGAATTGAAAAGACAAATAGATGACTCCACAGTCATAGTAGGAGACTTTAATACACCACTTTCAATTAAAGAGAGAACAACTGGAAAGAAACTCAAGAAAGACGCAGAAGATCTAAACAATACAATTCACCAACTTGACCTTATAGACATCTACAGAGCACTTCACCCAACAACAGCACATTATACATTCTTTTCCAGTGCACAGGGAACATTCTCCAGGATAGACCATATGTTAAGCCAGAAGAAAGCCTTAATAAATTTTAAAACTAAAATACTGCAAAGCATCTTCTCAGATCATAATGCTATAAAATTAGAAATCAACAATAGGAAGATCAATGGAAAAAGAGGAAACACATGGAAACTGAATAACACCCTCCTTAAAAATGACTGGGTAATAGAAGAAATGAAAAATGAAATTAAAAAATTCCTTGAATCAAATGAGAATGAAAACACAACATACCAAAATCTTTGGGATACAGCAAAAGCAGTGATCAGAGGCCAATTTTATAGCAATAAATGCACACATTATCATTATTCTCAATGGAAAGAGATTGAAATTATTCCCCTTGCTAATGCAAACCAGACAAGGATGCCCTCTATCACCACTTCCATTCAATATTGTATTGGAAGTCCTAGGCAAGGTGATAAGTCAAGAAAGGGAAATCAAAGGCATCCAAATTGGTAAGGAAGAACTAAAACTATCCCTGTTTGCTGATGATATGATCCTATACATAGAAAACTCAAGAGACTCAGCAAAAAAAACCTACTGGAACTAATTGAGAGATTTAGCATAGTGGCGGGATTCAAGATCAACACACAAAAATCAGTTGGATTCCTCTACACCAGCAAAGAGATTGCTGAAAAGGAAATAAGGAGATCAATACCATTTACAATTAAAAAAAAAACAAAAAAAAAAAACTCACTGCCATCAACTCAAATCCTACTCACAGAGACCCCTCCTTGGGTTTCCGAGGTGGTATCTCTATGGAAGTAGATTGCCCAGTCTTCCTTCTGAGGAGTGGCTGGTGGGTTTGAACCACCAGCCTTCTGGTTAGCAGTCAAATGCCATCTCACTAGGGACACAAAAGACCTGTACAAAGAAAACTGCAAAACACTACTTCAAGAAACTTTAGGAGATCTACATAAATGGAAGCATATACCATGCTCATGAATGGAAGACTGAACATTGTGAAAATGTCAATACTACTCAAAGCAATCTATGTATTCAACGCAATTCCAATACAGTTCCCATCAACATTCTTTAAGGATATGGAAAAACCAATCACTAATTTTATATGGAAAGGAAAGAGATCTCAGATAAGCAAACCACTATTGAAGAAGAACAAAGTAGGAGGTCTCACACTCTCAGATCTCAAAACCTACTATACAACCACAGTAGTTAAAATAGCCTGATATTGGTACAACAACAAACCTGACACACAACATGCATTCCTCTGGTGCCTGCCTTTAGAGCAAGCTCTCTCTTTAATCATTATCATTACCACAACAACAAGAATAATAACTGCAATAAAGGCCTGATTGGATTAAGGTTCTTCAAAAGGTTTCATATGTGCCATTTCCTCCTTTTGAGGTTGGAGTGTTTCTTTCTACTTGTATACCTACACACCATCTCTAATAGCCTTGAGTTCTGGTACTGTGATGGTCAGAGCTGGGAGACAGGAATGACTGAAGGATACTTTTCCAAAAGTACTTAATTGTGGTGGGAGTGGTGGTTAATTCTAAGAAGAGGCCACAAATCAATACCCCATCCATGAAGAAACTCCAGATAGCCCTGAGCAATCTATGAAAGTGCTTTCATAGCTGATAACTCATCTGACAGTGACTCTGTGAAACAGGCTGAGATAGTATTATCACTCTCATTTTACAGATGAGGAAACTGAGACCTTAGGATTTCCTGAGGAAAACTATAGAAGATGAGGAGAGAATGGTTGGAGTAGCAAAGAGCTGCCACAGGAAATAGGACTCTGGGGAAAAATGGAGACTCTGTACACTGCAGAAGGCTGAGGTCACATTGGGGGATTGCTGCCCAGAAAGGTACATCCATGGATGCTTAGCCTTCAAGCAGTGGTGGCATTTACTTGGCCAGGCCAACCTGGGCCCTGTCTTCCTGAATCAGCACCTTCTCCTGGCTTTTCTTGCATGCCTTAGTGTTGGTCATTGCTCACCACATCTATTCTGTCCTATCTTCCTCCTTCCACTTCCTGATCATCAGGACTTCACATTTCCAATGCTGGAGCCAGACGTCAGGCAATTGGGGGAGTTAGGAGCTGTAGTGGGGCTTTAACACTCCATTCCACTACAACCCAAGTCATTTGCCCATCTGTTTCAACCCTCAAGTTAATCCAAGAGCTTGATGTGACATGGCTTACATCTGTAGCCTTATGTGCTCTTTCAACAACTTTAATATGGATACAATGTAGGTGAAAATAATAGCTGACATTGAACATTATTTATTGGAATTGAATCCATGCCATCTAGTCCCAGAGTCCATGCTCTTAACACTACATTATATCACAAGGGAATTTCCACTTGGGCCTGGCTTTGGGGCTCGGGAAGTTCATGGTTGGCACAAATGGTGAAGTGCTTGACTACTACTAACTGAAAGGCTGGTGGTTCTAACCCACCCAAAGGTGACTTGGAAGAAAGGCCTAGACGTCTGCTTCCCAAAGGTCACAGCTACTGAAAACCCTGTGGAGAACAGTTCTACTTTGAAACACTTGGGATCACCATGAGTCCAGTCAACTTGATGGTAACTAGCTTAATGCCCCTCATGTAAAAACCTTCAAAATGTGGCTAGAAGGTGACTGGGATGGAGCTGTATTCAGGGGTGGTAAAAGCTGAGAGGAAAGCACAGTAATGGAAGAGAACAAGAGAAAGCCATCTGTCTGTGGGTCAGTTTCCAGACCACAACCCAAAGCTCCCAGCCGGTCTCTGAATGGAGAGTACCGACAGAAATCTCTAGACCCTTATCTCCTTGGGGAAGGAGACTGTTCTGGAAATTCCCTTAGTAGCCAGATACATATGCGGAGGGTTATGTATACACCACAACAACGACAAGAGCATCATACACCAGAACAGCTCTACAGACAGGTGCTGATGCTGCTTCAATGGGGACACCACCAAATCTGATAGTAGGAACCTCTTAGCTGCACTGTTGGAACTGAACAATGAAACAGGCTTATGAACTTGAATATTTATGCCTCAGACCCAGACATTTGCCACAGGCACATCCCCATTCACATGCAGGTAAGACCCACCCCACTGCTGAACAAACACACCAGGCCCCCACCTGTCATCACAGTAAGTGAACTTCATGTCCATGCTGTGGCGGCTCAGGAAGGTCTTGCTGTCCAGGGGGATATCCATGTGTGATGGGTGCTGGATGGGCTCACACATGATGATGAGGCAAGAGAGCAGGGGATCCTTGTAGCCACAGAGACTACTGTGAGGGGCGCAGTTGTTGTAGACCTTCATCTGGCCAGTGCAATGCAAGACCTGGAGACCAGCAATGGAGGGTCAGACATAGGCCAAGGTGTGGGGGGTGGGGGATGGTGGTGCTTAAGGGGCCCACTGTCCCATACACAGGACTCCAACACAGGCCTGAGGCTGTCCTACCTTCCAGGTGGCTGATTTGAGGTTGACGGTTCGGCCTCTGTTGGTGACTGTGCACTTCATCCTCATGAAAAAATCCCGCTCTGTGGACATGTCTTTGCTCTTCTTCCCAAAACTAGAGCCTGGATGAAGGTGGTAGGGAGGGCAGTTGAATTCAGTTTTACTGAAGAGAGGTTCCATGCAGTTGTCCTTGGAACCTTATTCTTTGCATTTCTCAAACAAAATGTCCCTTCCCCATTCATACCACAACCACTTCCTATTTGCTCTCTGAGCACCTACAGGTTGCCACATACTCAGCAGCAGTTTGTCAGCCTATCAACTAATGTTTCTCATGTTCAGCTTGTCTCTTCAACTGGAATATAACCTCCTGAAGGTAGGGGCTGGGCCATAATTTTATTTCCCATTGTACCTAACACATGGTCGCCCTCGATCCAATGACTATTACAAATGACCTCAGCAAATCTCCTCTGGGGCAGACCTGGGCTTTCTAACAGGAATTCTAAACAGCCACAGTTACTCCAAGGCAATATGCCTCCTCAGGTTAGAGATGTCCCTCAGACATTCTGCCCTTTAATTTATAACCTGTCCTTCAGGAATTTGAACGCTATTGTACTCTATTTGCAATCTGCAATGTCTGCTTTTAAGATATTGTGCCATTAGCTTCTTCTCTAAAGTGGCATGTGTCAAGGCTCAAGAGAAATCTCTGGTTCAAATCTCCTGGGATTTAATTAGCAAGTCCACTTTGAAGATTAACTCAACATGCATAATATCCTTTCTCAAGCAGAATTAAATAAATCACCAACACCAGCAACACAGCTTCCTTCCTTATTGTCTTCAAAAAGCTTGTCCATTCAGTACATTTTCTACCTTTTCCAACACAAAGTAATGGATGCAGCAAGTATCAATTGAGTCCCCCTTGTCCAAATGTATATTCTGCCCACACCATCATCCCTGTCCTGAGCCTTACAAGCTACATTCCTGTCCTCTGGCCCCATCACAGAACAATCTGGAGCCTTGCTTCAAATAGTCACACCTCTCCCTCTAGGCACAGCCATCAGTCCCTACACCTAAAGTTGCAAAGGACTTTGATTCACTTGATACTCATGTCCCTAAAGAGTTGCATGTCAAATGAAATGCAGCACCCTTGAACCTATCTTAGACATTCTTAGGAGAGCTCACTAAAAAACAGACCAAACAGTGACTCTTTTTGTACTTTTAAAAGAGAGTAATCTTTCATCATGATTATAACACTCTCTCTCCTATCCTTAATTATGTATATTATAATTTTAATTTTCATTGGTGGGGTTTGCATATAATGAGACATACGTGTAAGTTGTGGTCTGGACCTAACAGAGCAGCTTCAGTGTGGGAGGAGGGTAACTGAGGGGGACCCACTTGTGGCTGTTCTCTTCGGTTATTAATATGGCTTCCTAACTTCTTAACCTCCAGATTCTACCCATTCTGCCATTTGATTAATCTTTCTAACCATAGCTCCAATCAGATCACCCACTTTTGCTCAAAACCTCAACAGCTTCCCATTATCAACAAGGTAAAGTTCGAGGCCCTCTGCTTGACCTTTAAAGGTTTCCATACTCTGCCTCTTGGCTATATCCTCCTTTAGGAGCTCACACAAACTCTGCTTCCAGATCATGGGTCCACTACAGGACTACACCTTCAATGAGGATTTGCTGATTCACTGAGTTTGACTGATCAAAAATCCAATACATGCACCAAGAGATCTAAAGTTCTACTCAGATAAACAGAGCTCACTTGGCTATGAATCATGGCATTTGAGAGCTGGCAGGTCCTAGACTTTGCTTCATCCAATACCATCAGTTAGAAAAGAGTCACCCTAGGGAACAGAGAGGTAAAGTAACTTGGCTCAGGTCACACAGTTGAGCTGAGATTAGGGTAAGTGGTCAAACTGAGACCAAGAACCCAGGGACCAAGGGATTTCAGGGGTAGAGAAATAATGAGAGACTTTTTGCTTTTCTCAGACTTTAAGCATCTGCTTTAGAAATGGATTCAGGACTAAGCCATGAGAAGGCCTAGAAGTTCCCACTTTTGTACTTTTGGGAATCCTGTCATGTTAAAAGTCTAGCTACCCTGGAGACAGCATGTGGAAAAAGAGATACTCCAAGGAGTGAGACCTAAGCCCAGCCATCCTAGCATCCCAGCTGAGTCCAGACCTTTAGCTATCTGCCACCAACGTACCAGGAACATGACTGAGCCATCTTGATCAGCCCAGTGGAACCCCCAGATAAGTCTTGGCCAGATGACAGCCCATGGACTAAAAGAACAACCCATAGGATGTAAGAGATAATAAAACAATTGTTGTTGAAGCTACTTTTCTTTGAGGTGGTTGTTACATAGCAACAGGCTATTGCAACTTTCTCATGAACATTCAGAGATGAGTGCATTGGTTTGGTTGGCATCACTTGGCAAAGTTGCTAGACTCTCAGGTGATGAAACCTCCTGGAGATAGTGTCCTAACCTAAAGGAGTAGCCTAATAGTGTGATATCAGGCACCATGCAAGTCCAGAAGCAGATAACCATGAGTATTGGGTCCTTTCAGAGCACCAATTATATCTTATAGCCTTCATGCCTACACAGAGGGCCAGCCCTGCTGCATTTTTTATGGGTGTTAGTTTTTCCTGGAGTATAACAACCATGGGCTGTCTCTCCTATACTTGTAGACAAAGGGAATGCAGATCTTGTCCCAGAGGGGAAAGGAGGAAGGAAGCACACAATGAAGACTACTTTACCATTTTTGAGACTCAGGTTCTCACGGATCTCCTCATGGTCACAGGGATGAGTGAAGTCAAAGATACTGTGTCCTGTTAGCTCCACCTTTTCAAAAACAAGGTTGGGCTTCATCAATGCCAGTGTTGAAGTGGAAGATTCCAACAAGAAGTGGACTCACTTTCCAGATTTGGAGAAAGGGAGGACATTGAACCAGGTCTCCTCATATTCCCAATCTAATAATTGGGACCACTAAGGATGTAATAGATGACTATCCATTGATGACCATAGAGTTACCCCACAATGATTGACCAGTTAATCTAGTCAGCAGAGAGTTGTCCACCAGGATGGCCATCAGCAATGCCGAACCCAATGCTAGGGAGTATGAGTCCTATCTGAGATTTATAGCCTGGCATCAGTGAGGGTCAGAGTGGGTATAAGCAAGGAGAGGTTGGGAGAGAATGTGACTAGCACCTTTCACTAATTTCTACCACAAATGGAAACTTTTTCCCTTTTTGAAAGAGAAAGAAGAAGGTGTCACCTGTGTGAGTCCCATGAACTTGTTGATGTTTTCTGACAGAAAGATCATGTCACCATCTTGGGTCACCACAGCAATGAAACCCTCCAAGGCTTTCAGGTACAAGTTGTCCATCTGCTGGTCAGCCTCAGCTTCAGACTCATTTTCAGAACAAACTGGAAAGAGAAAGATGATTGAATGACTTGCCAGACTGTGAACACAGACATGACTGGCATGGATAGATGGCCTCCAGGGAGGGTTCAAAGGCATCAATGGCCTTTTCTAGAAATGCACACTGCCAACCATCCAAGTACCTGCCCCATGCCCATGCAGTGAGCATTTGGTGAGCACCACTACATAGAGGACACCATGAGATGGCTTTTCAGCCAGAATGGTGACAGTGACAGTAGTATTTGCAGTAAGTACTAATAGTAGTAACAGTTACAGTCATAGCTATAACAGTAGTCATAGGAGTGGTAGGAACAAAAACTTTAGCTGCTAATGTATATTGAGCAATAACTGCATGCCAGACACTGTACTAAGCATGTTATATATCTTCACAACAACCTATGAGTTAGGTACTATTCTTAGTCTCATTCGACAGATGAAGCTTAGACAGGTTAAGTTACCGGTCCAAGGCGGTAAAGCTTATAAGCCACATTTTGAACCCAGGCCTCTGAATCCAGAAGCCACACTCTTTAACTGTGTTTAGATTTTAAAGAATCTGTGAGTCTATTCCTAGCTCAGATTCTATTCCTTGCTCTGCCTCTTAGTGGACTATGACTTCAAGTGAGTAACAATCTCTTCAAACATCAGTTTCCTTATCAGCTAAATGGGGATAATAATTTCCATCTCATTAAGTTGTAAGGATTAAATAAGTATGTAAAACGCCTAAACTGTATCAACACATGTGAATTCTTTCCCTGTTCCGTTCCTTCTAAGACGCTGTCACTACCGCCAAATTGCTCAAAGTGTAGGTGGGGGACAGGTGGCACACAGATGCAAGACTAAGGGAGTCAAGATGGAAGCCCAAGGAGGAGTGTAGACTCAGGGTGCACAGGGAGGGGGGTTGCTTTGGAGTAGTCAGAGACAACTGTTTCAAAAAAAAGGAATTTGAAGAAACTCATGAAAGAAGGGGATTTCACTATGAAGAAAGAAAGAAGGGCTTTCCTGACCAGATGGGGTTGAGTAGTGGAAAGTACACGGAGAGGGAGGGGTCTGGAGCAAACTCCCTCCCAGACACTTGTGTAAGGAGGCCCATCTGGCTGAGGAACAGGGTCCATTTTCCCACTTCTCAGGGACTGGGCTGGTTCCTGGGGCATCTTACATTCCAGGCAAAGGAGTCTAGGAGGCTTTTGAGTAGAAGAGTGGCATCTCAGAGCATGGTTTGGGGGAGGTTAATCTGGCAGTGGCATGCAGGATGATCTGAAGGAGTGAAAGCCAGAGGTGGAGAACAAAGTAAAGAGGAAACTGCCCTGATGGCAGCCTGGAAAGGTGGTTGCTAAGGGCAACCCAGGAAAATATCCACCCCCAAACCAACCACTTTGAGCAACCACAGCCAAATATATTGCTACTCTCTGCAAAATGTAAAAACTCAGCTACTATCCCAAATGAAACTCTCAGGACCAGGCCCATTATCCTCAGAACAAAGACTTTATGTCAGTGACCCATTGTTCTAGCTCTTACTCTACTAGAAATAGGCATTATTTATATAAAAATCTATTCATCCAGTACAAACATCAATCCAGGTATTCTCTTGCTCGATTTATAGGACAAGGAAATTACAGAGTAATTTGTCACTTATAAAAGTTACTATTCACTTAACTAAAAGTAGTCTTTTAAACTGAGACAATTCCAGGGAATGTAAAATGCAATTAGATTTATGGGCCATTTGGCAAGGAACACATTAATACTATGAAATGGGGGCCAAGGGCCTTTCTGCAAGGGCCCTGGATTTATTTAATTCTCTCTTCTCTTTTTTCCTTGAGCCCCCAAAATTAAGCTCTGGGCTATACGCCATTATTATTCCTCAAGAAGAACAAATCCAAATTAGGACATGTTCCTACCGAGGGGCTTCCATGGCGCCACTGGGGACCAGCTATCTTTCAGGACACAGGACCGCACATGTGCTGCAATCACAGATGCTGCTATTTCTGCAGAGGAACAGAGTGCGGCCTGTCCAGGGCCAGGCCAGCCTCTGGAGCCAAGAACTGGGTTGTACAGAGTCATATCCTGGTGGTTTCCCCTCTGTTTATTATATTTTATGGGAATGTCCTTATTACACACACATTCCCACATGTCACTCTTATTTACGGTCTCTTACCTGTTCTTTGCCAATTAACTAGTCAGCTAAACTAACGATAAGGAACGAACATTCCAGGTATGGGTGCTGCTCCTGCTAAGGTCAGCTCTCCCAGTTAACATCTGCATTTCAACAGAAGCTTTTAGGAGAGACAGTGACTTAATTAGGGATTTCAAACTTGAGTGTGCATCAAAATCATCTGGAAGGCTGGCTAAAGCATAACGTCTGGGCCCAGGACTGGCTACATAATTTGTGGGACCCAGTGCAAAGTAATTGGTAGCATAGTGGCTAAGACACTTGCCTGCTAACCAGACGGCTGGTGGTTCAAACCCACCAGCCACTCCTTGGAAGGAAAGTTGGGCAATCCTACTTCTGTAGTGATACTGCCTTGGAAACCCAAGGAGGGGTTGCTATGAGTCGGGTTTGACTCGATGGCACGTAACAACAACAACAACAACGGTGCAAAGTAAAAATGCAGGACCCCCCTTCAAAAATTAAAGCAAGCACTGGGTCCTCCTAAGTGAGGAGCCCTGTGTGACTGCACAGGTCACACGCCCAGGAAGCTGGGCCTGGAAATGCCCCACTCCAAGAGATTCAGTAGGTGTAGTGAGAACTGAGAATTTGCTTTTCCAACAAGTTCCAAGATGATGTTGATGCTGCTGGTCCTAGGACCACACTTTAGAACCACTGTCTTAATTCAAGGTCCAATGAGTGACCCTAACGCTGGGTGTATCATTCCATTTTGGTAGGTGGTGACCTATTTTTTAGTTGAGTGAGGAGAAGTTTGCAGCATCATTTAGGATCTCTGGTATCATAATGCCTAAGGCATCTGACTGCTAACCAGAAGGCTGGCAGTTCAAAGCCACCAGCCACTCGTCGAAAGGAAGGTTAGGCAATCTACTTCCATAGAGATACTGGAAACCCAAGAAGGGGTCGCTATGAGTCAAATCAACTTGATGGCAGTGAGATTGGTTTTTTGTTTTAGATAGGTGAGTACTTTCTCCTGACAAGCAGAAGGCCCGCTCTGTGGTTTCTTGTATTGAGAAGATATTTTCTAATTTCTTTGATCTCAGTGCCAAAACTGACTTCAAAATTGGAAGTCATCCCCAGACAACCCTGTTTGGGGTAACTAGGCCCAAAGGAAATACTTCTGCTTAAAATTTCCTTTTTAAAATAGTTCCAACACAGCCAAACTGGTTTCCACCAGTGTCCAGTACACTTGCTTCCAGGAGGTGGCGAAATTGGCTACTGCAGCAGGTCAGCAGGCCTCTGGGAGGGAGAAAGAGAGGGAGAGAGGGGTGCTCTGGGGCCACGATAGAAACAGAACGTCTTGGAACTGAAGTCACAATGGCTGGAGGACCAGGAAGCCAGCAGGCTGCCCCCAGGGACCCTGTGACTGCAGGGCTTGGGTGGGGCCTCTTTCTCTGTGGGACTCCTTGCTCCTACAGCACCAGCAGCATCTTGGAGCTTCTGAGGGCACCATGCCAGGTCATTTGCATCCTGTTTGGAGGGGAGGGTGAAAGCTGCTGAGCTGGGAGGTGGACCCTCACTCAAGGGCTCAGAGGCTCAGCTCTTATCATCTCCCACTGAATTCTACCCTGCCTTTCCCCTGCTCATCCATGTGGATATCATGTCTTCCCTGATATAACATTAATCTCCAACTCGGTGTTAGGCACAAGAAAATTCACTTGCTTGGCAGTTCTTCAGGGGGCATCTATG
Organism: Orycteropus afer afer; assembly: GCF_000298275.1. NCBI lineage: Eukaryota > Metazoa > Chordata > Mammalia > Tubulidentata > Orycteropodidae > Orycteropus > Orycteropus afer. Next base: position 5,861,580 of record NW_006921711.1, on the reverse strand, counting down.
GTTCAGTCTCTATGCAGGAGACTCAAGTTTGATTCCTGGCCAGTACACTTCATGTACAGCCACCAGCCATCTGTCAGTGGAGGGCCTGCATGTTGCTATGATAATGAACATGATTCAGTGGAGCTTCCAGACTGATAGACTAGGAAGAAAGGCCTGACAACTGACTTCTAAAAATCAGCCCATGAAACTCTTATGGATCACAATGGTCTGATCCTCTTGTACATGGGGTCACCATGAGTTGGGGGCCAACTTGATGGCAGCTAACAGGAACAAAGCAGTTTTCAAGCTCCTACTATGTGCCTGCACTGGATTAGGCATAGCAAGAAATCAGACAGGCCCTCAGTCAGCAAATGTCACTTATGATGTGCTCATTCCTATACTTGGGAGCATCAGGGATGTTGAGAAGTATAGAGCAATCTCTTCCCTCAAAGAATCTACAGACAAAGATAAACCACTCTGAAGTTCCACAAGAATAAACCTTGATGCAGAGTAAAGTAAGGGGCCCACACTAGGTGCTCAATAAGCTGTCAACTGGGTCTTTCAGTCCTTGGGTTCTGGACCTCAGTAACTTGCTTCCCAGGACTCTTAGGTTCTAATCCCAGAGGAGTAAGCCAGGCCATCAGAAACAGAGGCACTCTGCTGGGATGGCGAATGCATGGCCTGGGGAGGACAACAAGACTCTTTAATTCTAAAAATAGCCCAGTAAACAGGCTTTGATGACTCCCCACAGCCAGGATATGCGCTGGCCAAGGTTTCAGAGCACTTTTTCCGGAGCACTGTTCATTTCCTTCAGGCAGCACCACCCGTGTGGGGCGGGACCCCATGGGCAGCAGGAGCTGGACATCTGGGATGAGCGGCCAGTGTGGCAGAGCAGACCCCTCCTGATTGGGTCCCTGAGACTAGGCGGTCACATAGTCCTGCTGATCAGGAGGCTGGCTATAATTATATCCCACCAGGGCCCTTTTCCTCTTTGTTTCCTCCTCTGAGAAGTCCCAAGACTGCTTTGACTTCTTAAAACTAAGCTGATGTGGTCTTCCAGGTCCAAATGTACTTTGCAGACAGTCACTACTTAGTTATCATCATAGGGGCTTTCCTTTTAAGGTCTTTGCCTAAACTGCTTCCTCCTTTCTAGCCTTCCCTCCTAGGGCCATAGACCTACCACTAACCCCAGTGCTGAGTGCTCTGATTGTAAGAACAGTTCCAGTCAAGCCAAGAAGAAACTATTTCTATTTTTTGACACTTATTGGATCATTATCCATACCTTTAAACCTCATCATCAGTAAGTAGTAGGTTACGGACTATTCTCACAACTTTGGCAGAAGGTACTGTGTCTAACTTGATCTTGCATGCCTCCTAGAGAGTCCTGAAAGTCCATTATTAGAAATCCAATCCTGTGTTCTTTACGTATTTTATTATTCTATTTTACCTCTTTGTATTACAAGATGTAGCACAGGTTGGGTTTACCAAATATCTGAGATTGATCCAACTCCTTTGATTTATGATAAGAGAATGATCTTCCACACAAGGTGAGTCTCTCTGGAACAGGTTGTATATTAGCTGCTTAGTCCTAGTATGAATTAGCTAAAAGGAGCCCCAGTGGAGCAATGGTTAAGTGTTTAGCTGCTAGCTGAAAGATCATCCTTTTGAACCCACCAACTGCTCCATGGGAGAAAGATGTGGAAGTCTGCTTCTATAAAGATTAAGCTCTGGAAACCCAATGGAGAAGTTCAACTCTGTTCTATAGGGTTGCTATGAGTTGGAATTGACTCAACAGCAATGGGTATGAATCAGCTTATTGGCTCCTTTCCAACTCAGACAGAAAAAGGCCTTGGTTTGGAGTGTGGGTAGGGTGACGGAGTAGTTAAAAAAAGGAGGGGGGGAGTGGAAGGAAAAGAAGTCTAATATGAGGCATAAGAGGGTACCAGAAACCATGCATGTCTCTACAGTTTTGCTCTTTGGTACCATATTTCCTGTATGGAAAACCAAAAAAAAAAACCAAACTCACTGCTGTTGAGTTGGATCCAACTCATAGTGACCCCACCTTGGGTTTCCGAGGCAGTATCTTTACGGAAGTAGATTGCCAACCTTCCTTCCGAGGAGTGCCTGGTGGGTTTGAACCACCAGCCTTCTGGTTAGCAGTCAAATGCCTTAGGCACTATGCCACCAGAGCTCCCCTTCCTGTATGGAAACATAATGGTAAAAACTTAAAATCTCTAGTCCCCCAGTGCCTTTCCCTTAGAAGGCAAAAGATCAGGAAATCATAATCCCTTCTAAGACTAATGTCTTCACTAAGCAAATGCCAATAAATCAACAACAAATATGACATTTCTATTGAGAGACCATGCTTCATGTGAATACCTAGCTCTTATGTAAAATTAATCTAATTTTACCATGTAAGAGTTTGGAGAAGCCCCAAATCAATTTGCTAGTGAACACAAATATTGCATATTTATTGCTGTTAAATGCCCTCGGACTGTAGAAGTAATCCGTGTTCAACTACAGTTTGTGGGATGCATCTTGAAAGAGACTTTCAGACAATCAAGCCATATATTCACTCTTGTTCCCGTCAGAGTGTGTTCTGTTCTCGGCCCAGCGTGGAAGCTAATATCATAAAGCCATTGTTTCAGTTTGCTTCCTGTGATACGAATCTCAATGGGGCCCAGACCCACAGCCTGAATTTCTCAATGTTGAGGTTTCCTCTCCAACATTCCCACACAAAACAGCCTACTGTGAAAATCAAAGGGAAATGTGTTACTAAGTAAAGAAGCAACTTTTCTAAAGCAAAGCCTGGCAGTTTTTAGCCTTTTGAACTCTGAGGTATGCAACCAGTTATTTCCTATCATAAAGTGAGCCAACACTGGTGCTCACCTTTGTCAGAAATGCTTAGATAATGAATTTGTGATTTGTTTTGACTTGGAAAAGCTTGGCAACATTGCATTTTGATAGAAATTGCTGAAAGGTGGGTAAAAGGGATAGTAAGGGTTTATTTACACTGGGTTTTCTCCAGAAGCCTACACTTACTATAAACCAATTTACTTGTTAGCAATAATTTTTACTTTTAAACTGTACCTTATTGAGAGCTTAATATGTGGCAGGCAATGAGATAAAGTCTTTCATGTCCCAGTATCTCAATTCTCAAACAACAATGCAAGGTAAGTACTTACAATCTCCTTTGGGTAGATGAGGAAACTAAGGCTCAAAGACAGTAAAGACATTTCCACAAGGTTGTATAGAAAAAGGAAGGGCAGCCAAACAGATCTCAATGAAGGTGTATCTTACCACCAATCTCATACTTCTTTTCATTTTGCTACATGTTCTGTAAAACAAAATGCAATTACCCACCCATTGCCATCGAGTTGATTCCAACTCACAGTGACCCTATAAGGCAGAGCAGAAGTACAACATAGGGTCTCCAAAGCTGTAAATCTTACATTACCAGACTGCCTCATGTTTCTCCCATGGAGTGACTGGTGGGTTCAAACCGCCAACTTTTTGGTTAGCAGTCGAATGCCTTAACCCCTGCACCACCAGAGCTCCTTAAAATGCAATTAGAAAAGAAAAAAGATTCTGTTTCACATACAATTCCTGAAAACAATTTCTAAGAAATGCCTGGTCCAGAGAATGTGTGACAGAGCCTACAAGAGAAGTTAGAAGAAAGGGGATATTGAAGAGCCACCTTCTCCTCCTCCAGGTTATCCTCCTTTTATGAGAACTTCTCCTTCAAGAGTACCAGACCAGATGGTCAAATGTAGAAACACTTTATCCTTTTACATCATTTCTTTCCTCAGGACAGTGAGGGCCAGAACTGACGTGTTGCAGAGGGCAGGCAGTGTATGTCCACAACTTGCAACAGCTCCTGAGTTGGGACATGTGATGTCGCAGTGTGGCCTACTCTGGTCCTATCTCCCTGGGTGTGTCTAGCATATGGGCTCCCAGCAGCATACACAAAGGCGGACATGCTCAGAGGGGCCACCCTTCAGCACGTGGTCCCTTCCAAGTCTGAGAAGATGACCAGGCTCCCCGTGTAAAGCATGGACAACAAGGCCCTGAATCAAGAGAAAGGATATAATCAACACAGTGAATATCTGAGGACCACCTCCCCCAAACTCACTACTTAGGGTTGGTGCCTCAGTTGAACTTTGGCTCCCTTGCCTTATCCTTCCCCTCTCCCCATCAAATCCTTGACAACATCTTCACCTGACCAAGTTTTCAGAAACCTCCTGTCATCTCATACCTATCTTTTCCAGGGATCAAGATTCAAAAGAACTTGAATTCCAGGTATAGATCCAACACATGCTAAATCTGTGACTCTAAACAACCTTAACCTCTCTGTGCCTCATTTCCATGAAACAAAGAGGTCCGTCTGCCAGGCTCTGAGGTCTGAAACATTCTGCAGGTTCAAATCCAGCCAGAGAGGTGTCCCAGAACAAATGGATTACAGTAAAACCTACAAAAGCCAGAACCTGGGTAAGGTGAATCTGTCAGAGAAGGAAAACTCAAATATTTTCCACTAAACTGAGTGGCAGAAAAGTGGTAAGACTGAACCCTGTCAAAGGTGGAAAACTTGTGAGACCCAGAAAAACAAGGTAGTCCAGCTCTCACAGGTTTCACTGTATCCCTTCTGGGGCTACTATTGGTGGGATGAGGGGAGTGAAGGTGAAAAGAAGCATTAGTTACCCTAAAGGAACTAATTTCTAACAGTAAAAATTCAGATCCTATAATAGAGAAGTGGAGGAGCTCTGGTAGCATAGTGCCTAAGGCACTTGACTGCTAACCAGAAGGCTGGCGGTTCAAACCCACCAGCCACTCCTCGGAAGGAAGGTTGGGCATTCCTACTTCCGTAGTGATACTGCCTCGGAAACCCAAGGAGGGGTCGCTATGAGTCGGGGCTGACTCGATGGCAAATAACAACAACAACAATAGAGAAGTGGAGGAGATAATTCTCCATCCAGTCACCCTAAACTGGCAACTGTCTGTTCGTCTATGTGTAAAGATGATGACAACATTATCAGCCATTGCTTCTACCTTTGCAGGAAAACAAGCTATGGTGCTTAAAGAAAGAAGTACACAAGTGCCTTGTGATGGCTTCGCTAGCCTTTTCTTATATGCAGTCATCCCAGGCTTGAAAGGATGTCAGTCCATTGCTCCTGTCTTTCTGTACCAACTATAACTAAGAATCTGGCAATGCTTTGCATTATTTCTTTGAAAGTATTTATAGAGCTTGGGATTGTCCTTGGTGCCCCACTCCAGTCTGCTGTTCTCTGAGATGCTGCACAATTAAATCTTTTAGACTTGCAGTACAGTGTTAGCCCTCCAACTCTTGGGACCACTGAGCTGTCATCCTATTTTTCTCAAAGTCTTTCCCCCCATATCCTTCCTGTGCCACAGGGACCAGAATAGCACAAGCTGGCCTGGCCTCTTGGTCTCACACCAGATTCCCTCTGCTCAGGGTTTCTTTCCTAGAATAGCCAGTTCATAACAGGATGGTGGGATCAACCCGTCTCCTAGGCACCATGCTCACTCAAGAAAACCGAAAACCAACCATAAGGAACCTTCCCTTTCCTGGCCATCTCCCTCAAATTCACCACTTCGGACACTGCCCACCTATATAGTGGGCAGACTGGGTGGAAGGGACATTACATGCCAGCAGTTTCCTTACAAAATTGACAGTCTAGATGGGAATTTTCACAGTATCTGAAGTGGGAAAATTCCTCAGGCCATCTCTTTCAGGTCAGAACTAACAGGAAGTGGTTTTTGAAGAATAGGAATTCTTTCTGAGGAGGGGAAAAAAAAATGTTTTGTGACATTGAGAGCTACAGAGAGACAAGATGTGCATGTGTGTGTGTGGGTGGGGGGGGGTGAGAACTAGTTGGTCCCCCTGGGAGGGGCCAGGCTTTGGGTTGTGTGAATGACTGTGGCTGGGCCAGGTGCTTTATCGGCATCTTAGAGTATTCTCACAGAGGTATTTTTAACCTCATTTTACAGACAAGGAAACAAATGTTCAGAGAGATCAAATAATTTGCCTAGAATAAGTGGCCAAGATGCCACTCTGGAAAAGGTTAAGTAGGAAGATAAGAGCCAAAACACTTCCTAAGGATTCAAGCCAGTGTGGAGTGTGGGTCTCAGAGCCAGATGGCAACGAGACTGGGGAGTCAACAAGGGCTGTTCTTAGTTCTCCTGGTCCCCTTTGTCCTCCTTTCAGCTTCCAGGTCCTCATTCATTCCCTGGTCCCATCTCAGGCTTTTACATTCAATGTAAAATGTCCTTGCTAGAAAGGACATGTTTAACCTGAAGGAATTATTCAAAGTGCTCATGATGGCATTTCTGCAGGTGAAAGCATTTCAGAATGGGAGTTCCTGAGACCTCCCCAGCAGTCTTCAAATTCTGGCACAACATGGCCTCCCATGTATAGGGACATGTTGGGAAGCCTGTCTGCTCCAGCCTGGGGGAGTGTGCCAGCCTCACCTGAAGACAAAAGCTTGTGTGTTCGCAAGAAGCTGATAGCCAGCCGCATGATGGAGGCCTTGTCCAGGTGGGAGCTTACGCTGTGAGGCAGGGGCAATTCATGTGCAAGCTCATGGAAGACCTCTGTCTCCTTGCTTCGCCGGCACCTTGCAGCATCTCGGGACTTCTCCTTCCTCCTCTCCGAGCTACTCCTAAAATTGAGAGAAAAGGTGTTAGTCACTAACAACCTATTACGGTGAAATCTGTGAGAGCCAGAACTTGATGGGACTGCCTTGTTTTTCCAGGTCTTATAAGCCTTCCACCTTTGATAGGGGGCATTCTTACTTTTCTATCACTCATTTTAGTGGAAAATATTTGAGTTTTCCTTTTCTGATAGGTTTTTGGCTTACATGCAGTCTGGCTTTTACGGATTTTACCATATATTCCTGATCAAGACATCCCCATGGTCCCCTAAACCTTGATGCAGTCAAACTCTTCCACCAACTGGGCTTATACTAATGGTCCAAGTCACATGCATCCCACTTTATAGTATTAATGTTTTCAACTGTTTTCTAAACAGCCTTCCTACTCTTTTATTCCCATGGTGTCCAGATCAGGGCTTCCCATGAATGGAGTTTCAGCTAAGACTTGCTGATTAATTAACTGACAATGCCTTAAACCTGGTCCTGGGTTATCTGGGGACTGCGGTGAACGTCCAGGGAGAAGAAGGGAAGGATGAGGAAGCTATGGCCAGCAACCCAGGTGGCTGGGCCAAAGGCCCTGTAGAATAAGAAGAAACACTGCTTCAAGATATTTTTTCTGGATAAAATGCACTCAGAAAAAATTAAGCCCAGCTCTGGACCTTCGATCATATGTGTATCAGACAGTTATTTTCATTGTGCGTCAATGGCCATTGTAACTGTTATGGATTGAATTGTGTTCCTCTAAAATAAATGTTGTAAATACTAACCTCTATGACTGTGGTTATAATCCCATTTGGGAATGGGTTGTCTTTGTTATGTTAATGAGGCAGGATTACTATAGAGTATGTTTTCAGTCAATCTCTTGAAAGAGATACCAGGAGCAGATTAGGCCAGCAGAGATGGGAGAAGAGAGATGCTAAGCCAATGGAGACCAACCAGGAGCAGAAGCTCAGAAGAGACAAGGACCTTCTTCCAGAGCCAAGAGAGAAAGCCTTTCCCTAGTGCCAGCATCCCAGATTCAGACTTCTAGCTTCCTGAACTGTGTGCTCATGGAAGCAGCAGTCAAGATATCAAACGATGTACTGCACTGGGCAAATATGTTGCAAGAGACTCCTTTAAAGTGTTAAAGAGCCAGGATGTCACTTTGAAGATTAAGGTACACCTGACCCAAGCCATGGCATTTTTAATAGCCTTATATGCATGTGAGAACTGGACAATGAATAAAGAACTGTAGAAGAATGGGGAGCTCTGGAAGTATAGTGCCTAAGGCACTTGACTGCTAAACAGAAGGCTGGCGGTTCAAACCCACCAGCCACTCCTCAGAAGGAAGGTTGGGCAATCTACTTCCATAATGATATCGCCTCAGAAACCCAAGGAGCGGTCGCTATGAGTCAGATCCAGCTCGACAGCAGTGCGTTTTGTTTTGTTTTGCAGAAGAATGGATGTATTTGATTCGTAGTGTTGGTGAAGAATACTGATATACCATGGACTGCCAGAAGAATGAACAAATACGTCTTGGAAGAAGTACAGCCAGAATGTTCCTTAGAAGTGAGAATGGGGTACTTTGGTCATATTGTCAGAAGGGACAAGTCCCTGGAGAAGGATATCATGCTGGTAAAGTAGAGGGTCAGTAAAAAAGGGGAAGACCCTCAGCCAGATAGTTGACACAGTGGCTGCAATGATGGACTCAAGCATAGCAAAGATTGTGAGGCTAGCCCAAGACTGAGCAGTGTTTTATTCTGTAACACATAGTGTCACTATCAGTTGGAACCAACTTGAGGGTACCTAATAATAACAGCAATATTTATGGAAGCAGACTGCCATAGCAGACTGCTCCTGAGGAGTGATTGGTGGGTTTGAACCACTGACCTTTTGGTTAGTAGCCGAGCGCTTAACCACTGCATCACCAGAGCTCCTTATAATGATAACTATCACACACTATATTTCAGATACTGTGCTAAGCACTCCAAATAAATTTACTTCTGTAATTTTCACAACTATTCTTGGAAGAAGATATCATTATTATTCCCAATTTGCAAACAAGGAAACATCTCATAGAGGCCAAATATTTCATGTAAGGTCCCTTAGCAGGTAAGTGGAAAAGTTGGGGCCTGTGCCATCCATTACTCTCCTATCTCTCTAAACCCAAAAATGTTAGCAGTCTCAGGGTGGTTAGGGTAAGGGTGATTTTTTTTTTCCCCTTAGTGCTTATCTATATCCCTCTGTTTCTACAAATAACCTACATGGCTTGTTAAATAAAGAAACAAGTTTGTTTTAAATGATGTGATCTGGTGTGATCAGCCAATCAGTTGTGAGGGGATTAGGGTGGATACAACACCCTCACTTAGGTCACAGCCCTGATACAATGTAAGCAGAGTTTCCCTGGGATGCGGCCTGCATCATTCTATTATCTTACAAGAGATAGAAGGAGAGACAAGTGAGCAGAGAGAAGAGGACCTCAGTACCACCAAAGAAGAGTCAGGAGCTAAGCATGTCCTCTGGATCCAGGGTCCCTGCACTGAGAACCTCCTAACCTAGGGGAAGACTGATGCCGAGACACATGTAGATCTCCAAGGAATGCCGGGCCCACAGATGTTGAAAAGTAACAAGAACCTTCCTCCAGAGCTGGTAGAGAAAGCCTTCCCCAAGAGCCAGTACTCTGAATTCAGACTTTTAGCCTCCTAACTATGAGAGAATAAATTTGTTTGTTAAAGCCATCTACTTGTGGTATTTCTGTTATAGTAGTACTAGATAGGTAGACAGCATCAGTGCTCAATATGCTCCCATTTTAAAAACAGAACATTCAGCTCCCTGGATGGATTAAGTATCCTATATTCAGACTGTAGGAAGAACTTTTCAACAGCTGTTGGCAGTCAAGAAGAACCTTCAGAAAAATTGTGAAATGGGTAAAACTGTTTTTCTTGCCCCATCTCTCTTTTCTATTTCCTTTTTGTAAGTCCGGATTCTTCTTTTCCCCCAGCTTCTAACTCCCAGGACTCTCAGCCCTGTACCCCCAGACCCACCCTCTCAGAATCTGCCTTAGGAAGATTTTGCTACCAGACCTTTATCCTTTAGCGGCAGTTTACATTTTAGACTCTGCCATTCACATTTGTAGGCGTTCTGGCACAAGAAAGGAACAGGACACCAAAACACTACACATCATGCCTTTGGGTCACAAGAGCCAGGTAAGGGAATCAGGTAAAGGGAAGTCAGAACCTTTAAGATACTGGGCTCTACTCTCCAGCACCTACTCTTGTACTCTATGACAAATGCATGCATCATCAACACATAACCTATCCATAGCAGCATCAAGAAAACCAGCACAGAAGTGGAAGAGATGTTCAACAAAGACTGTGATATTGACGCTGACATCTGTATGCACAAAACTTCCTTTTACTGTTGCCCCTTCCTTAGAGCAGAAATGTGGATAAGGCAGAGAGGAAGAGCCTGGTAGGGAATAAGCAATCTGGAGTCAATGCTGTCTGGAAATGGCGTTTGATATTAAAGTCTTGCCATGTTCCCTCAACTACTCAAACACTGACGCCTACTTTTGTGCCCATTACCGCACAAAAAACTTTACATGTTACCTCATTATGAACCTCATAAGCACACAATATGGTAGGTATTATTTGCATAATTTACAGATTTGAAAATTGAAGTTCAGACATAATACATAATTTGCCTAAGATCAAATTTCTACACAAGCCCTTGAGGGATTTACAGTATCTACAGGAGCAGATAACTGGAACTCATAAGACACACGGGTATGGGTGCCCCCTGCATTAATCATATCCTCATGACCAATCTGTGAGGTAGGCAAGACAGGCATTGTTATACCAATTTCACAGGTTTATAAACTGAGGCCCAACCAGGGTAATTTACATGCCTAGTGTGTCTCAAGGAGCTCTGGTAGCGTAGTGCCTAAGGCACTTGACTGCTAACCAGAAGGCTGGCAGTTCAAATCCACCAGCCACTCCTTGGAAGGAAGGTTGGGCAATCTACTTCCATAGTGATACCACCTCAGAAACCCAAAGAAAGGTCGCTATGAGTCGGGTCTGACTCGACAGCACATGACAACAACAACAACAACAACAACAGGGCATCTCAGTTAATTAGTGGCAGAGCTAGGTCTAGTTAGTTTACACATGTTTTCTTAGGCCAATACTCTTTTCACCACATTACCGTAAGGAAGTGGCTTAGCAAGAAATAAAGAATTAACAACATTTTAATACTTAGAAAGACTGAGAATCTCATAGACTTTTGGTTAAAAAGCCATCATCTCCATTTTAACTGCCTTGTTTTCACAATTGCACTCTAGGCCTAGCATGAATTGAATTAGATTATCCAGTTAAACTTGACAGAGCCCAGACGCATCTGTCTAATCAACTTTTGGAAGAACAGACAAAAATTGACAATGTTGCCATCATTTAATTAGCAACACCAAAGAATAATTTACACTAAGTGTGAAGGTAAGAACTCCCTAAACCCAACTGATGCATATACAATCTTGTTCCTCACACAATTTATCACAGGTTAAGCCTGTTAGCAAATAGAACTGGATGTTGAGAAAGATGGTGCTTTAATATATTGGCCATAATACTATTCATATATGTGCTTTTGGATTGAAAAAAATACATTTGCTGTGCCTTGATACCCTCATCTGTAAAGCAGAGAAATCTCATGCCTTATTTTGTCAGGATCAAATGAGATTAAGAGTGGAAGTGTTGGAAGTACTAGAAAGCGCTCTTCAAAGGAAAGCTATGATGATAGATAATAATGGTCCCATTGTCTGGCTAATCTCAGCATTAGTCACATTCAGTTTTTGGCCCTAACAGCTGTACTTCATCACTAAATAAATGGAGTCTCCAGGCTGGAGGTAGAGTTGTCAGTCAGGCTGTTCCTCACCAGTTCTCTATGCCATGTTGCTAACCCTACTTAGTTCAATGAGGTTTCATTTCCTAAACACATGCATTTCATTTTCTCATCCAAGATGGGCCCTACAATTAATTGCAATACAATTATAGAACTTGCATGCTAAATTCAACAGGTTCTCTCTGATTTAGTAGAATTCTCTGTTTTTCCTTAAAAAGAGATTTCATTCTAAATTTCTGAAATCTTCAGGAAAGGCTCAGAAATTTATTTTTTACTCCAATTTTCTTTTCCACAAAGTTCCTGCTCCGGTCTTTCCTGGTGGCACCCTTGCTTCTACTGGGTACTTCACACAATACTTGGCATTGGAACACACACCAGGAGTGTGGGGCTAGTCATGTTTCATAAACAATCTCATTTGATTTTCACACAAATTATGCAACATTATCAGCCTACTTTTTTGTAGATCAGTGCCAGTACAAGGTGCTTGTGGAGTACTGTGCCCTCATGCAAACCTAGGAGTGTTTGTAGAGCTCCGTGCTAGACCCTGTGGATGCTGCAGGGTAGGCAGAGCACAAGTTCCTTGTTCTCAAGGAGTCTGTAGTCTAGTTAGGGAGTCAACAATTTAAGACAGCCTGAATAACCACACACATAAGTAGTATAGGCAATAAACACTACAGGAATTAAGATAAGAAGCAAGATGGTGTCGAGGGAGACTATTCAGGAAGACAGGATTTTGGCTAAACCTAGAAGGGCACATAACAATACTCTTGCAGTGTTTCATGGGTCCAGAGTATGATTTTTAAATAGGTCTCATCTCAGTCCATTATCTCAATAACCCTGGGAGATGGAACGTATTATCCTTATCTAACAGGTGAGGATGTGGAGACTTAGAATGATTAAGTATCTTACTAAAAGAAAAGTCACTGTCTCAAACCCAATTCTCCTCAGTCCAAAATCAAAAGTTTTTCCACTGGCAGCAAGGAAACCACTATTTATCACACATCTTTGAAGTGCCCAGTGCTGTATTAGACACTTTCCCATAGACTGGGTGTTCATACGTACTATGGGAAGATGATGAGGACTAAGGTTTGAGAAAAAAAAAAACAGTGACATCAATATTCCACAGTGGTGTGGGGGGGTTATCCTTAAGTGAACATCTACCTTAGGAAAAGACCTGATACTTTAGAAACAGGATTAAGAACCAATGTTGTTGTTGTTAGCTGCAGTCAAGTCATCCCCAATGCATGGCAACTCCATGCACAATGGGACTGAATTATTGTCATCCTCAGTAGAAACACTGTTGGCTGATTTTTGGAAGAAGCTCACCAGGCCTTTCCTCCTCATCTGTGTTAGTCTGAAAGCTCCACTGAAACCTGTTCAGCATCACAGCAACACACAGACCTCCAATGATCAATGAACAGTGACTTTGCTTGAAGTACATTGGCCAGGAATTGAACTCAGGTTTCCTGCATCGAAGGTGAGAATTCTACCACTGAACCACCATTATCCTCCAAGAACCAAGAGCTGAGCTCAAATAAGGTTGAGGAAGAAGAAGGTAGGCCTTAGTAGGCTGTAGCCTCAGTGGCTTTAGGGCTAGTGTGTGGTACGGTTTTATCAGATGTAGCTCCACAGTGCTCACATAAAAGCTGTAGGCCCATTGTTCAGAGCAAAGAAGAATGAAGAAAACCAAAGACTCATGGAAACAATTAGTTCAAGAGACTGGTACACCATGTGATCCTCAGCCCATATGACTATGAGACCCGAAGAACTAGATGGTGCCCAGCTACCACTGTCAACCACTCAGAAGGGGATCTATGTAAGAGATCCTGGACAGAGTGGGAGAACAATGTGGAGCAAAATTCAAAATCATTTAAAAAATAAAAATAAAAATAAAGAGGGACCAGGTTTGCTGATCTGATAGAGCCTGATAGAACCATTGAGACTATGGCCCCTAGCTGCCCTTCAGGTCTGTAATGGAACTCACTCCCTTGGCTTCCAGCCAAACAAAAGACATTTACATTAGGTAGATACACTCCTTGGAGAGATCAATCATGGGAGAATAGAAGGGCTGTGTATGCACAGGGAGACAGCTCAGGAGGCAGGAGTGCATGGGAGGGAAGGACACAGGGAAGAGGTAACTATGGGGAAGAAGTGGGAAGGGAGCTGTTGCATTGTGAGAAATTACAGTCAATGTCATGAGACAAAGTATATATGAGCTGCTGTATGGAAAGTGAATTTGCTCTAAAAACTTTCACCCAAATCACAATAAAAATTAAAAAAAAAAAAAAAAAGCTGCAGGTCCCGCTGGTAGAGAATGAGCAGTCTCTGAAATTGTGTTTTTTGACATTGTAATGTACACAAACTTAAATTGTCTCTCCCCAAGTTAAAAACCCTAAGTCTGAGACATTTGATCTTGAGTAAGGAAAGTGACCACTTAAGGACTAGGCAGCCAGCCAGAAGATACAAACAAAATGGACTATGGAGTATCCTAACAGTTCAGCAATTATATGCCATAACTCAACTGGAAAAGCCTCTTTGTCCAGAACTTTATTTTCATCAGAATGTCACCTTAACTTCTGGGTTGAATCCTACCTGAGGAGTCTCTGCTTAAGTCAGTAATCAAATCACTGTCTACTCTTAGTCAAGATGATCCTGGTTTCTTGCAGGTGAACACAATCTGAAGTAGGGCCTCAAGATGTCATCAGTTGCACCAATGTGTTTGGTCACTTAATTAGCTAGCTCCTGACCTTTAGAGTGATTAGGACTCACTGCCTAATGCCTGCAGCCATCAGGGAATCAAAACAATATGCTTGTTACCCTACAGTGTTAAATGGTTTAGATGCAGAATGGATTTCAGCAAGTCAGGGGAGAGACCAAAGCTAATTAAACAGCTTGGATCAGTCTATTTGTTGGTGGTGAAATTCTAAGTTGGTGCCTATTCACAAGAGGCTGTGAATGGAGCAAATGAAGGTCAAATGCAATTGGAAGGGATCTAGTGACCCTTCAATGAAGCGTGGCTTCTGCTAAGGGCTGCCTGATGGGCAAGACACGCCCACCTTTAGGTCCCAGATATCAAAATAAGCCCTTCTGTTCCCATACTTAGAGGCTGCCTGCTTCATAGATTAAATCAGAGCAGAACCAAAGCCTGTGGTTCTCAACCTTGGCTGCTCATTGGAATCATCAGACAAGCCTTAAGGAGCAGAACTTTCCCCAAGATTGATGTAATTGGTGTAAAGTACAGCTTGGGCATGGGGAGCTTTAAAGCCAGGGCTGAGAACCACGGTCCCAAAGCAGTCAGCTAGAAAATAGATAGGCATTCTTTTCGGTGAATTTGCTTTCTTTTTAAAAGCTGTAGAAAGAAAAGGAAATTGGTATTTCCTGAGCACTGAGGCTAGGCGTGTTTCATAAACAATCTCATTTGATTTTCCCATAAATTAACCAGTATCATCAAGCCCTCTTTTTTTGTAGAGTAGTACCAGTAGCCCTAGACTTGACTTCAAATCAGAGAGCCCCTGTGCATTAGAATAGAACTATGCTCCATAGGGTTTCCAAACCAATACCAAACCCACTGCTATCGAGTTGATTCCTACTTATAGCAACCCTATAGGACAGAGTAGAACTGCCCCATAGAGTTTCCAGGGCTGTGAATCTTTATGGAAGCAGACTGCCACATCTTTCTCCCACGGAGCAGCTGGTGGGTTTGAACCGCTGACCTTTTGGTTAGCAACTGAATGCTTTAACCACTATACCATCAGAGCTCCTTCTACAGTGTTACATCGTCTGATTTTTCAGCAGTAGATCCCCAAGCCTTTCTTCCAAGGCACCTCTGAATGGACTCGCACCTCCAGCTTTTTGGTTAGCAGAGAAGCACATCAACAGTTTGCATCACAAGTTTTGTGTCAGAATCTCCTGGTTGTTACTGATATTTGGCACTGAGTTAATTCCAACTCTTGTTGGAACTGTACCGTGTATGTACAGGGAGAACTGCTTCACAGCGTTTTCAAGGCTGTTACCTTTTTGAAGCAGATCACCAGGCTTGTCTTCAGAGGTACCTCTGGATGTGTTTCAACTGCCAACCTTTCAGCTAGTAGTTGAGTGCTTTAACCATTTGTACCACATCTATAGGGACTATTAGAGGGCCAGTTTGGGTGGGCTCCAGATACTGCTGTCAGCTCTGAATGCAGGCCAGGCCCTCTGCTCCAGGGCACCCACCATCACAGCTGGGTCAGAGAACCAAGGGCTTAGCCTCAGGGGAGGGGAGGCAGGGAGGCTGAGGGTAAGAAAACACAGATTTCTAGGCTCAAAGTCACATGACTAAGGAAGATTCAAACACCAGTCTACTTCTAAAACCTAACTATGCCCTTTCCTTCTACTATGCATTGTGTCCACACTATTATGTCCAGCAAATCTGGAGTTAAACCAGACAGTTATTTATCTAGGAGCTGGTGTGATCACCACCATACCAGGTGATGACAGAAAGAGGGAGGTGAAAATAATGAGACAGAGATTTGATGCCATATTTAAATAAAACCAAACCCTACTCTTCAAAACAGCCACCTCAGGAGAAGGCAGCCATTGCTCTAAGAATTTTGGGGGGTGTTTTAATTTCACAGCCACAAAAGAAAATGAGTCATATTTCATAGAACACACTTCATTTTAAGCCTCAAACAATACTACTCAGCTTTCCCACCTATTTTACTTACCAGACTTGGCTGCGGATGGATCTTGGCTGTTTGAAAAAATGCAACGTGCCCTCAAAAGATAAGGTTTAGCCACAATTGAAGGTATTTAAACATATGGTCTTTGACTCTGAAGGCAATTCCAAAAGAGTGGCAAAAATGTTTTAAATGAGGGCAGTGTTCCAGTGCCCAACTTTCTGTGCATATTCTGGTATTTGTGTGGAGGCAGTGAGATTAGTAGGGGAATCTATTAGACAGGGAAGGAAAAGGCATATGCATTAACCAGTCAAAATAGCAGACAATAAATTAGTGAATGTAGGAAAAACTAGGTGAATCAGATAGAACTTGACAAGAAAAAAAAAAATAAAAGCATTAATACACTTTAATATACACACCTCTTGTGAGGAGCATGGTCTCTGCCCAGAAAGACACCACAGCCCAACTGGGAGATAAGACTAACAATAAAACCAAACCAAACTCACTCCCTTCAAGTCGGATCTGACTCATAGTGACCCCTCCTTGGGTTTCTCAGGCAGTATCACTACAGAAGTAGATTGCCCAGTTTTCCTTCCGAAGAATGGCTGGTGGGTTTGAAGCACCAGCCTTCTGGTTAGCAGTCAAATGCCTTAGGCACTAGACACCAAAAAGCCTAAGCAATATAGATTAGCAAATAAGAAATTCTAAAGTGAGTAGTACAAAGAAAGGGGAAGACCAGAGAGAGAAGCTAGATGATTTCACTTCTCTTCTCTCTGAAGGAGAAATCCTGGAAAATGGTTCATATCTCAACCTCCCCTCTCCTCTCCTCTGGGGCAAAGCCTCTGGCCCCGGGTCCTGGCCCCACTCTGATGGTGGGTGCCCTGGAGCAGAGGGCCTGGCCTGCATTCAGAGCTGACAGCCACATGGGAGCCCACCCAACCTGGCCCACTAATGGTCCATTCTGCTTGGGGCAGACTAGAGATGCTTATCTGGTAGCTTTTTCTGTTCTGGTCACCCTCAGGGAAGAGAGTAGTTAATTCAGTTACTGAGCAGCCCCTTAGGTACAGCCCATCTGGGGCTCCAGACAACCCAACTCCTTACGTCATCTGAGGACGTGTGGAGTCCCCAGTCCAGCTGGGAAAAGTTATGTATGTTCAGGAGTAACTGTGCCGAGCTGTCTCTGTGCTTAATGTTACCAAGCCCAAACCTAGGCTAGGGATTTTTTTTTTTTTAAATTTTTATTGTGATTTGGGTGAAAGTTTACAAAGCAAATTCATTTTCCATACAGTAGTTCATACACATTTTGTCTC
>NW_006921711.1:5842787-5843411 GCF_000298275.1 Orycteropus afer afer | reverse complement strand
CTTGGACTAATTATTTCCATGCATCTTTGGTTTTCTTCATTCTTTGCTCTGGACGAGGAGAGATCCATCATTGCATTTAGATGGCTGCTTGTAAGCTTTTAAGGTCTCAGTTGCTGCTCACCAAAGTGGATGTAGAACGATGTTTTGTGTAGCATGTTATGCCAATTGAGTTTGATGTCTCCTATGATCATGGTCCTAAGCCCACGGGTCCAACTACTTGCCCCCTCCAGGTAGTTGGCTGTGGCCAAGAAGTTACCATAACCTTGTCAGCTCTACTATACCCCTGGACATTCTTACAACACATACAAATACGCTTGCAGCAACATCGTCTGCCAACACTATACATGGTCAGGGGTGCACTACCCCCTGCCTAGACCTGATCGTTCAGCTTGTCCACCCTTCTATCCTCCCATAGATCAATGCTTGCCATCACTGAAAACACAGTATTTTATATGCAAAAAGGTTCATGTTTGTTGTCTGTACCTCCTAGGTACCTCTCTCTGTCTTCCTCTTCCTTAATGCCACCATGTTGATCATTCACATTTGGTACATTGCCTTTTCCTTCACCCAAATCAATATATGTCTTTACCTATCTATAGGCTTGTTGTTGTTGTTGTTAGGTGC
>NW_006921711.1:5841550-5842120 GCF_000298275.1 Orycteropus afer afer | reverse complement strand
ATTTGGGTGAAAGTTTACAAAGCAAATTCATTTTCCATACAGTAGTTCATACACATTTTGTCTCATGACACTGACTGCAAATCCCCACAATGTTAACAGTTTTCTTCCTACTTCCTCCCCACAGTTACCTCTTCTCTGTGTCCTTCCCTCCCATGCACTCCTGCCTTTCCCTCCCCAGCTGTCTCCCTGTGCAAATACTGCCCTTCTGTTCCCCCATGATTGATCACTCCAAGTAGTATATCTATCTGATATGCCTGTCTATTATTTGGCTGGAAGCCACCTGTTGTTGTTGTTATTATGTGCCATCGAGTCAGACCTGACTCATAGCAACCACGCCTTGGGTTTCCAAGGCAGTATCACTATTGAAGTAGATTGCCCAACCTTCCTTCTGAGGAGTGACTGGTGGGTTTGAATCGCCAGTCTTGTGATTAGCAGTCAAATTCAATTCCAGACTTGCAGGGTAGCCAGGGGCCATAGTCTCAGGGGTCTCATCCACCAGGCTCTATCAAACTAGCAAACCTGGTCTTTATTCTTTTCTCTTTTTTTTTTTAATGATTTTGAGTTTCATTC
>NW_006921711.1:5792885-5840437 GCF_000298275.1 Orycteropus afer afer | reverse complement strand
GGTACTTTCAGCATTCTTCGCCAGCACCACAACTCAAAAGCATCAACTCTTCTTCGGTCTTCCTTATTCATTGTCCAGCTCTCACATGCATACAAGGCAATTGGAAATATCATGGCTTCTGTCAGGCACACCTTAGTCCTCAAGGAGACATCCTTACTCCCAGCACTTGAAACAGTTCTATAGGCTAGGCATTCTTTATTTAACATATTAATTGATCCATTTGTATCACTCAGTAGTTTACAAAGCACTTTCACATGCAAGACCCATTTAATCTATACATACACCAAGTGGGATACAAAGAGCAGTTACCATTATTTCCATTTTATAGATAAGGAATATCGAAGCTCAGAAAGGTAATGGCTACATGTAGAACGAAACCCCCAAATTCTGACTCCTAATCCAATAATGGAGCTCTGGTGGCGTAGTGCCTGAGGCATTTGACTGCTAACCAGAAGAGTGGCAGTTCAAACCCACTAGCCACTCCTTGGAAGGAAGACTGGGCAATCTACTTCCATAGTGATTGTTATGTTATGTGCCGTCGAGTTGGCCCCGACTCATAACGACCCCTCCTTGGGTTGCCGAGGCAGTATTACTACGGAAGTAGATTGCCCAACCTGCCTTCCGAGGAGTGGCTGGTGGGTTTGAACCTCCAGCCTTCTGGTTAGCAGTCAAGTGCCAGAAACCCAAGGAGGGGCTGCCATGAGTCAGATCTGACTCCACGGCAGTGAGTTGTTTTTGTTTTTTAATTTTTTATCTTGGCTCTACTAGGTAACTGTACTTTTAAGGAGAGAGACTGGAAAGAAGCTTCTGCATTATTTTCCTCAGGGTGAGCGATGCTCTGCTCTTGGCCTGTTCTGTCAGCATCAGGTATGCAGACATAGCCCAAGTGTGGAAGGCAGGCTGAGGGCCCATGGTGCTGGCAGCCCCCTTGAGGTTTATGGGCACTTCCCTTGGGCTCCCCACCCAACCCAGCAGCATCTTGTCTCACAGCAGATGCCAGCCAACTAGGTTTACTCCTTGCTCAGTTCAGAAAAATGACCCTGAAACAGGCACAAAGTACAAACAAGTAGGAGCTAGAATAAGAAATCCCTCTAAAAGCCTCTGGGTGGACATGGCTAGTGCTCACCACTCACATTGCTAGGGCGGTTCTCCTCTCTTCTAGGAACATTTCCACAGCCCCTGGTGTTAGAGACAATCATGTGAAATGTGAGCAGAAATGACATGTGCATATTCAAGCAGACACATTTAGAAAACGGCCCCTGATCCTCCATACTCTCCTGCTTCTGCTGTGGTGAGCAATGAAGCCCATGCTGAGATAGTGGTGTCTGAACTGACAGTACCTGAGTGACCACAATGAATAGAGGCCACTGCCAGCCAGTGTTGGACAGGTAACAGGACTGGAAATAGACCTTCCTTATAGGTTTCCACTGCAAAACCTAGCTTATCTAACAGAAAATTTCTTTAAAAAAAAAAAAAATGCTTGGTGAAGATAAGCGTTCTTTTTCCTGTTGATAGGTGCTGTCCAGCTGATTTTTGACTCACAGTGACCCTGTGTGACAGAGTAGAACTGCCCCCAAAGGGTATTCTAGGCTGCAATACTTATGGAAGCAGATCACGAGGTTTTCTTCCATGGAGCCATTGGGTGAGTTCAAAGTGTCAAGCTTTCGGTTAGCAGCCAAATGCTTAACTGTTGTGTCATCAGGGCTCCTGATTTAATTGTAAGCAACTCTGAAAATACTGAAATTGAGTCACAATTGACTTGACATTAAGTCAACAAAATCAGTTGACAATGAGTCGAATACGATTCATGATGTCCCCATGTGTGTCAGAGTAGAACTGTGCTCCATAGAGCTTTTCAGTGGCTGATTTTTTGGAAATAAACCATTAGGCCTTTCTTCTGAGGTATCTCTGGCTGGACTAGAACCACTAACCTTTTGGTAACTCCCACAGAAAGGTATAAAGAAAGTAGATTGAGATCTTACTGGATTTGTGGCTTTGTAACCTTGCTTTTAACATTATATTACATTAAGAATTTTTTCAGAAAATTTTTTTTAGAAAAAAATTCTTAATATCCAACAATATCACATTGTGTCGATGGATCACAATGCACTTCACTATTTTCTTATGGTTGTTTGGTTATGGTTTCTCATTTTTAGCTGTGATAAGTAACACTTTGATGACTGCCTTTATGTTACATACTACTTTTCAATTTATTTTTATAATAAAAGAGGACACATATCCAGCTTGTTGCCAGCTCCCCACAGCTTCCTTACATCACAACCTGCTGTGAAACTTGTGCAGATAGATTTGGCAGCATCAACATCTTCAGGACATAGATCATCATTCCTGAATGCACAGCCCCAGGAGATGTGCTGCAGAGGTAGACTCCAGAGGGAAGGAAAAGAGGATGTGTACCAGGCTCAGCCTTGGACTAGGCTCATCCTCCTGTCTGCCCAGTCATCTGGTCTCTTCAGCTTCCTCTCTCCTGGTGCCACATCCAGCTTAAGCTGGTCGAGGAGAGATGACAAATAATACTGAAAGTGAGGGTTTTTCTCAGTTCTAACCTATTTCCGAGAAGGCAGTCCCCCTTGTAGGCAGCAGGAACTCTTCATCACCAGTGTAAAAATGAAGTGTTCTTTCTACTTTCACCCATTCTATGCCATATCCAGTGTGCTGATGCTCAGAAAATACTTGGTGGGATCTGCAACTGTGGAAAAGAGAGAAAGCAAGCAGCTGCAGGAGTATTTGCCTAGCCCCTGATTGCTCTCTATGGCCTCTGATGCCTGCTACTGTCCTAACCCAACAGTATACAGGCTCCAGCTAAGCAACTAGCCTGCCTCAGCAAGCTGAGATACTATTGCCTGCTGCTACAACTAGGAATCTACCTACATACGATGCTTCCATGGTAACAAGGAACTCTCACCAGATGGCCTCTGATTTAATCCTGAATTAATCTTGTGAGGCAGGTACAGTATCATCCCTACTGTACACAAGGATATCAGTAACGTGCCCGGCATCACACTGTGATGGAGCCAGCACTCAAGCCCTTATCACTTGATCCTTATTCCCATACTCTTGGCTTCAATTAAGTGATCATGCTCAAAATTCCAGTAAGTAGATCCCTCTTGCAGGTTCAGAAGGGTTAGCTGAGTTAGGTGTATTAGGGGTGAAGCCCCCTAAGGAGAATTAGCTTGATGAGCCTTTGGAATGTCCACGTTGGCTTAGAAAGCACCAAAAGGGGGCATCTAGTCACCAAAAGAGGGCATCTTGCCTTAGGCAGCATCTGACTGGTGAACCAGTCCAATGGAATAGCTCTCCTGTGCTTGGAGCCTTTTTAAGTTGTTACTTTGCTTGCAGAATCCACACCTGCCACAGCTGAAGTGTCCTATCCCCATTAGATTATTTTCTTTGGGGCCACTTTTCTGAGCCTCAAGGTATCTCTCTGCACCAAAGCTGATACCAGATCTGCTTTGGGATTTCTCCTTTGGGCTTCTACTCATTAGCCAGCTTTCTTTCTTTGGACCCCACAAGCTTCCAACAGCACAGTCTGTGGTTTGGCTCAAGCCCATCTTCTTGTGGAGGCATTTCTGTTCACCTAACACTACCTTCAGCTAGAAACAGAGAAAAATTGCACATCAGAAGGATAAAGAGAAAAATGCCCAAGACGTAAAACAGATTCCCCATTATGAAGCAAGCCCACTCTGTGGTGCAAGTGGGGAGCCAGCTCATTGCCCCTGGAACCTCTAACACTTGGCCCCTGCTCTTCCTCCTCCCTATGCCCTTCCTGGAATACACTGTCTTCACCTCCTTGGACTGTCTAAATTGCACTCATCGTTCAAGATCTCCCACAAATCCATTTTGTCTAGAAAGGCCTCGCAGACACCAAAACCTCCTCCACATCCCACCTCAGAGATTCCACATTGCCCAATTCAGCTCTGCATTGTTCTCCACCTATTTCTCTTCTATAGCTTTTGTATCCCTCACTAGACCATACATTCTTGACTGAAAGGACCTCATCATTTTTGTTTGGTTGGTTGGTTAGCTGGTTTCCTTTAAAGCACAAGTAGTACCAAACCAAAAACAAACAAACAAACAAAAAAAAACCCGTCGCTGTCAAGTTCTGTTGCTGTCAGAATCAAGTTGATTCCGACTCACAGCAACCCCATGTATTGCAGAGTAGAACTGCTTCATAGGGTATTTTTCGCTATGATCTTTATGGAAGCAGAATTCTAGGCCTTTCTTCCATGGCATTGTTGAGTGGTTTCAAACTGCCAACCTTTAAGTTAGCAATCAAGTGCAAAATGTTTGTGCCACCCAGGGACTACAGGTAGCACAAAGTGGTACAAATCAGAAATATTAGACAAAACCATTGAGTTCTAGTCTACAAATGGGAGCTCTGGTGGCATAGTGTCTAAGGCATTTGACTGTGAACCAGAAGGCTGGCAGTTCAAACCCACCAGCCACTCCTCAAAAGGAAGGTTGGGCAATCTACTTCCATAGTGACACTGCCTCAGAAATCCAAGGAAGGGTCACTATGAGTCGGATCCAACTCGACGGCAGTAGGTTTGGTTAGTCTACAAATACAAATTCTTCTAGATCTCTCATAAGAATTATAACTCTAAACTTAACTTAAACATAATAAAATGCTCTATCCTGGAAAAGTCTTATATTATAGACACTCAAAGATGCTGCTGTGTGTGTCAGTGTTTTGCCAATTCTCTGAACCAAATTTGGGGTCTGAAATAGTACTTGTTGTTGTTGTTGTTGTTATGTGCCGTCGAGTCAAACCCAACTCATAGCGACCCGTCCTTGGGTTTCCGAGGCAGTATCACTACGGAAGTAAGATTGCCCAACCTTCCTTCCGAGGAGTGGCTGGTGGTTTGAACCGCCAGCCTTCTGGTTAGCAGGCAAGTGTCTTAGCCACTATGCTACCAGAGCTCAGGTGCTTCTCAAATTTCACTGTATATAGGAATCACCCAGGGATTTTGTTACAGTGCAATTTCTGATTCAGTGGGTCTGGTCTGGGGCCTAAGATTATGTGTTTTTAACAAGCTCCCTGATGATGGCAATTATTACTGATCTGCACCACAGTTTGAGCAGGAGGTTCTTCAGATGAGAGACCATGCCATCTCCACATGCAGTCCTTATTCAAAGGTACCTGGAGTCTAAGAAGTCAGATCTTCTCTCTAGCCAAGCAATCCTCTTCTCTTTACATTTCTTTAAGGAATTCCATTAAGTAGGGTCAGCTCAAGCCCGACTTCCCTCAGAAGATTCCCTGGCCACTCCAGCTCCCCTCTCCATTATGTTTCCTGCCTACATTACTCATTAGTCCTTATTAAAGGTCTCCCTGTCTGGTTGGCTTTTCTCTGCCAATGTCCTGCTATAACTGGACTTGTAAGTACCCTGGATGGTGGGACAGAGACACAACATCTTCTACTTCTGTGTATCCCTCACAGGGCAAACAAACAGGATAAATACTTGATAACTGATTATAAGGATAATTCAAGTGTGTCCCTCACTCTTCTGTCCCTCTCAGGGAGTAAAGAAAAAGTGATCACAGCTGCCTTGGCCTCCATCCCCAGCCCTATGCCTTACTCTTCTCTCAGAAGCAGCAGCTGGGCCAGCTTAGATTTGACTCAGCTCTCTGCAGTTCCTGCCCCCTTCAGTGAAGAGTTAAAGAGTTGAGAAGGCTACTTCCCACTTGGAAATCTCCATTTCCTCATGCAGCGTGAACAAGAGAACATCTATGGACCGAGGCTGAGTGAGCCAACTGCACAAGGAGTGAACTAGCTCTGAATGGGGCTGTTCTAACACCCGCCAAGTCAAGTCATTAAGATGCCATCCCTGAGGTACAGCCCCCAGCGTCACCTCTAGATATCCCCTCAAGCCTCCCCGGCAAAAAGAATGAATGGAGAGCACAGAGCATAGTGAAAACAAGCTCTTTCATGAGCAGGGTGGTGAGAGGACGGTCTTCATTTGCAGGAAAGTGGGCCGGGGTGCTGCAGAGGAGGCAAATGTAGAAGTCATTTCTCCTCATCTCTCATTTCCCCCCTTCATCACAGGGAACTAGAATTAACCCTTTAATCTACATGGTAATGCCAAAACAATTTCTCCTCCAAAGGCCACTGAGAGGGCAAGAAAAGAGTAATAACATTAGAGAAAATATGCACAGTGTCAAAACTAATCGCTGTGTCATGAGAAACAGAGCTGGACTGCCTCAGGGGCCAATACTGGGTATATTCACGAAGGTTGTTGTTAGGTGTCATCAAATCAGTTCCAACTCATGGAGACCCGATTTGCAACAGAATGAAATAGTGCCCAGTCCTGTGCCATCCTCACAATCTCTGCTGTGTTTGAGCCCACTGTTGCAGCCACTGTGTCAATCCTTCTCGTTGAGGAGCTTCCTCTTTTTTGCTGACCCCCCACTTTACCAAGAATGATGTCCTTCTCCAGGGATTGGTCCCTCCTGAAAACATGTCTGAAGTACATGAGATAAAGTCTCACCATCCTCGCTTCTAAGGAGCATTCTGGCTGTACTTCTTCTAAGATAGATTTCTTCATTCTTCTGGCAGTCCATAGTATATTCAATTCTTCTTCACCAACATCATAATTCAAAGACACCAATTTTCCTTCTGTCTTCCTTATTCATTGTCCAGCTTTCACAGGTATATGATGTGACTTAAAACACTATGGTTTGGGTCAGGTACATTTTAGTCCTCAAGGTGACATCTTTGCTTTTCAGCACTTTAACAAGGTCTTTTGCAGCAGATTTGCCTATTGTGATATGTCATTTCATTTATTGATTTCTGCTTCTATGGCATTGATTATGGATCCAAGTAAAATGAAATCTTTCACAACTTCACTTCAGTTTTTCTCCATTTACCATTATGTTGCTTATCGGTTTAGTTGTGAGGATTTTTGTTTTCTTCATGTTGAGGTGTAATCCATACTGCAGTCTGCAGTTCTTGATCTTCACTGTAAGTGCTTCAAGTCCTTTTTGCTTTCAGCAAGCAAAGTTGTCATCTGCGTATCTCAGATTGTTAATGACTCTTTCTCTAATCCTGATGCCACAGTTTTCTTCATGTAGTCCAGTTTCTTGGATTATTTGCTCAGCATACAGATTGAATAAGTATGGTGAAAGGATACAACCCTGATGCACACCTTTCCTGATTTTAAAACTTGTAGTTCCCATTGTTCTGTTGGAACAACTGCCTTTTGGTCCATGTATAAGTTCCTCATAAGGACAATTAAGTGCTCTGGAATTCCCATTCTTTGCCAGGTTATCCAAAATTTGTTAAATACATTTGTAAAACACAGGTAAACATCTTTCTGGTATTCTCTGCTTTCAGTCAAGATTCAACTGACATCAGCAATGATAGCCCTTGCTTCATGTCCTCTTCTGAATCTGGCTTGAATTGCTAGCAGTCTTCAGTTGAGGTAGTGCTGCAACCATTTTTTGGGGGGTGAAATTTTACAAAGCAGATTCATTTTACATTCAACAATTCATGTTTTGTTTTGTGGCAATGATTACAATCCCCACAATGTAACAGCTCTCCTCCCACTTCCACCCTGTGGTCACCCTTTCCTGCCTATGCACTCCTGCTTCCCTAGCTTTCTCCCTGAGCAAATGCTGCTCTTCTGATTTCCTGTGGTTGATGGTCCTAAGGAGTGTATCTCTCTGGTGTAGTTAGCCATGGGAGTGAGTCCAGGTCTAGGCCAGAAGGGTGACTAGGGGCCATAGTTTTGGGGGTTTCATCAGTTTCTATCTGACCAGTGATCCTGGTCTTTTTCATGTTTTTTCTAATTTTGTTCTACATTTTTCTCCCACTCTATCCAGGACCTTCAATTTTGATCCCTTTTCAAATGATTAGCAGTGGGAGCGAGGTACCATTTAGTTCTTCTGGTCTCAAGGTCATATAGACTGAGATTTTCATGGTCCATTAGTCCTTTGGACTAATTGCTTCTGTGCATCTTTGATTTTTTTCACTCTTCTTTGCCTCAGATGAGAAGAGATTAATAGTTGCAACTTAGATGGTCACTTGCATGCTGCAACCATTTTTGAATTATATTTAGCAAAATTTCACTTGTGTGTGATAATAATGATACTGTTCAATAATTTCCACAACCAGATGGATCACAAATATGGATCTCTACCATTTGGCTTGTGAGGTAGCTTCCTCCCAAATTGCTTGGCATAGACAAGTGAGAACTTTCAGCATTGTATCTGTTTGTTGAAACATTTCAATTGGTACTCTATCATTCCTGGAGCCTTGTTTTTCTCCAGTGCCTTCAGTCCAGCTTGGACTTCTGTCTTCAACACCATCAGTTTTTTATCTTCTGAAATGTTTGAATGCTGACCAATTCTTTTTGGTACAGAAACTCTGTATATTCCTTCCATCTTCTTTTGATGCTTCCTTTATTGTTCAACTTTTGGACCATACAATTCTTCAATATCGCAAGTCAAGGCTTAAAATTTTTCTTCAGTTTCTTTCAGCTTGATAAATACTGAGCAGGTTCTTCTCTTTTGGTTTTCTAATGCCAGATCTCTGCACATTTCATTATAATACTTTGTCTTCTCAAGATGTCCTTTAAATCATCTGCTCTCTTCTGACAACCATTTTGGTCTTTTCTTTCTTGTCTTTAGCTGTTTTCATATTTTATGTCATCCCACAACTCATCTGATCTTTGGTCACTGGTGTACAATGCATTAAATATTTTCTTGGGATCATTTCTAAATTCAGATGGGATATACTCAAGTTTGTACTTTGGCTCTTGTGGACTTGTGTTCATTTTCTTCAGCTTCAAAATATGAGCAACTGGTGGTCTGTTCCACAGTCGCCTCCTGGCCTTGTTCTGACTGATGATACTGAGCTTCTCCATTGTCTCTTTCCACAGATGTAGTCAATCTGATTCCTGTGTAGTCTATCTGGTGAGAGCCACATGTATAGTCACAGTTTATGTTGTTGGTAAGAAAGGTATTTGTAGTGGATAGGTCGTCAGTCTTATAAAATTCTATCATGCAATCTCCGGCATTGTTTCTTTGACCAAGGGCATGTTTTATTCAAGAAGGAGGAGGTAGAAATTCCCTTGGTAGTGTCGTCAGACATTCTGGGTTAAAACAAACAAACAAAAACAGGGCCAAAATGGACTATATAGTGGTTAGAGAGAACTCGTTTCACACAGAACACGATTTTAAGGGCCCATTTTCTCTTCTTTATTTCAGAAACATAATTTCAAGAAAAATAACATTTGTTTAGTCTTTTAATTTGGACTGAAGCTGGATCACAGGCTAATAGTGAAATACCCTAGGATCTGCCTTACTAATCCCAATTTGATGCCTGGTATTTAAAGTATTTCAAAACAGAAATTTTTTAAAAAAAGACACAGGATCTCTCATCTCTTGTCACTATAACCCCTTCTACCTGCCCTAAAAGAAGGAAAAAGGAAAGAACTGATAAGAATCTCAAAGACCCTTTCTTTCCTGGTCTTCCTTTAGAACCCAATTTGTTTGCTTACATGGCCACACATTTGACATGTGGGATCTGATTTGTGGTCACAGTGCAAGAACTATCTGTCTTCCAGTTCTGCCCCACTCACTGTGATGAGAAGTGAGGTGTTCATGCACATCTAGGGAGCTACACTGCAACTCTTTGTAGAGACGTCATCAAAGCCACGGGAATGCCAAAAGTCTTCCAGATGTTCTTGTCATGCTCTCAAATGATAACATTGAGCAATTTGGGAAAGAGAGTTGTTTTTTCACCAGTAATAGTTTATCCTTTCCACTCATTCACAAAGACTTATTAATCCCTCTTCCACACTGAGGCTAAGAGCAATAGAGTGAGATATAGAACAACTATTTCTGTCCTCAGGGAGCTTCCAGAACAGTGGAGTCCAGTCCTGAAGGAGTGCCTATATTTAGTCAAGGCTACAGGGATTTGACAGGATAAAGCATGCAAGGCTTGATGAGACAGGGAGAGCTTGCATTGGAGGTAGAGTTGCAGGAGGAGCAGGATATGGGAGGCAATCAGGAGGGCAGAAGGGATAATATGGACAAGATACTGTTGTGGAAATGAGCAGAGGTGGTCAAGAGACAGGCTAGAGTCTGGGGTGGGAGGCTGAAAAGTCAGAGTGCCAAGCAAAGAGGAGGTCTTTAGAGAACAAAAGGACAGATAAGTAAAGTTGGATGATCAGATAAACATTTAACCCACTCATTAACTTGTGGCTGGGGTGGTGGGCACTATAAGAACCGAGGCTCAATCCTTCTGCTAGCTATATTTTGCCACTTTGGACAGCAAGTATGAGAACTCTTTCTTGGCACTAAAGCCAGGGAGAGCTAACCCTTTTGTTAGGAGGTCTAAATATGGCAGCAGTCCTTGGGCTACCCCAAGCCAAAGCCTTGGCTCAGTCCATAGAGACCTCCCCAAGGCATTCTTGCTGCACAGTAATAAATGTTACCCATGGGATGAAAAACAAACTCCACCAAGTGTGCATGCCTCCTCTATCTCTGTGGTGTTTTTTTAGAAGATTCTAATTCTAGTCTTCTAGCTGTTTCCCTGTGCCTCTCACCTCCCATACCAATGATACAGAAGAATATAAACCCAACAACTGATCAGCCCTCAGGGAAGGCAGCCCATCAGTGCCATCCTCTCCTCCAACCATTTCATGATGTCACTCCCTTACTTAAAAGTGGAAATGGCTCCCACTGTCCTCATGATGAAGTCTACCCTCTAAATGCCTCCTGAGGTCTATCAGTCCCAACCTTGTTTTCCAAACTTAGTTCCCACAAGTCTGCAAAATCATCTGTGCTCCAGCCAGATCATACTTTGAGTGTCTGGACCTCAGCCCACAACCCTTTTTTGCCACCCAGCCATTACCCCAGCTACTTTTTCCATTTGAAATGATCTCCTTCCTTCTGACTTCCTAAGCCCTTTATTTGCAGAACGATCATCACAGGCCTACCTCCTCCACAGAGGCTTTTCTGACCTGTCTACTCAGCCCACACTAATTTTTGCTTCCTATCTCCCACCCTGAACACCTATAGAATTATTGTCCAATTCATAGCAACCATAGAGGACGGAGTAGAACTGCCCCATAGAAGCTTATGGGAGTAAATCACCAGGTCTTTTCTGCACAGAGTATTTGGTGAGTTCAAACCATTGACCTTTCAGTTAGCAGACAAGCACTTAACAGCTGCACTACTTCCCTAGAAATTAATCTGTACCATTTAACTGCAAAGGTCCTTGGGTGGAACAGTTTGCACTTGGCTGGTAACTGAATGGCTGGCGTGGTAGCTCACATCCACCTAGCAGCACTGTAGAAGGAAAAGGCCTGGTAATCTGGTTCTGTAACAATTACAGCTAAGAATCTGCTCTGTAGCACATGGCATCTCCATGAGTTGGAATGGACTAGAGGGTACAAGACAACAATAACAATTTAACTTAAAGCATCATAAAACCAAACTCACTGCCATTGAGTCAATTCAGACTCATAGTGACCCCCATTGGGTTTCCGAGGCTGTGAATCTTTATGGAAGTAGATTGCCCCATCTTCCTTCTGTGAAGCAGCTGGTGGATTTGAATCACTGACCTTCTGGTTAGCAGCCAAGTGCTTTATTCACTGCTTGTAACTTATCCTGAAGGTCTTCTCTGAGGGTAGAGGCAAAACTTTAAACATATATCTCAAAGAACCTGGCATGGTACCTTGCCTCCCCAGTAGGAGCTTCCTCTCACTTTCAGGGGGTTATGGCTCTAGCTACACCAACCCACCAACCGTGAAGCATCTCTGCCATAGGGTTAGTGCTACAGTCATGATACTTTGGTACTTTCCCAGTAGGAAGGGGCAATGGTGGCTGTATTCATAACCAGCCTACTTAACATCTCATGTTGACTTCTCATTGCCCACAGGAAGCAGATCCCATACCCTGAGGATGTTTTCACACAGAAGTGGCTGGCTGTGCCTGTAATCAACATTATATACAGGTGGTGTTCCATGAGCTAAGTGCTAGTCAGCTTTCATTGACACAAGAGCAAGCCCTGACAGGGCTGCCCCTTCCCCTCCCTTTCCCTCAGGATGAGGCCAGGGAGGTTTCTGCCTCTGATCCTACCTCCCTGACACAAGAGAACAACCTGTTGCCCAATACCACCTATCCCAAAGCCCTCACATCACATGTATAGGTGTCCTCCTTGGAGGCAGATTTCTGGCAGGGAAGATGCCAAGGCTTGGCCAGGGCTGCACCCCTTTGGTGATGTAACACAGTGATGTGAAAATGGGCCAAGCCAAAAAAGGTCTTCTAAACACAAAAATCCTGAGAAACTAAGCAAAAGCAAATAAATTAAAAAACTGATGACAACCCTAAAGATGAACTGGTATTAGAAAATACCCAAAGTTTGGAATAAATACTCTCCATTGGTTCAATGTCAATTTTTAAACACTCTCCACCCCACTCCCACCCCCACCACACACACCAGACCAGCAGGGGTTAGCAGAACCCAGCTGCTCTCTTATCTGGCTGACCTGCTAATGGCAAATCTCTGCTAATGAGGTTATATCAGTGTTTTATACAAATCGCTTTTATTAGAGATAATGTCAATTTTACTTCATTATCCAGCCCAGCATTCAAAGAGAAAGTAAGTTGGGTTTTTTTTTTTTTTTTTCCGTGAAGCATCCATTCTGTCCATTAATGCTGACAGGTGACAGGGAACTGAAACTTCGGCCCCACTTTTCAAGAGATTTTGGCCATAAGACTCAGCACTTAACCCTCAGTTTCCTGGCTGAGCAAAGCACACCTGGCAGTTTTTCCCCCCAAGGACTCTAAAGCGATGGTTGGTTTCTGGTTTATGCTGCCCACTGCACTCACTGCTCAAAATGGGGCGTTGGCCATGCAACACCATCCTGCACACTCAGTTCTACCCAGCAGATAAAACAGTTGTATAACGTCCAGGCAGGCAAGCACAGTAGCACTGTTAATTCTTCTTTGTGGAAAGCAATAATTAACATGTGAGTCAGCAGCAGTGAAAGACTTTAAGCCTGGGGGGGGCGCGGAAGCACGCCCAGAGTCCTGCAGCCTGAGAGGCCATGCTGTCTTCACTTAAATGGTTTAGATTAGCCCATATGTGGGAAGGCCAGTTGTGTAACTTCAGTTGCTCTCCTAGTCTCTCAGCTGTGCCTGGGATGCTTCAAATATCACTCTGGAGTACAGAAGGAAAAGGTTCATTTCTCTGGAATCAACTCAGATATGCTTTTCTATTTTCCTGCTTAGTTGTTTCCTTGAATTATTTTAAAAATGACAGATGTAGCTTTGGTTTCGTTGGAGTAACTTCTGATTGTTTCAGAGATTCTAACACATGTCCTTGTCCACTGCATTCTTGTCCCTTGTCCACTGCATCTAGCAAACCCTACAACTCGATGCTGCATTCACCCGCCACCTAGAAGAAAGTGCTGAGGCAACCAGTGTTCTTTTTGCTGCCTTTGCTTTTAGTTGAAAAGCAAATCCCCCCTTTGCGTTTTCACCATAAATATGGCTTTTTGGCCACACAATCATCTCATTGTCAAAGCATATGTCATGCAAAAATAGAAGAAATGCTACATATCGGTTGCCCCATGGTTCAGCTAACCTAGGATTCTGCTTCTGGCTGAGGTCATCTTGGGACAGCTTGGGAGGGAGCATCCTAGCCACCATCCCAGAGGTGCATGCCCCTAAAACCTGAACTTTGGATTTCACTAATTCAGAGTAACTGAGTGCCAGCTATGAGCCAGGCACTGAGGATATGGAATGAAAGATGTGTCCTTGTCTTCAAAAAAGCTCACACCTAGAGAGGGACACAGACAAGCAGCACCACAGCATGGTGTGAGTGCCAGACAGACAGCAGCTGGACTGGCTGGGCTTGATGGTTTGGACGCATACTCTGTCACCTTGGGCAAGTGACTTAAATTTTTCTAAACCTCAAAGTTGTTGTTGTTAGGTGCCATCAAGTCAGCTCCAACTCACAGCGACCCTATGTACAACAGATATGTCAGGGTACTAACTTGTAATAAAACAGTGACTCTAAAAGGACCTGCCTTATAGAGCTCTTGGAAGGCAAGATACATACTTGTAGCATGCTTAGAACAGTGCCTAACACATACTATGCACTCAATAAATGCTCAAACCATCTCTGCTATGACTGCAGGAGTCAGGGGTGAGGGTTCTGGGAGAACCAGGGGTACCATAACCCAAAGTGGGCTTCCTGGAAGGCTTTCTCAGTTGATGTTTTAAGGACAAAGGGAATTAGTCAAGACAGGGAGGTGGTAAAGGGGATCCCAAGAAGGTAAAGCAGAATCAGGCAAGGTGAGATCTGATGAAGTGGCACTTGGCTCAGGATTTAGGGGCATGCACCTCTGGGATGATGGCTAGGATGCTCCCTTCCAAGCTGTCCCAAGATGACCTCAGCCGGAAGCAGAATCCTAGGTTAGCTGAACCATGGGGCAGCCCATACGTGGCATTTCTTCTATTTTTGCATTCCATGTGCTTTGACAATGAGATGATTGTGTAGATATTACAAGAGGTGATTATCTCCATGGGCACTGAGCCTGTTTTAGTGCAAAGACCTTGCTTTGGCAGAGCCAAGACTTCTGAGGTCACAGCTGAGTTGCCAATTCTAGAGAACCTCCAACAAACTACAAGGCCACCAGGGGACCTGTTCTTTTCAAAATGGCCTCCTTTTTTTTTTTTTTTTTCACAAATAGTGAGCTCATGTAAATGATGCACACAAATGTAACAGGTGGAGATAATGAAATCATGTTTAAAAAGTGCTGGCATAGCACGCCCATGCATATACAGTGCACGTAAAGCTGGGTGGCAGAATGGTGCGGGTGCAGGCACACGATGCCCCAGCTCCGCAGGGCTTCTGGGTAACCAGTTGGACTTGTGTCATCTGAATGAGAGACATGTGACCAGGAGATTCAAACAGCCCAAGTACAGTGGCCAGCCAGCCAGACACTAGGGCAGAATGTGTGTAGCTGCAACATGTCATCTTCACCTTCCTGAGTGACCTATCTGGCCTGGTGTGTAAAGACTTATGCACCTACTGGGCTGAGGCTGGCTGCACTGGTGAGGCTTTTTCCAGAACAGAAAAAGTGATTTCTTCCTGCACTGGAGAAACTGGTTTGCAGAGCAGGGAAGGAATCCTGCTGGGAGAGGGGCTGCTTTAGAATCTTGAAGGTAGGCTGGTGAGGATCTGCAGCTGGCAACCAAACCTCCATGTCAACAGGCACCAAATGAATACTTAACACTAATCCACTGGACAGGAAAAAAAATTGAAAGTGAAGTCAGCAACATGTAAAAAAAGATGGGTATAGCATGCTTATGAAAATAATGTGTGTGGGGTTTGTGTAGCATGCACATTACTTGAATAAAAATATGGTATTTTAAAAGACAAGCTACACTAAATAGGTGCTGGATAGAAGGTAGCCTGTGCATGGGACAACTTCACTTCCAGGGCTGTGTACTCAACATCTATGTGTGCCTAATTTGTGCGCAGATATTCAAGGCAAGAGGAAAGGCATACTCTGCTATGAAGAGGTAATAGCTCAGAAGGGTCAACTATATTTCTGAATTCTGCAAAGCCAGAAATTCTGTTTCCTTTCATCCCAGCTCTCTACTGGAATGAGTGTACCTGGTGAAGCTCATACTGTCTACAGAAGTTGGGGGGTCAGGGGAGATAGAGCTTGTTTGATTCAGTAATGATTAAAAGCAGTAAGATGAAAACTTGGAGGAAAAGTTTCAAGAAAAAGGAAATAAAATATTGCTAATTCTTCTATGTGTTACAACAAACACACACACAAAAGCAAACTTAACTGCCATTGAGTTGATTCCAACTCACAGAGACCCCTTTTGGGTTTCCCAGGAGGTAAATCTTTACAGAAGTAGATTGCCCAGTCTTCCTTCCATGGAGTGGCTGGTGGATTTGAACCACCAACCTTCTGGTTAGCAGTCAAATGCCTTAGGCACTATGCTACTAGAGCTCCTTTATTACAAACACAGAGCCTCGTAAGTGTTCTGAAACCTCAATCAGAAAGTGTTCATCAGTTACACATTCTTAGTTGGATTTAAGTCATTCTGTGAATGATTCATTTCAATGCCTATAGGTAAACTTCTTGGTCGAGAGGAAATCCACCCACTGCTGTCAAGTCACTTCTGACTTCTAGTGACCCCATAGCACAGAGCAGAACTACTCCATAGGGCTTCTAAGGCAATAAATCCTTATAGAAGCAGACTGTTGCATCTTTCTCCCAATGAGTGGCTGGTAAGTT
This sequence comes from Orycteropus afer afer, assembly GCF_000298275.1. Classification (NCBI taxonomy): domain Eukaryota; kingdom Metazoa; phylum Chordata; class Mammalia; order Tubulidentata; family Orycteropodidae; genus Orycteropus; species Orycteropus afer. The sequence continues at coordinate 5,824,147 of NW_006921711.1, read as the reverse complement.
TGAACCGCTGATCTTTAAGTTAGCAGCTAAGTACTTCATAACTGTGCCACCAAAACGCTTTTGTGAGGAGATAGCTAAGGAAATTAAAATATGTAATATTCAATATGAAGCAAAACAAAACCAAACTCACTGCTATCAACTATATTCTGACTCATAATGACCCCCATTGGGATTCCAAAGCTATAAATCTTTATGGAAGCAGACTGCCCAACTAGTAAGTTCGAATCACTGACCTTTTGGTCAGCAGCCACATGCCTTAACCCCTATACCACCAAACAAACAAACAAACAAACAAAAAAAAACCAAACCCACTGCCATTGAGTCGATTCCGACTCATAGTGACTTCCTTTAGGTTTCTGAGGAGGTAAATTTTTACAGAAATAGATGGCCCAGTCTTTCTTCTGCAGAGTGGCTGGTGGGTTTGAACCATCAACCTTCTGGCTAGCAATGCCTTAGGCTTTGTGCTACCAGAGCTCCTTACTACACCACCAGTGCCCCTAATATGAGACAAATCCCCCAAAAGATACCAAACCTACTGCCATTGAGTCAATTCTGACTCATAGGAACTCCCATTGGGTTTCCAAGTCAGTAAATCTTTATGGAAGTAGATTGCCCCATCTTCCTTCCACAGAGTGGCTGATGGATTTGAACCACCAACCCTCTGGTTAGCAGTCAAATGGCAGAATTTATATAGACAACAAATGCTGTTTTTGTCTTTAAGAAATTTTTTTTTTTTTTAAATAGAAATCTTACAGAGAGCAGCAGGCCAATAAATGGGTAAGGTAGGAGGAGGTACAGGGGGAGCTTGTCCAGAGGTAGGACTCCCTGGGTCTTAATACATTTCAGTTGCCAATATCTTTTAAATATCTGTCCTTTTTCCCCTACCGCTCACTAGGATAGCCTACATCTTCTCCGTTCTCACAAGGACCATCAGGGTGGGGGCTAAATCTTAGGAAAGTAGGGGCATTCTAGAAACGGCACTCCTGCCCTGTTGTTAGGAGTCCTTGGATGCCACAAATGTTAAATGCTTGCCTACTAACCTAAAGGTCAGTGATTAAAATCCACCCAGAGGTACCTTGGAATAAAGGACTGGTGAACTACTTCTGAAAAAGCAGCCATTGAAAACCCTAGAGTGCAGTTCTGTTCTGAAACACATGGAGTCACCATGAATTGGAATCGACTTAGTAGCAATAGGTTTGGTTTTTTGGTTTTCCTCTTGTTGCCTAGCACCCAGATGACAATCCTCAAACCAGAGTTAGTAACCAATCATAGGTCTCTACTTTTGAACATGGTCTAATCATCCAGGAAGGATTTCTCCAACTGCCCTTAATAAGGAAAAAAAATATAATATGTAACTGGACTTAAAAAGAAAAAAAATCCAGGAAGCTCTAACACTCTATCAAGTTCTTAAGACATTTTCTTCCCTCCATAATCTTTGGCCAAGTTCAAAGGTGAGCACTTTCCCAGAGGCTCATTAGGGTAATGTTTATTTCATACATTTGGAGGTTGCAAAGTTTGATTCCATCTTGCTTATTTGGAAAAAAAAATATATATAACTTCTTTTTTCTTTTTTTCCCAAATGAAAAGAAAGGAGGAGGATAGAGGAATAAACCAAGAGTGAAATTTGGAAAAAAGAAAGGTGCTTAGAACACCAGCCTGGCTTAGCCATGTCATTGCACCCTTCGGATGTTCCATGATCCCATCTGTCCTCCCTTACTGTTGTTGCTTATGTGAAGGTGTATTTTGATAGCAAATATGATATGTACTTATACTTTCACAGAAGAGGGCTACACAAATAAAATACACTGATATGTATTGCCAGGATTTTGGAGATTTTTTTGGCTGTGAAGATATTCTGCATAGAGCTCTGTGAGGGACTCACTTACCAAAGCAGCCCATCACTGACGGGGTGATGAGCAGGAATTCTGGGTGAGTGGTTGGGGCCAGGGAGTTCACACTTGCTTCTCATCTGTCATTCATATCTCATATCCTTCTCCTAGAATAAAGCATCAGGTCTAAATGGACCTGCCATTTCCCATGTTTGGTTAGCGAAGAGTGGTATGGGACATGTTGGGGGGAGGAATGGGGAGTGCTTGATGCCTCCCTCCATCTTACCTGCCAATGTGATCTCTACTCATTCTTCAAGGCCTAATTAAATTCCTCACTCACCACCTTCAGGAAGTGGCCCAATTCCCTGGCCAAGTGACTTCACTTACTGCCTACACCATGCTTTTGCCACTTACCACTCTCTGTCAAGGGAGCTCTGGTAGCATAGTGTCTAAGGCACTTGACTGCTAACCAGAAGGCTGGTGGTTCAAACCCAACAGCCACTCCTCAGAAGGAAGATGGGGCAATATACTTCTGTAACGATACTGCCTCAGAAACCCAAGGAGGGGTTGCTATGAGTCGGGTCCGACTCGACAGCACATAACAACAACAACAACAACTTTCTGTCAAGTACGGCAAGTCTTTTGTCACCTGTGTAACCCAGGGTCACTAATGTATATATCTACCTTGGGGAACATAGGTGGGAAGGCAGGCTGCAGGAGGAAATGTGAGGCTTCTGTCAAGTTTCCTCAAAACCTAACTTCAAATAGTGCTGAGAAAGGGATGTCTAACACCCCTAAGGTAGGAAAACCTTAGGAAATAAGAGAAACCATCTTTGACAATAAGGACTCAAGAGATGTGAGGCAATGCTAAGTTCTAACAAAGCTGTAGCTAAAGGGCTTCTGCGGGGCCTCCTCTGTGACTGTCCTCTGGAGTTGGGGCTGAAAACACTACCCAGATGCATATAGCTGTATAGAGTGGGAATCCAGAGTACTTGATTTTTCTACAAGTTATTCAATAGACTGATTTTTTCTTAAATTTTTATTGTGATTTGGGTGAAAACTTACAGAGCAAATTGGTTTTCCATTCAATAATCCATACACATTCTGTTTTGTGACATTCACTGCAATCCCCACAATGCAACAGTACTCTTCCCACTTCCTCCCCATACCCACTACTTCCCTTTTTTCCTTCCTCCCACTCCCCTCCCACCTTCCTAGCTCTATCCCTGGGCAAATGCTACCCTCCTGATCTCACATAGTTGATTGTTCTAATCAGTGCATACTCTCTGGTATCACTGTTCATCTTATAGGCCTGTCTGTCATTTGGCTGAAAGTTGACCATGGAGGGGGAGTTCAGTTTCTAGCCTAAAGGATATCTAAATGCTATAATCTAAAGATTCCACCAGTCTACTCCAGACCAGTAAGCCTGGTCTTTTTTCATGATTTTGAGTTTTGTTCCATACTTTCTCCCACTCTATCCAGGACCTCCTATTGTGATCAGAGCAGTCAGCAGCAGTAGCCAGATACCACCTAGCTCTTCTGGTCTCAGGGCTGGGGTTCACATGATTCATTACTCCTTTGGATTGTTTCCTTGTGTCTTTGACTTTTTTCACTTTTCTTTTCTCCAGATAGGGAAAGATCAATAGTTGCACCTTAGGGGGCCACTCACAAGCTTTTAAGACTCCAGTCCCTACTCACTAGAGTATAGAATATTGGCTTTGTGGATTATGTTATGCCAACTGACCTTACTAACCCTCAAGTTTATGTTCCCGAGCCCCCATGCCCAGTGACTCATTCCTTCAAGGTGTTTGCTTATGACTGAGAAGTTTTCATAACTTTGCCCACTCTTTGCTCTACTACATTCATGGATATTATGTGCAGCACATATAAATACATAGGTAGAGATATCCTCTTGTGTTTGCTCTGGTAGCATACTGCCTAAGGCATTTGACTGCTAACCAGAAGGCTGGTGCTTCAAGCTCACCAGTCACTCCTCGGAAGGAAGGCTGGGCAATCTACTTCCATAGTGATACTGCCTCAGAAACCCAAAGAGGGGTCTCTACGAGTTGGGTTTGACTTGATGGCAGTGAGTTTGTTTTTTCCTTTTTTTTTTTTTTTTTTAGAGATATCCTCTGTCGAACCAATATATATATATCCATGGGTGTAGTCCCATTTGCCTTCCCACTTCCCATCCCTGTTCAGCTTGAGTGTCTGCCTATGTATCCACTTGTAGATTATTGTTAATACAAGATTGTGTATGTAATAATATTCACCTTTGTTGCCTTTAACTCTTGTGCTCCTCCCTGTCTTCCATTGCCTTGATCAAAATTTTGTGCTGACCTTCCTCTTACTGTATATTATCTTTCACTTCACCCAAGTTAATACCCATCTACCCTCTCTGGTAGCAATAGCGCCTAAGGCATTTGACTGCTAACCAGAAGGCTGGTGGTTCAAACCCACCAGCCACTCTTCGGAAGGAAGGCTGGGCAATCTACTTCCGTAGTAATACTGCCTCGGAAACCCAAGGAAGGGTCACTATGAGTCGGGCCAACTCGATGGCACATAACAACAACAACAACAACAACCCTCTAGTTAGTGATTTACCCACTCTTCCCCTCCCACCCTTCAAAGAATGATTCTTTCTGTGTATAAACCTTTTCTCAGCTTTTCATAGTAGTAGTCTCATGCAACATTTGCCCTTTTGTGATTGACTAATCTCACTCACCATAACATCCTCTAGGTTCATCCACGTTATGAGGTGTTTTGCAGATTCATGGTTAATGTTTTGTAGTAGTCAATTGTGTATGTACCAGAGTTTGATGAGCACTTATGTAGTTTCCACCTTCTTGTCATTGGGAATATTGCTGTGATGAACAGGTGTGCATGCATCTCTTTGTGTCATGGCTCTTATTTTTCTAGGAGCTATACCTAGTAATGAGATTTCTGGATCATATGGTGTTTCTATTTCCAACTTCTTATGCACCATATCACTTTTCACAGTGGTTTTACCATTTTACAGTACCACCAGCAGTATATGAGGGTTCCAGTGTCTCCACACCCTTACTAGCATTTGTTGTTTTCTGACTTTTGAACTTTGCTATTAATGCTGTGGTGAGATAACATCTCATTGTTTTCATTTGCATCTCTCTAATGACTAACAATCCAAGCATTTCTTCATGTGCTTGTTAGCTGCCTGAACGTCTTCTTTGGTGAAGTGTCAGTTCATTTTATCTGGTCACTTTTTAATTGGTTTATCTTTTTGCTCTTGAGGTGTTGAAATTTTGTACAAATTTTAGAGATCAGTCCCTTGTTCAATTAATTATTGCCAAAATTCCCCACAGTCTTTAGGTTCTCTTTTTACTCTTTTGCCAAAGTCTTTTGATGTGCATAAATGTTTAATTTTTAGGAGGCCCTATTTTTCTTCTGCTGTTTGTACATTTTTAGTTATGTTTGTTAGTATATTTATTCCATGTATTAGGGCCTCTAAGTTGCCCCTATTTTTTCTGTGATGAACTTTATAGTTTTAGGCTTACATTTAGGTCTTTGATTCATCTTTTTATATACAGTATGAGATTTGGATCATGTTTCATTTTTCTGCAAATGGATATCCAGTTTTGCCGTACCATTTGTTAGAGACTATCTGTTTCCCATTTAATAGGTTTTGACCCTTTGACCCTTTGTCAAAGATCAGGTGCATGAATTTACTTCTGGGTTCAATTTTGTTCCATTGGTCTATATGTTCAATTTTGGGTTCAATTTGTTCAATATCTTATATGTTCAATTCTGGGTTCAATTTTGTTCCATTGGTCTATATTAGTACAATTGGCTTCTGACATTGGTAGTATAGGGACCCCATTTTGAATGTGAAGAAACAGAGGTAGAGTGTTTGAGTTACTTATCCAAGATGCCACAGCTGCTAAGTGGTTGAGCCAGAACTTAAACCAGGCAATCTATCTCCAGAGCCTGCACTCTGATCACCACTCTGCCCTGTTTTTCCTTTCTAGAGTCCCTGGATCCATTTCTTCCATCTCTCTGTGATGTGCTTACCATCTCCTGCCTTGGCTGTGATATGCTTGTCTCCCCATCTTCCCCATCCTAGTAGCAGCTCCTATAAACCGAAAAACCAAAGTCACTGCCGTTGAGTCAGATCTGACTCATAGAAACCCCTCCTTGGGTTTCCGAGGCAGTATCACTATTGAAGTAGATTGCCCAACCTTCCTTCCAAGGAGTGGCTGGTGCGTTTGAACCGCCAGCTTTCCGGTTAGCAATCAAATACTTTGGGCACTATGCCACTAGTAGCTCCTATGGGCAGGGACAAAAAATGTCTTATTCTTTAATTCTTTGGAATCTCTAGGCTAGGACCTTCCCTATGGTGGGTGCTTGTTAAAAAAAAAAAAAAAAAAAAAATCTCCAGGAAAACACAAATGAAGTATGCTAGACTGGATAAGGCAAAAGAGTTCTAGAGTTCCTCCTCCTAAAACACTGTGCAGAGAACTTTTAACACTTGTTTGTCCCCACTGGGGAGATAGGAATCTATTAGGAGTGCAAATGCCTTTACCAAGGTCTCTTCACCCTGGCCAGATGTTGCCCAATTCTTGCACAACCCTGAAGTCACATGACAGGCTTGTCCCCCAGGCAGGTGATTCAGCCACCCCTTCCCATACTCCATTCATAGTCTGCACCCCCCTTATTTTTTCACTCTGTACAGAAGACTTCATCCTGGCCCTATACTGAAGCCACTCTAGGAAGTTTTATTTCCCTTGATATTAGGCAGCTGGGCCTGGAAGTTTAAAGCTAAAAGCAGATTTCTCTTTCTCCCCCAGCTTCTCCCAGGAGCATAAGTTGATCCCCTGCTGGTGGGAGAGTCAGCAATGACTACAGGACTCAAGAGTTTCCCAAACCCACACAGAAGAGGAAATTGGGCTCTCCTATTTCCCCAGGGGCAACTGATGCCTGGCGGCAAGGACTGCCTCAATCCCAGCAGCACAGAATCATTTCCATTTCACGTTGAATGTCACTGTTTTCTCAAATAGTCAAAATAGCACCCATGCTATTCAAGGCTGCCCCTTATGAAGACTAACTGGCCCCATAATTATAGTTTTCTTGGCAGGAAGCACTCACTATGGCTCAGCTATTTTCTCTCTTCAAAATTTAAATGGGGTGGGCATGGGGGGGTGCTTTTACTAACCCTAGATGTAAGTGTTTTCTGTTTCTTCTCTATTTATTGTCTTTGTTTTAAAAAATTCTGAAAATTATCATGGTCATAGGATTTCAAGTTTTTCACTAAAGTTTTCATCCATGCAGCAATCACAGATGGCTCTAATGCACACAGGAAATGGGGGTACAGACCTCAATGTAGATTTTGTAGAATAGCTGGCAAGAACTAAGAAAATGGTTATGAAACTATTCCCTCTAACACCTCCCTGATTCCAGTACCACAAAGGTCAGAGTCCTCCAGCTGGGCTGCAGGAAGGCTGACTAGCCATAGTACAGTGACCCTCTACTGATCTGAGGCACCTGGGTTCTCAGCTGAACAACCAGGAGGTCACTACCAACCATAAGTTTCCTGAGTGAATCATGTTGACCTTGACCCACCTACAAGTGAGCTGACACTGAGATTATTAGGGCCTTTACCATGAAATGAAGCATACCCTTCCTTGGTGCTCTCCCAGGAACCACCCCCATGGGCAGAATTTTCCTTTATGCTCTTTTTTCATGTGCTCCTTTCTCATCTCCAATGGATGAGGGAAAACAGTAACTATCTAAAAAGTAACAAACTAAAATGTTTCAAGGGACATTAATATTCTAATATAATACAAATGATTTTTAAAATCCTTTATCATCCAAGACTATGACCTAGAACATCCAGAACCATGGCCTACTGGAGGGCAGTGGATCAAACCGATCCCCAGGGTGCCTCCCTCCCTGTGCTTTTATGGGGCCTGTCCTTAGGGGACTTACCAGTTCCATCTGGAAACCTCAGTCCACCGTAAGGATAAAATGGATCTTTTTTCTTCTCTTTCAATGTTTTAAAACAGCTATTGAACAATTCTGAATATTTAACAACCTCTCTGACAATGGAGAACTGCCCAGTCCAACAGTAGAGCAAAAGCCAGTACCCAAGCTACATGGGACAGAAGTTTGGAGCCAGCTGTGAGACTCTAGCTCCTACCAAATCTGTTTTCCAATGTGGTGCAGTAACAGTAACTGACTTTGCATTTCTCTCCCCTTAATATTTAACAAAGTAGCTCTTTTGGTGCAGTGGTTAAGCTCTGGTGGCAGGGTTGTTAAAGCACTAGGCTGCTAACCAAACGGTTGGTGGTTCAAATCTACTAGCTGCTCCATGGGAGACAGATGAGGCAGTCTGATTCCGTAAAGATTTACAGCCTTGGAAGTCCTGTGGGGCAGTTCCACTCTGTCCTGCTGGGTCACTATGAGTTGGAATTAACTCAATGGCAGGGGGTTTTTGGTCTTGACATTTAAAAAAACAGGCTCTAAGGAGGACTCTGCCTCTCCTGTGAGGTCTTTTATAAGGTGCAGTTAGTTTCCCACTTACGTAACTGCTTTTAATACACAGCTTTAAAACTTATATTGCAGAAAGAACTTGGCCTCTGGGAGCTGCCCAGTGATGACCATTTTCCTATCTATCCATCCACTGCATCTTGCCCACCATAGGGCATCAACATGGGCAGAGACAGTGTCACGAATTTTCTTGGCCTCCCAGACACAGAACATCTCCATGCAATTCCCAAACCTAGTTGGATTTCTCAAAGCATGCTATGAAGCCAGGAGAGGAGAAATCATGAAGGAAACTTTTTTTTTTTTTCCTCTAGAGGCCCGGTGTTAACTTTTTTAACCATAAAATAACCTATACTTATCGATCTACTTTATGTGATCTGTATGGCCTTGGTGGCTTTCAGTGGCCCACTAAGCAGGTCTTAAGGAAGCTGACTCCAACACTATAAGTGGTTTCACCAAAGACCCATGCAGCATCTTGGGACACTTTCTGGTCTCCAGACATAATTACCAGGGGGAGGTTTTTACCCCTTTTTCCAGTTGGGCTACACAGGAGTTTTCATAAAAATAAGATACATGACTGTCTACAAGCATGCTCACACAGAAACCCAGGCACTGGGAATGGGCAAAGAAAGTTGTGTTTTCTATACCAAGGGGATCACTGAAGTGATTGTGGTTAAGTACCACAAAGTCTTTCCTCCTGAGACAATCAATACTCAACACTTCCTGAGACAGCCCTGGGTCAACTTGCTCTCAGGGCTACCTTTCCCTACCTCCAACATACTCCTTTGCTATTGCTGCTCTTTACAAATCTGCCACAGATGACCTCAGCTCTAACCTTCCCCCCAACTCCATTATATGGGAATCTGAAATGCAAAGTCACCTACCATTTAAATATTACGTACACACAAACACACTCCCATCCATATGCTCATTCTCATATCAGGTAACCCAATCCCAAACCAAACCCACTGCCATTGAATGGATTCCAATTCACAGCAATCCTATAAGACAGGGTAGAACTGCCCCATAGGGTTTCCCAGGCTATAAATCTTTACAGAAGTAGATTGCCACATCTTTCTCCCATGGAGTGGCTGGTGGGTTTGAACCAATGACCTTATGATTAGCAGCCAAGCACTTTAACCATTGCATCACCAGGTATCCTTATCAGATATACAAGGTAATAAATACATACAAACATGTCTTACATGTATGTTTATGAACATTATGTTGTTTCTTTTTTCCAAGGTCTTACATATATATATATATATATATATTTGTATTTTCAGTTAATGAACAGTTAATGAAGAGATAATGAACTTATCTTGCTAAGTACTTTGGGGAGACTGAGACATATAAAGATGTAAGTCATCCTGTCCTTGCTTTTAAGCTGCTTACAAACAGCCAATAAGTTGAGTGATTTCCCTATATACACAGTAGCCAGAGACTAAATATTTGTTGTTGGTGATGAGGGCTAGACATTGTGTGGGCTGACAGAAGCACTGAAAGATACAGGTGGGTTATTTCAGAAGACAGGAACATCATACTTGGTACACTTTCATTTGATCATTCACATAGATCAATTAGAAGACTCCTGATCTTTGTAAAATTCTGCTTTGGCTTCCATTATCTCCTTTTGGAAAATTCCTAAGCAAAGCAGTAGCAATAACAGATCCAATTCACAATTTTCAGAGGAAAAAACCAAATTATTCCCTTGATCAATTTTCTACCAGTCTCTCATTTTATAAGAGAAACTATAAATCTGTGGGTGGCTTTGGGACTCAGCTGTTGTTGTTATGTGCCGTCGAGTTGGACCCAACTCATAGCGACACCTCCTTGGGTTTCCGAGGCAGTATCACTATGGAAGTAGATTGCCCAACCTTCTTTCTGAGGAGTGGCTGGTGGGTTTGAACCACCAGCTTTGTGGCTAGCAATCAAGTGCCTTAGGCACTACACTACCAGGGCTCCCTGGGACTCAGTATTACTACATAAATGCCAGATGCTACCCCCTAGACAATCTTTTTATTTTCCCCTAAATCAGGAAAGATCATATAGGGTAGAGCCAGCCTTCAGCAGGCTTCAATCTTCTCCAAAACTGTTCAGCTGCAGCGGCCATTTAAGGTGCAATAATTGGTCTCTTCCTATCCAGGGTGAAAAAGAGTGAAGAAAATCAAAGATGCATGGAAACAATTAGTCCAAGGGACTAGTGGACCACGTGAACCTCAGCATTCATGACCTTGAGTCCAGAACTTAATGGTACCCAACTGTCACTGCCAACCACTCTGGAAGGGATTATAATAGAAGATAATAGACAAAGTGGGAGAAAATTGTAGAACAAAACTCAAAAGTATTAAAAAAAAATGGGCTTACTGGTCTGGTGGAGACTGGTGGAACCCCTGAAACTATGGCCCCCTGACACTCATCAAGCCTGGAACTGAACTCACCCCCATGGCTCAACTTTCAGCCAAACAACAGACGGGCCTATGGGGTGAACACTAACACAAGGGCGGTATGAACTTCTTAGAACAATCAGCTATCAAGATCAACTATACAAGGGCAGCATTTGCTCTGAGATAAACCTCAGAAGGCAGGAATGGATGAATGAAAATGGCAGACACAGAGAGAAAGTGTGAAGAGTGCTGTTATATTGTGGGGACTACATTCAATGTCACAAAACAAAATGTATATGAACAGTTAAGTGCAAAACTAATTTGCTCTGTAAACTTTTACTCAAATCACAAAACACAAAAAGGTTCAAGTGCTTAAATCCCAAATGCCGCTATTTTGACATAGTTCCACCTGCTCCAAAACTAAACTTTTGAACTTTGAAGATAAGTATACTGAGGTGCCTATACCTGGTGCCTTCCTCCAGTCCAACTTTCATTCTCAACTCAACCAAACCAAACGCAGCCTGTTGCTGTTGCGTTGATTCTGACTCATAGCAAACCTATAGGACTGAGAAGTGCCCAAAAGGTTTCCAAGGCTGTAATCTTTTTTTTTTTTTATATACATTTTATTGAAATACAATTTATATACAGTGAAATACGCAAAATTAAAGCAACATGGGTCAATGCACTTTTTTTCTTTTTGCAATGTTCCCTCCCACTCCTGGTAACCAATAAAGAAAGTTTCCTTCCATATATAAACTTTTCCTTCACTTTTTACGTAATGGGCTAATATCCTTCAGTGATTGACTTATTTCACTCAGCATAATGTCCTGCAAGTTCATCCGTGTTATGCAGTGTTTTACAGATTCTATATTATTCTTTAGTGTTGCATAGTATTCCATTGTGTGTGTGTACCATAGTTTGGTCATCCATTCTTCTGTTGATAGGTACCTAGGTTGTTTCCATCTTTTTGCTATTGTAAATAGTGCTGCAATGAACATGAGTGTGCATATTCTTGTCCTGGCTCTCACTTCTTTAGGATATATACCTAGTAATGGGATTGCTGGGTCAAGTGGTATGTCTAAGTCCAACTTTTTAAGGAATCGCCATACTGCCAAGGCTATAATATTTTTGGAAGCAGACTGTCACATCTTTCTCCTGCAGAGTAGCCAGTGGGTTTCAACCACTGACCGTTTGGTTAGCAGCTGAGTGCTTAGCCACTGCACCACCAGGGCTCCCTTCATTCCCAACAAATACGATTACATTGATATTCTAATTTGCCTCTCAGATGTAAACAAAGGGCCGTGATTTCCATTATCACACATGTGGATATATGTTTAAAAAAAAAAAAAAGACAAATAAGAGTAGTTTACCACCTACCCTCTCCAAAAGAAAAAGACAACTCAACACAAATCATGTATAATATTCTTAAACTAAACTCCCATACAAAGTAAACGTCTTGAATAAAAAGGATACTAAAACCTCTCCATGCTTGAAATCTAAAATGATGATGGCAGGTACTCTCTTTTAAGACAAGTAGTACCCCTAATTTATTTCTGCTTGCCACCCTCCAAGCACAGCTAATGTGAATAAAAGACCTTCAGCCAAAAATGGAGATTTGGCTGTGGCTCTCCAGTGTGTTCACCCAGTCGTTTCAAAATCCCCATCCTTCTTTCCATTAATGAAGGTTTGCTTCGACCTTTCCATTAGCCCACAAACTACTATTAAAAAAGCCATTTATCAGATTAACACTGAGTACTGCAAAAGTCATCTGCAAGCGGCGTGCACTTTTCCACGTAGGGGTTGCCATGCCAACAGCTGCTCCATGTTCATTGTACAGAAGTATCAATTTCCACAAAGTCCTGTTTCATAATTCTGAGGATGATTCAGCTTTGTTGTCCCTCCCCACTCCCCAAATGTGCACGTTTGGCAAGGGCAGCACCAAAATCAGGTAATGACCAAGAAAGAGAGCCACTACAAAATCAGCTTGCTAAATTTCTACCTACTGAACACTGAAAAGTGGGCAAAGATTATAATTTCTTCTCTTCAGCTCCTATCTCCATCCTCATTCCCCTGGAGTACAGAGTTAAAGGACTTGATATAACAACAGTCTGGCCAGTAATTCTATAAAAAGGAGTCCTAGATGAATAAATTAAAGGAGAGACTGTAATTATGCAAATTGATGTCATAGATCATTGGCTTGGAGAGCAGACAACAACACACACGAAATGAGATAAAGTACTTGGATTCAACTGGTGGCGAATTTGGTTGCAAATTTTTGTACTGAAAAGATGGCTGGGGGCTTAAAAATAAATGTATTCAAACTGAACGGGCATTATCATACTTTTCAGTGTAGAAGAAAAGTCTGAAACAGCTCTAGGAAATAATTTGTTTCCCAATCACGAACAAATTACCCCCAACCTCTTATTAAAACTTCTGATCAAATCAAAGAAATATCCAATCCAATGTAAAATTAATCACGGAAAACAAGCAAATGCTGTAGATACTGGACTCACAAATGAACAGTCATCTTCACATTGAAATTTACTGTAAATCTATGCCACATTGCCACCAAATTCAGCAATGGGTGAAAAAGCTAAGGATAACCTGTGAAAAATACACAGCTCTCTCAAGGGTGATATAGAAACACAGTACTAATTACATCTTTTTCAGTCAAACTTTTTTTAAATCTTCTAACTGTAAGCAAATAGGAAGGATATCACATATGCTTTCAAGTTTCATTATTATGAAGACACTTCTGTGCAAAATAGAAAGGATGTCTTTCTAAAGATACAGACTGTGTCGTAACATTTTAGGGAGGCAATAACCAATTAAGATTTAAAATGGAGCTTATTAGAAATCTTGGGCACATGAACACCACTGAAGAAAAACTCGTTCTACCAGCTAATGGCTCCTTGCTCCAAGTTCACACAAGGGCCACACTATGAGCTCACCCACCCAGACTGAGGCCAGCCCTCACAGCTCCTCACCGTAGCCTCTTCCTATGTAATCATGGGAATTATTCTAGGCCTAGAGAAAGACCGACATGTCCACATAACCTTTGATTTTATGGTTATTTCTGGGACACCAGAGCAAACACATTGGTCAGGAATATAGGAGAGATGCATAACCCCTGGGCTGGTTATGGCTTGTTTTCTGAGCCTGGGCATGTCTATGAGAAGGGATTTCATTATGATACTGCTATATATGGGACTTCATACAGCTATTTACTAAATCTATGCATCTTGATAGCAAGAGAGCATTCTGATAAATGGCTGTGTGGAAAATGCATTCTTGTAATAGCATATAATGGGGTAATATTTCTGTAATGATATATCAATATTTATTATAAAGAAGGAAGTATGCTCACCAAAGTGTTAAATGTAGCTATCTCTGGGTGGAAAAATTTTGGTGATTCTTATCTCAATGCCTTCCTATACTATGAGTTTTTACAGGGAATATGTATACTTTTTATAATCTGAAGAAAAGAGGTACTTAGAAAATTTAACAAGAGAGACAACTCACAGGGATAAGTGTGCGTGTGCACACATGCTGTCTCCTAACTCCCTTCATGCTAAATTTTCCACCAAAAACTTTGGTATTCCCTATTCCTCCTATCCCTTGACTCCCAGGGCCCAGCACACCCCTGGGTGATATTCACACATCCCTGTCCTCCCTCCATATCCTGCTCTCCATCCAGCCGCATCAGTGAGCTGCCCCCACACTGGGGCAGCCATTCAAGAGGCAAGGAAATATTATGCAAGAGCACAGGAAGTCAGAGGAGACAGGATTCTGGGCAGGCCTGGCAAGGAGTCTGTGTGAACTCCAGCGAACAAGCGGACTTTGCTCAAAGTCTGAAGCCAGCAGAAAGCCTTCCCAGGGAGGCAAAGGAGAGCCGTCCACACCACATCTCTGGCTGGTGGGCAGCCATCCAGAACTTGATGTACCTGATGTAAGACAGATAAACCAGAGTCCCAATAGTTTTACTTTTTTGGCCCAGGTTCAAAGTGACTCCCCAACACTTACGCACTGTGACTCAACTCTGTCCCACAGTGTGGGCGCAAACATACACATACACACACACACACACACCCCATAAGGTGTGACTTCATTCGGTAATTTTCAGTTCCACTCATGGTCACTGGCTTTCTAGTTCAGTCCTCTCTCTTGTTGCTTCAGACTGAAGGGTTTTCAGGTTGCTTGTGTAAATCATCTCACCTCAGTATCAGTCCTGAACACCCACGATGTATGTGTGCATGTATTCATTCATATAAAGAATCATAGTGGTAATTACCCTTTCTTTTGCAATTGTTGTTGTTGTTGTTATTTTGCTGTCGAGTCGGCCCCAACTCATAGCGACCCCTCCTTGGGTTTCCAAGGCAGTATCACTATGGAAGTAGGATTGCCCAACTTTCCTTCCGAGGAGTGGCTGTTGGGTTTGAACCGCCAGCCTTCTGGTTAGCAGTCAAGTGCCTTAGCCACTATGCTACCAGAGCTCCCTCTTTTGCAATAGTGTTTATATTTTCCAAGCCCCAATCTGATTGGCAAAGCAGAGATTATAACACTCATCTGCCAGATGTAGAAACTGAGGCTCTGAGGAAATGTGAAAGACTGCAATGTAATGGTATCAGAGTTAGTCCTAGATGTCCTAGGTAAAGAACAGCCTGCCTTATTCTTCCCTGGCATCAAGAGATGGAGACACTTCCCTCACCCCAACTAGTACAGCTGTTCCTTTGTGTAGAAACCCCAAGTCAGTGCATACTCTGTCATACTTCAGCCTACTTCTTTCTCCGAGGCGGCTGTATTGCTGTCATGGAGGTGACTGGCCCCTTCTCTCTGAGCTTTGGCACCATGGCCATGCCCAACAGTGATCTCAAAGTCTGTACCCTCCTCCACTTTAACAGGACCTCTTCTTGGAGAGAGGGAATGTACAGAGGGGACACTTCCTCCAAACCACCACTGATCATCTTTAACTGCCCATCTCCCTATGGGAGCATCTACAAACAGGAATAAGGGCCAGATTCCACCAAGCACCTGAAATTCACTTCACTATAGGGCTGGACCTTACATGGCATCTTTGAGCCCATCTTGTCTGGTTCCCATCCTCTAATACATTTTATAGATGGAAAAACTAAGGCCCAGAAAGTTTGCACAGATGATTAACCCCCGTTTTCCTTTCCATCAAATCAGGCTCCCATCTCACATTCTCAAACCAAGGAATTCCACTAGACACAACAGTATACTTCTCAAGCAGAAAGAACCTAGATGTGAGTGAAGGGACAGACAAGGCCAGGCAGAAGTGGGGCCATGGTCCTAGGATCCCCCTTTTGTTTCTGAGGAGACAGGCAGCAGCTGTTCAGGAGCAGGCAGTGGGATTTTGACATGTAAAACCAGCCACATAGGGAATGGTACCCACCCAATCACTGCCTGGCCTGGACAATTGCTAATTGTGGTAAGGATCTTCAACAATATTCTCCTGGGACTCTGTTGTGTATTTCCAGACGTCATCAATACACAATAGGTCCTACACCTCCTGTGTAAACATTGCCGACTAAGACAAAAAATAACATCACCGTAACAGAAAAAATAAGGTACCAACAGAGACAACATGGGTCAGTGGAAAAAGTCTGGGGCTAGGAGTCTGTTAGCCTGGGCACTGACACATTCTGGCTTTGGATCACAATTTAATGCCTCAATTGTTTCATTTATAGGATAAAAATGACAGTTTCTGTAATCTACTTTATGAGTGTTAGGAAGAAATGAAGCACTGAACTAATATGAAAAACAATCACTTTGAGGACAAAGATGTAGCAACCCTGGATTATTTCTTTTAACAAATATTTAAGAAGCACCTAGTATGTGCCAATGAGCTCTGGTGGCACTGTGGTTAAAGCATCCAGCTGCTAACCAAAAGGTCAGTGGTTGGAACCCACCAGCCACTACATGGGAGAAAGATGAGGCAGTCTGCTTCTATAAAGATTTATAGCCTTGGAAACCCTATGGGGAAGTTCTACTCTGTCCTATAGGGTAGCTGTGAGTCAGAATCAACTCAGTAACAGTGGGTTTGGGTTTAGTAAAATGTGCCAAGCACTAAATGCTGGGGCTAAAGTGGAGAACAAGTTACACAAAGTCTCTGCCCTTTTGGAGATCATTCACTAGAGGAGGCAACAGAAAACAAGCAAAAAAAAAAAAAACCAATTACAACATGTGAAAAATGTTGTTAAAAAAAAAAAAGGGAAAGAAAAGAACAGGATGGAGGTTAACTGAGAGAGGTCAGGAAAGGCTTCTCTGAGGAGGTGACATTTAAGCTGAGACCTGAAGGCCAAGTCAGCTGGCCAGCCCTGGGGGTGGAGCCAAGGAAAGAACAAGCTTAGTTAGGCACAAGAGGTATTTAGAGCCTGAGTGTTACAGATGATGGATCTGAGGCCCAAAGAAGTCCTGTGACCTGCCCAGGTCTCATCATCCACACATGGCAGAGCCAGGCTCTCAGCACCTAAAACACTTTCCTACTGGGAGACCAAGGTATCTCCTAGACATCGGTATTTCCTTCCTGTTTCTAGCTCCCCCAATACACTGTGTAAAAGAGGGTAGTGATTTCCTTTGTGACCTTGGACAAGTCACTTAGTTTCTTTGGGAGCCCATAACTAGATTTTATTCCCAAGAGGCAAAGCAACAAGTAGGACCTGAGTAGATGGGGTATGGATATAGCCCTTTAGTTCTAGGAATTTGGGGGTGCTCAGTTGAAGGGTAAATTCCCATTCTTGACGGCACTGCAGCTGGCCTAAACACTCTCCATTCCCACAGGGATAAAGGGCATATTAGAGGTCAGACCATTTACCAGGAGTCTTAGCAATTCCTTGGTTTCTTGTTATTATCAGATTTCCTCTCATGTCATACCTCAGCCAGAAAATAGAACTCATACCCTAAAATCATTACCAACAGCCTATAATCCTGAAAAGCCCAGGCAGGAGGGAAATTTAAAGGCCTAAGACTGATGTCTCCTTTTAGATTCTTCTAAGGCTCCTTTCCAACTGTGGTCAAATCAGTTCAACATGTATAATAGGCCTAATGATTATATTGCTATGGTTGTTAATAATAATGCCTTGAATGTCTGTACTTTATACTTTTCAAAGGTCTTTCTTTTGAGATAATGGGTGCAAAAATGATGTTTAAATTGTAGTATGTTTTAAAAATGCATGGTTATATTAAAACCCTAGCTCATTTCAACCTCAAAGCAGTTAGTGTTTAGTCTCCTTTTGGGGACTGGAAACATACAGAGAGGTGGCATTACCTATCCTAGGTCACACAAATCAGACAAGAATCTTTAACAGTCTTTCAGACTCCTAGAAACCTTTGAAGGCCTCTGTGAGCCTCAGTGGAGGCAGGCTTTGCCAGGGACACAAAAGAATCTGGACACATTTATAATCTGCTTGGCAAAACAAAGGCTAAAAAACACAGAACACTTATGGTCATCCCTGACACTAATTTTGGAGGCAAAGGAATTCAAGTGGGTGAAAGTTTGTCCCTTGCCAAAATAAACATGTGCTGTGCCTTGGTCCTGAGGATCTAATTCAAGGAGAATTAAGTTGTAGTTGTTATCCTTTTAATGTTTGGACCCATACACGGAGCTACAGGTGGTCCAGAAGCACAAGCTTATGGGGACCTGGTTATGGAAAGCTGTTTGAAATGTACTCAAAAGGGAATGGCTCAGGAGAGAAGGAATCAATGCTCACCATAATCTCAGACTCCTTTCTGCCTGAGTTCTCTGGTCCCTGTGAATTCCCAAGGCCCTGAGCTGGCCAGAAGCTGCAGTGACCACATGACTGCCAATGTGCACACATCCCATCGTGTCCTAGGAGTTCAGCAGAGGCAAAACTAGAATTTTCCAAGAAGACCTTTTACTTTGAAAAGCAAAAGAAAAGAAAAAAATTGCAAAGGAATGGATATGGATAACTTCACAGGTTTCACAGCCTAATGGCTGTCTAGTCACAGATTAGCTTGGTTAGGACACCTTCCTGCTCCTCTTCTGAGCTCATCTGGTGCTATGAGAAGGTAGATGCTAGACTCAAATTTCTAGTCTTAGCTGGATTTAAATAAATACCATTTTCTGATGTAGGGAGTTTCTTAGGACATTCCTGACACAGCTTCTCAGGATTTTCCCAAGGCCCCAGCCTAGGTCTCAGATGGGCTGCCCTGGGCTCTGCAGCTTCTCTGAAGCCTGCCAGTGCCTTACTGGTTCCTGCAGTCCACATGGAGAAGGCTCCTCTCCCCCTGGCTCCAGAAAGCTCTTTCTGGGCCCAGGCCCTATGCTGAGCAGCCTGCACTGAGTCAGCATTTAAATGATTACTAGTCCTTCCAAACCAAAAAACCAAACTCACTGCCATCGAGTTAGAGCTGACTCATAGTGACCTCTACTTGGGTTTCTGAGGCAGTATCACTACAGAAGTAGATTGCCCAACCTTCCTTCTGAGGAGTGGCTGGTGGGTTTGAACTGCCAGCCTTCTGGTTAGCAGTCAAATGCCTTAGGCACCATGCCACCAGAGCTCCTACTAGTCTTTAGGTGGTACAAATGATTAAACACTTGACTACTACCTAAAAGGTTGGCAGTTCAAACCCATCCAGAGATGCCTTGGAAGACAAGCCTGGCAATCTGATTTCAAAAGGTCACAGCCTTGAAACTTTTAAAAAGGCAGCTTCAGATATTGCCTACGTGATTTCTCATTGAACCACTGAGTAAAACAATCCTGCCTGTAACATACTACACAAAAACACTGTTCTATATCCAACTCTGATGTGCAGTGATGTTAAAAGCTTGCAAGCAGCTATCTAGATGCAACAATGGGTCTCTCCTTGTCCAAAGCAAAGAAGAATGAAGAAAACCAAAGATGTGTGGAAACAACTAGTCCAAGGGACGAGTGGACCATGCGAACCTCAGCCTATGTGACCTAGAACTAGATGGTGCCCAGCTACCACAGTCAACCACTCAGAAAGGGATCAGTGCAGGACATCCTGGATAGAGTGGGAGAAAATGTGAAACAAAACTCAAAATCATAAAAAGACCAGGTTTATTAGCCTGATGGAGCCTGGTGAGACCCCCAGGACCACGGCCCCTAGTTACCCTTCAGTTCTGGAATTGAACTCATTCCTGTGGCTTCTAGCCAGTCAACTGACAAGTGCATAGGGTGAACATTTACGTTAGTAAATACACTCCTTGGAATGATCAAGCAAGGGAGAACAGAAGGACAGTGTTTACACAGGGAGATAGCTCAGGGGGTAGGAATGCAGAGGAAAGAAGGACACAGGGAAGAGGTAACTACAGGGGTAGGGGAATAGAGCTGTTATATTGTGGGGAATTACAGTCAATGTCATAAAACAAAATGTGTATGAAGTGCTATGTGGAAAATGAATTTGCTCTGTAAACTTTCACCCAAATCACAATAAAAATTTAAAAAAGCAAAACAAACAAAAACGAAGAGAAGCAGCTGGAAGAAACAGAGAAAGATTAAGAGAGGAGGCAGAAAACAAAAACAACCCCACTGCCATTGAGTCAATTTCAACTCATAGGGACCTTATAGAACAAAGTAGAACTGACCCTATGGGGTTTCCAAGGCTGTAAATTTTTATAGAAGCAGACTGCCTCATCTTTCTCCTACAGAGTGGCTGTTGGGTTCGAACCACTACACCTTTTGGTTAGCAGTTGAATGTCTTAACCATCGTGAAAGGGTTGAGAGGAGCTGAGAGCTGTCCTGTACCAAAGAAAGGAGAGTTTGTGTACATGCTTCCTGATCCTGATTCCTCAGTTTCAGTCTGTTGATAGTGATCCCAAGTTGTATCTTGTTCCTTAATAAACCACTTAACTGTTTAAAAAAAAGAAAAAATTCCTTCCTGAGCTTCGCAATAGTTTCAGTACTGATTATTGAAGGGATGCAAAAGGAATTGGAGACAAGATACGCAATTGTCATCAGGAGGTTAAGTTTCTAGCCAAGCACTTACAGGAGCTTCAGCCTCCCTCGAAGGACCATTGGACAGCGTGAGCTCAAATGACTTGGATGAGACTAGCTTGGCCACTGCTGGTCCCTGGTGTGGGATCTTCTCCAGTGATTCAGGATATCTGTCCAAGGCCCTGTCCACAAGTGTTCAGCCATGACCTTAAGTGCTTCTAAATTCTTCCAGGGAAAAGGTTATACCTGCTGGGTGAGGAAAAAAAACAAGAGGTTCCTCCTGCCCCCATTGCTGTACCCAGGTGACTCCAGAAAGATGGTTCCTTTTCTTTCTCTCTGGCAGGATCCACCCAAGATCATCAGAACTAAGGTTGAGGAAATGCTATAGCAGCATCAAAGGAAAGGGTGGGGTCAAGGAACAGCTCAACATTCCTTATAGGGCATGCAATTAAGAGTTATTGGTAGAGTCTGACAAAAGGGATAGTCTTATCAGATTTGAATGTCTCCTTCTCTACAAATACTGGGATGTTGATGGGATTGTCCTATTCTACAATGATCAGACTCAAAAATCTAGAATCTGGAATGAGAAAGGACAAGAAGGAATAGAATCAAAGACTTTATCAAAGCATCAAGGGGACAAAGACTTTACCAACAAAAGGAGAACATGGGGATGAAGGTCACAGAAGCTATTTTAAGATACATAAGCTACCTTCTAACAGCTCTTACTCTGCAAACACAGAGATTCTTACATGGCATTTATTATCCTTATGAGTGGTACAGGCCGAAAAGAAATATATGATGATTTGGACACGTTTGCTGATGGCTGATCTCCTATAGGATATGTGAGGACCTTTTAGCCTTTGAGATCATTATGGAGGACAATCATGGCATCCTCCACCCACTCCTTGGTGCCTGGACTAGTGATAGACTCATAGTTGGAAGGATGATGAAGGTGCCCTGAATAGACCCCTCACATCACACTCCCAAGAGAGGCATGCAATGCTCCCATAGCCCCAAGGCAGCTTAAAGATTGCTTTACAACATGACTCAGGGAGTACTATACCTAAACTCTCCAATGCCAGCCCAGGCCTGGTCCTCAACTCCCATCTACATCAGAGCTCTAGTTTGACTCTGAAAGGAACCAGCTCACCAGCCCTGGCCTGCACACCCCACTCATTCCTGATGCACATTTTACTCATGTGGTTACCCTTACCTGGAATGTCCCATACTCACCTGTCTATCCAAATTCAACCTAATCTTCAAGACCTAGATTTTTATGCTCTTCCACTGTACCTCCCTCTAACCTATGCTTATGGCTTTCCTTTCTAATCATTCACAACATGCAAGATCAACTTACCCTTACTCACTCTCACTCTTTAATACTAATACTCTCCCACTGTTTTCTCAATTCTGCATGTAAGCTAACTTTGACATGCTTACAAGATGACAACATCTTAAAGATAGGGTGAGGACATCCACTAATATAAACAACTTGCATTGCATAAACAAATCATTTTCAGAATTTCTTAATTCTCTGATTAGACTATAAGCTCCCTAAGAACTGGATCTATCCAATGCCTCTTTGTAATGTCACTGCCTAGTAATAGTGCCTGAATTTAGTAGGTAACCTAGAAATGTTCACACATAGTGATGATGCTGGCATCCCAGCACACTCTATGCCTGGTGGATGTCCAATGCAGATGAGTTATATTGATTGAGAAGATGTTTCTACCTCTGTCTCCAACTCTCCAACATGAAGCTCCCACTTCCTAATAGTGATAGAATTACTCAAACTAGGATCTTGAGCACCTCAATGTGGACCTCTGTTCCAGGTGCCATGGGAAAAAAAAAAAACAGAAAAAGATGACTTGGTCCCTGTTCTTACAGGGTTTACCACCGAAGTGGTGATCAGGGACAGATACACACACAAACAACACACACACTCGAAATCCAACTGTAGAAGCATCATACAATGATATAATACAAATTGAACACCATATAAATAAAGGGCTAATCAGTGTGGCACATAACAACAACAACAACAATCAGTGTGTAGATAATCAGAGAAGTTTATCCAGGGAAGAGGACTTCTGAGCTAAGAGCTGGTACCCCTTCACTGAACTTTCTCATTTGTCTTTTAAAATTTTGGATTAAACTAGGGTATTTTGTTATTGAGCTGGTACTTGCCTTATGAAACACCAACACAATACTAGTCTGCTGTTTGCATTTGACACAAAATCATTTATCAACAAGACCTGCCTGTGGTTCCTCCCAATTTTTTTCCTTTCCTTTTTTAAGAAAAAGAAAAATGACTACCAGGCTCAAATCTATTTGAATGGGAAAAGTAGAGCCGAAGAGGCAGGTTTTCCACATGATCCAAGGGACATCTTCAAAGCTATCCTATGATTTTTTTTTTTTTTTAAGTTCACATGATTTTAGAGCCCAAAACAATAGAAGGTATTACACAGATATCTCTGCCCTTGAGCAATAAGCAATCATGTTGGAAAGACAAGAAGACATAAAATGTCATTAGATAACAAGGAAATATAATCAGGCTCTTGGCAAACATAATCAACAGCTAGAAATGAGTGGACGGGGGAGGTGCAAGTACAGGAATTACTACAGAGGCCTTGCATAAGTTGTGGAGCTTGGGCTTATGCTAGAAAAGTGGGAGATACATGAGTAGGAAGCGGGGGAAGAAGCATTCAAGGTGGAGGGAGTAGTGTGAGCAAGCCTATTAGTTGCTGTTGTGTTGGCTCATACTTGTGTTGAACTTTTGTGTAAGAGAATAAAACATTGCCTGGTCTTGTGCCTACAGAGATGGAAATGAGTCCTGGGACACCAGGTAAGCAAATGTTTGGGGCAGAGAAGGGATTTGCATATTTGGAGCTCATGAGAGATGCTGGAAGATAGTAAATGGGCTGGGGTCCTTTGGGGTCAGTGAGGTTACCCTCACTGTCACCATTGCTGCAAAGCTTTGATTTGGGAGGAAAAATAGGCCAAGAATCCATTTATTTATATAGGGTCTGAGTGTGTGTAACCAACCCTTAGAGATCCTTAAGAGAAATATCCAAGCTGACACAGAAAAAACAAAACATCTTTCCCACTCTCAATACTTTTCATGCTCTAAGGACAAGACAATTCTGCCATGGACATCTAAGACAAGGACAGTATTACCAGCATGCAAACATCTTCTGAGAGGTTAGGAAAGCTATTTTAGCAGCCTGGGCTGCTTCCCAGTGAGTCAGATAGAAGGGAAAGCACGGGTATAGTAACTTTCTTGGAAGGCCAGAAGATTTGAGAGAGTGGGAGGTCTCCACAGTGGACTAGGTTTTCCCCTTGACTTCTTTACCATGCCAAGGACTTCATCAAATGAAAGGGGTATGTCAGCTGAGCCACAACATGCAGAGTGACAGAAAAGAAGCCAAAAAACTAGGATGGGCCTCAGTTCCCATGCCCAATCCACCATTAATACCCCAAAGTTCCTGGTAGAGAATAAAAGACAGGCTCCTGCTGCAGGGTGATATGTAACATTTATAGAAGCTCCCTTGTCACAAGTGAAATGTGACCTTCATACTTTCTTTATCTTAATATCTGGGTAAACGTTTGTTGTGCAAGCACACAAATAAAGGTTCTAAAGGTGAAATGTGGTGTGTCCGGTAACACCACGCTGCTCCAAACCCAGGCACCAGAAGGCCCTCTTGGCTCTGCAGTTGACTTGTCTCTCTCTTTACCCTGGGCACCAAAATTAGCTTCATCAACCTAAGCCAGTGCTGGGTGAATGCTGCCATTCTAAAATAGCATCTGAGAGCTGTTGGAAACACAGGAGGGAAATATAGGGTACAGTGATTTACAGAAAATCAGTGGGAGAGGAATTTGACTGCAGTGCTTTTTAAATCAAATACAGAAGAAATTAACATTATCAGGATTTATTGTAGTCTTTAGGAAGCAAATGATATTCTTCTAGCTCCCTAAATTCCCCACATGGCATATTTTATATATTCAGTTTTATCCTATAAAGCATAGTTGTTTTTACTCAGAAAAAATATTGTAGAAGTCTTAAGCTCATAAAAGAACATGTAGTAAGTGACCAATGCTTTAATGCCAAATTTTACTTTGTAACTTGCACAGTGCTATTTCTATAATACTATCTACAAAGTCATTTTCCCATTTCCCCATAAATTTGATAGTCCAGATTCATTTTTTAAAATTTTGTTTTGAAATTCAGAAAAAAACAGACTCTCAAACAACTCCTCATAAGCATAATTTTCTGTCTTTTTCACATGGGACTCATAAACAAAGTCAAGCAGCCACTGATGTGTGTGTGTGTGTGTGTGTGTGCGTGTATGTGTATACACATGCTTAAAAACCACTCTTTCTTGCAACTGGTGTATGACGTATTTTTCCAGGACAATCTTTCTCAATATTCCAAAGTGCTTCAGCAACAGGAAGTCATAAAGGTAGGAAGGAGGCCTGTAAATATTTGCAGTAATTACTCATTAGTGGTGAGAATAGCTAGCACTGAAGTTTGACTCACCCCCTTTGCATTCTTGGCTCATTATCTTGTCATAAGAGCCTTGGTGGTACATAGGGGTCTAGCCTCTCCACAGATACCAGGGTCCACTTCTTGGTTTCACTTCAGACAGTGTGGTTTGCTCTTTTCAGAAAATCAACTTCCCAAATACAAGATTAGAATAATGTGCTGCCCTTCTCCCCTCCACCTATCACCCTGAGCAGTCAGGACAAATTTTATACAAAGTAGTGAAAATATGAAAAAAAAAATTATCAAGAGTAAAATACATGTGGTCCTTAATATAAATACAACTTAAAGAATAGGAGAAGGAGCCCCAGAGAGCATCATCTGGCTAGACACGTAGTGTCTATGCCATGCTTCAAACAAGAATTACCAGAAACAAATCATACACTTTAACTGACATATTTTAAAGACTTGTAAAATGCTCCTGGACTTTCTCAGATTAAGTTTGTGTGGCTTGTTACTCATTGTGAATTACTGACTCCCCACAGACATAGATCAACATCAGGGACCTCTGACTAAAAATTAGGGCAAAAGAATCAACTAAAGCTGTTACAGAGCTGATTAACATCTAAGGAGAATAATATTGGCGGCACCCCAGTATTTGCAGTCAGCCAACACAGCAATATTTACCCCTAGCATCATAATCACAAGTGGGACATAATAAATCCATTTTCTCACCCATGTGTTTTATTACACAGCCTAGCCAAATAAAATCACTTATCTGTTCTGATTCCCAGCACTTAGCCCTAGGTTTGATTTTTCTTAATTGGAAGGTGTCCCAGGGATGGGATGCAGGAAGTTGCTGGGGGCAGATGAGAGTTCTACCAGTCCACCTGAATAGCACGTAAGGCTTCCTAGAGTTGGGAAATGCCAGATGGGTGCAGCGAAAATAAATATTTTTAAATGGGATCACTTTCTTTACCGACATTCTAAGTATTTCTTTGTGAAATATCATTCCACATGGGAGAAGGATCTGCTTTCCAGTATCATTATCTTGCATAGAAATTATTTGTAACTTTGAAGATTCTTCCAAGGAAAGGGAGAAAAATGTGCTTCCTAGGAACATATGATACTTCATATTACTTGGTTCCACAATCAATACCAAAGGAAGTAGTAACCAAGATATCAGATGATGTATTGCAGTGGGCAAATCTGCTGCAAAGACTTCTTTCAAGTGCTGATGAGCAAAGAGAACTCTTTGAAGACTAAGGTGTGCCTAACCCAAGCCATGGAATTTTCAATCATCTCATATGCATGTGAAAGGTGGACAATAAAAAAAGAAGATCAAAAAAGAGTCCATGCCTTTGAGTTGTGGTGTTGGCAGAGAATAATGGAAGTACCATGGACTGTCAGAAGAATGAACAAATCTGTCCTGGAAGAAGTACGGCTGGAATGCTTCTTGGAAGTGAGAATGGCCAGACTTCATTTCACCTACTTTGGTCATGTTGTCAGAAGGGACCATTCCCTGGAGAAGGATATCATGCTTGGGAAAGTGGAGGGTCAGAGAAAAAGGGGAAAGCCTTTAATGAGATGGACTGACACAGTGGCTACAATGATGGGCTCAGGTATACTAAGAATTGTGAGGTTGGTGCAGGACTGGGCAGTGTTTTGTTCTGTTGTACATAGGCTCACTATATGAATCAGAGCTGACTTGGTGGCACCTAACAAGAATAACAACAGGAATATGTGAAGTTTTGGGTGGTGATGCTATATAATAAGAGTTTTGCTGATGTACGAGTGGCCTCTAGAAATAGCATAAGGCAGTCAAGCAAACCAGTATTTCATGAGAAATAAGAAAAAACAAAGCTACTTAGGAGTAGATAATGTTCTCGTCCATTTCTTACCTGACTCCTCAGCTCCAGTGCTCTCAAAGAGTCCCACCCTCTTCTTGACTTCATGCTTTCAGATCAGTTTTGTGGATTTCAACAGCAGGACCAGAAAACTTGTGTGAAGTTATATCTAAACTCTATTCGAAAACTGCAAATGTTGTAAGTAGCATATACCCATGGATGGCCACCACATGTACCAAAAGGCTACTGAGTCGATTATAACTAATAGCAACCCTATAGGACAGGGTGTAAAAAAAAAAAAAAAGAAAAGAAAGAAGAAGCATTAAAGAGTAAAGATGTCACTTTGAAGACTAAGGTGCACCAGACCCAAGCCATGGTATTTTTGATAGCTTCATATGCATGTGAAAGTTGGACAATGAATAAGGAAGAGCAAAGAAGAATTGATGCATGTGAATTGTGGTGTTGGCGAAGAATACTGAAAATACCATGGACTACCAGAAGAATGAACAAATCTGTCTTCAAAGAAGTACTGCCAGAATGCTCCTTAGAAGCAAGAATGGTCAGACTTCGTCTCACCTATTTTGGCCATGTTGCAAAAGGGCCCAATCTCAGGAGAAGGATATCATGCTTGGTAAAGCAGAAGGTCAGCAAAAAAGGGGAAGACCCTCAACAAGATGGATTGATACAGTGGGTGTAACAATGGGCTCAAGCATAGCAAATATTATGAGGATGGTGCAGAACCAGGTAGTGTTTCATTCTATTGCACATGATGTCACTATGAGTTGGAGCCAACTTGAGAGCACTTAACAACAAAAACAACAGAACTGCCCCAAAGTTTCCAAAAATGTAACTCTTTATAGAAGTAGACTGTCTCATCTTTCTCTTGTGGAGTGACTAGTAGGTTCAAACAGCCTATCTTTTGGGTAGCAGCCAAATGCTTTAGCCACTAGGCAACGAGAGTTCCACCACATGTACAGTGACATGCAATTGACAACATGGCTTGCTTCTCTCTGTGTTATGACATTTGTTGGTGTATGTTGTATGTGTTATGTTTTGCAGCACTAAGAAAACTCAAGAGGACCTTCTAGGTCCAAAGCTCAGAGGTCAATGGTGTGATGGCTATGAGGGCTTGTCAGAGAAAAGGCTCTATAAAAACGCAACATGTTATTATTGCCATGACCACAGCTATTCTTTATCCCCCCATCCATTCTTTCCTTCCTGTGCTTGCAATTTCAAAAGATCAAAAGAGCCAAAGGAAGTCCTGTGCATCTTGATTTGGAGATGGCTCTTCAGAAGCCACAGAGGAAGAGCTTATAAGAGGTGCTTCTGCACAATGGAGTCTGAAGAGTAAAATAATTATTGAAATTTTGCCACCACTTAATGGTGGGAGGTGTAACACTTTGAACTTCTTGGGGCAGTAAAGCACTGCCTCCTGTCACAGTTGAGGTAAATCCATAAAAAATAAGAAGTTCCAGGGCTTCTAAGTCCACCCTTCAGATCATCAATCCCTTTCTGCTGGTGAGGTTTAACACAAGTGATGAGTCACAAAAGAGAAAAGTAATTACAATCATTATAAATACAACAAAAGCAGTTATCATTTATAGAGTGCTTACCATGAGTCAGGCATGACAGTAAACGCTTCAGAGACATCCTAGGTAAGGTAAAGTAGTATGAACAGTGGGTAAGAGGATAGACTCTGGAGACAATTTGCCTAGTTTGAATCCCACCTCTGTCTGTGTCATCTATATGACCTTGGGCAGTTAACCTCTCTGTATTTCAGCTTTCTTATCAGTGAAATGGGGATGATATCAGGGCTTATCTCTCAGGACAGTTATGAGGATTAAAAGAGGTACTCTACACAAAATTCTGAGAACAGTGCTGGCACATGATACAACTAAGTGTTCAGTAGTCTTTTTTTTTTTTTGGTCCTACTGTGTATGTGATTTCTATTAAGGACACACACATTCCTAGCACATAAAAGGACTTCCAAATAACTGTTTGAGGATGACAGAAAACATGAATAAATTTTTGCAGCTGCTTTACCAAGCATTAACAAAAAAGAATCACACAAGTATTAATCCTGTGCAGATCACTAGGCTCCCATTCTTTCCACTAAGGAGGGCAGTTAGGTGGACACACAGGCCAGTCAGGTACAAGTAAGGTTAACTTGCACCAAAGAATCTTTACTAGATGCTCATACTAACCTCTTCCCACCTTTGTAAAACAGGAGATACACTGTCAGCAAAATACAGGAACTGTCTGGGACCTGAATGAACATAAGGATTCTGAAACATAAGGCAGTCATAGAATCAGACAAAGAATCAGACAATGAAAACCTATTGAGCTGAACAAACTTCACTCAGGAAAAAAAAAAAAAAAAGTCTCTATATACAAAACCTTGTACCAATTTCAAAGGCTCACAGACCACAACCTGACTCTCATTCTCAAGCTCGCAAGTTAAGAAGCCCCATCTCTCCTCTTGGCCCTCCTGGAGTCATAGCCATCCAGTGTTCTCCTCAGTGGAACCAGAAACCCTGATCACAAACACTCATGGAGCCTATCAGACTCCATCCTCCATATGCCGCACCCAAAGCGAGCGTGTACAGAGCAGCCAACATTCAAATTTTCTGCCTGTGGGGCCAAAGTTCACAATAGATAATACTCTTGAACTTTCTACTTTTTCTCTATTTTTCCTCTATTGTCACCTGAACACTGACTACCCTGTTTGACCCTCCCTCTGAGCCACTCTTTACTCTGGTGGTCAGTGCCTACCCTTTGTGATTCCAGGGGCACTATGAACCAATTCTCCACCTGTAGACATACACATACTCTTCAATAACTGTGTGTGTGTCTTTACTCTCTGAAATGTTACTTCATATTTTTAACTTCAAAAGATCTGAAAAGATCTGATCCCTATAGAAAAGTCATATGTAAGCTGCCAGCTATCTACATTGCTAGTGAGTTTCCATGTGTGTCGATTTTTTTTCTCAGTCAGACTAGACAACTTAAAGTCAAGAACCACATTCCTATTTCTTAGGCTCCACATCAGCATTTATCCAGAGCAGGTAGTAGGTATTCAACACATAGTTGTTGGTTTGTTGATTTATATCCTGGTGTGAATACCTGAGAGCTGGCTTTCATCATCAGAATAAGCAGTATGGTATGGGGGGAGGGAGTACTGGGGTACTGGGGGCCCCAGGAGCAAACATTGCTAACATTACAATATTGACAAAATTCAGACGTGTTACCACCCACCAGTGATTGTCAGTCCTAAAAGGAAAAGGGCAGATTCTATAGATTATAATGAAGAGAAACAAAACTGAGGAGAATACAAAAAAGCAAAAACTACTAGATGGAATAGATTTTCTGAGAAGTAGAAAAGCCTAAATCTTGAGATAATTAATAACATACAGTATTTTCAAATGTATTGGAATGAAGTCTTGGAGTAGTAAGAATTACCACATTGGTTCCATTTCTAAATATTTTACACAATAGATAGATTCCTACAAAGTTTAGAATCACCCCCACTTCACCCCAGAGTGCACACATTTACATTATAAACGAAACAAACTGTTTTAGTCTCCTAGCTTTTATTCCTAGTGAAAATGCCAATTCACCCAGTATAGGAATCAATCTAGTAGCTGTCTGAATGTCTCTGCTGACTAGGAGTTCTCCACTTCACAAAGCAATCTGCTGTACAGGGGAACAGTCTTTGCATTGCTTTTATTTAACAAGATTCACCTACACATGTAAATTTTTCTAAATGAAATCAATGATTTCATACTTCCCAAAGTTTACAGACACTTCCCAAAGTTGGCCAGCAACTCCACTTCCTTTTTGCAAAAACAAGCAGGATCACTCCCGCTGCAGCCTAACTCACTGTCTGTAAGTTGATTCTGAGTCATGGTGACCCTATAGGACAGAGTAGAACTGCCCTACAAGATTGTCAAGGCTGTAAATCTTTATAAAACCAGATAGCCTCATTTTCTCTCACTGAACAGCTGGTGAATTCCAACTACTGAGCTTTTGGCTTAAGGCCAAATGCTTTAACCACTGTGCCACCAGAGCTTCTTGCTGCAGCCTAAAGTCTTTCACAGTTATCTAAAAAGGCAAATCCCTTTCTACAAAGTCCAAAGGCTTGGTGGTGGCTCTAAACCTTTAGAAATCCTCTTCCCTATCTAGAGGTGTTGCAGAACTAGGGGGTACTTTTTTTTTTTTTTTTTGTGAACAACAGAAAAATACGTACTTAATGGAAAGTATTG
>NW_006921711.1:5790398-5791324 GCF_000298275.1 Orycteropus afer afer | reverse complement strand
AGACCATCACAGTCCACACAAAGAAGCAAGATAAAGTAGTAGAAACCAGGGAGCAGAATACAGATCCAGAACACATTTCTGAAAAAGAAGCAGTACAGGAACTCCCTGATAAGGAATTCAAAAGAATTATATTTAGGTATCTTCAAAGGATTAAGAGAGAGATCAAGAAAAACACTAACACAATTAAGGAAAACACAGACAAAACCCTAGAACAGTTTTGAAAGAAAATACAAGAACAAAATGACAAAACAAATGAAAAATCAGAAATGATACAGAATCTACAGATAGAAATCCAGAAAATTAATACTACATTTTCAGAAATAGATAACTCATTGAAAGGGCAAAAGAGTAGAAGTGAATCAATGAAAGACGGACTTAATGATATTGAAGACAAATACCTGAATACTTCTTTGGAAAGGGATCAATCAGAAAAAAGATCAAGACAAAATGAAGAAAGCCTAAGGTTTAGGTGGGATACCATCAAAAGGAATAACCTACATGTAATCAGAATTCCAGAACAGGAAGAGGAAAATAAAACTATTGAGAAAATTGTCCAAGATTTATTGGAAGAGAACTTCCCTGATATGATGAAAGATGAGAATATATCCATTCAGGAAGTCCAATGAACCTCAAGCAGGATAGACCCCAAAAGAAAATCAACAAGACATATCATCATCAAAGTCATCAAAACCAAAGATAAAGGAAGAATCCTGAAAGCAACATGAGAATAACGAAAAGTTACTTACAAAGGACAACCAATAAGAATAATCTCTGATTTCTCAGCAGAAACCATGCAAGCGAGAAGGCAATGGGATGGTATACATAAAATCCTGAAAGAGAAAAATTTCCAACTGAGAATTATATACCTGGCAAAACTGTCCCTCAAATATGATGGTGAAATTAGGAGATTTCCAGATAAGCAGAAA
>NW_006921711.1:5776609-5782507 GCF_000298275.1 Orycteropus afer afer | reverse complement strand
TGGAAGGAAATTTTCTTTGTTGGTTACCAGGGGTGGGAGGGGAGGGGAGGGAACACTGTTAGATAGGTAAAGACAAGTATTGATTTGGGTGAAGACAAGGGCAATGTACCAAATGTGAGTGATCAACATGGTGTCATTGAGGAAGAGGAAGACAGAGAGACGTACATGGGAGGTACAGACAACAAAGACATACCATTATGTACATACAGTACTGTGTTGTCAGTGAAGGCAAACATGGATCTATGGGTGAATAGATGGGTGGACAGGCTGAACTATTAGGTATGTATATGCAGGGGGGAATGTACCTAAGACCATGTATAGGGTTGGCAGACAATGCTTCTACAAGTATATTGGTATGTTCTGTAAGAATTCCCAGGTATACAGTAGAGCTGACAAGGAACAAAGTTGTAGTCACTTCTTGGCCAGCCAGATACCCAGAGGGAGTGAGTAGTTGGACCTGTGGGCTTGGGACCATAGTCACAGGGGAAGCTAAATTGGCATAACATACTACACAAAACATTGTTCCACATCCTACTTTGCCGGGATCTTAAAAACTTGCAAGTGGCCATCTAGATGCAACAATGGGTCTCTCCTCATCCACAGTGAAGAAGAATGAAGAAAACCAAAGACACACGCAAACAATTAGTCCAAGGAACTGGTACACCATGCAATCCGCAGCCTATATGACTATGATACCAGAAGAACTAGATGGTGCCCAGCTACCACTGTCAACCACTCAGAAGGGGATCTACGTAGGAGATACTGGATAAAGTGGCAGAACAATGTGGAACAAAACTCAAAATCATTGGGGAAAAAAAAAAAAAAACAGAAAACAGTTTTTCTGGCCCAATGGAGCCTGGTGGAACCACTAAGACTATGGCCCCTATCTGCCCTTCGAGTCTGGAATGGAACCCACTCCTGTGGCTTCCAGACAAACAAAAGACAGACATATGAGGTGAACATTTACACTAGGTCCATACACTCCGTGGAGAGAACAATCATGGGAGAATAGAAGGGCTGTGTATACATAGGGAGACAGCTCAGGGGACAGGAGTGCATGGAGGGAAGGACACAGGGAAAATATAGGGAGGAAGTAGGAAGGAAGCTGTTGCATTGTGGGAAATTATAGTCAATGTCATGAGACAAAGTGTATGTGAGCTGCTGTATGGAAAGTGATATTGCTCTGTAAACTTTCACCCAAATGACAATTTAAAAAAAGAAAGAAAGAAAGAAAAAGAAAAAAATGGGAAGATCCTCAACAAGATGTATTGACACAGTGGCTGCAATGATGGGCTCAGGTATATCAAGGATTGTGAGGCTGGTACATGACCAGGTGGTGTTTTGTTCTGTTGTGCACAGGGTCGCTATGAGTCAAAGCTGATTCAACAGCACATACACTCAAGCACATATGAGTCAACAACAACATACTATGTTACATCAATTCCATATCATCCTGATTGTAAAGCAATGGAAACAGGTGCTAATGTTGAAGAAATATTTACAGAAAATACATTTCAATAGAAAAAAGACTATCTAGTAATATTTTTCCCTTCAGAATTGGAAGGAAGATGGACTTTGATTTTATTTTAGCAGAGGAACCACTAAGTCCAGCTGCCAGGGGGAAGGGGAGATAGTTTGAAAACGTCTGATTCAGATGTCCCCAATTCCCCTTCCACAGCTGGCCCAGAAGCAAAACAAAACAAGAAAACCAAACTCACTGCCGTGGAGTCCAACCTGACTCCTGAGTGACCTCTCCTTGGATTTCTGAGGCACAATCACTAGTGAAGTAGATAGCCCAACCTTCCTTCCGAAGACTGGCTGGTGGGTTTGAACCAGGAGCCTTCTGGTTAGTCAAGTACTTTAGGCACTACTACCAGAGCTAAGCAGGATATAGGTCTTTTTGAAAGACTCTGAGCTGGGACTGGCTGTGGGATGGTCTTTGATCCCAGATCATTCAAGACCTCATTTACATTTATATGAACCATTTTCCAATCCCCATGCACCAAAGAACTTCCAGAATAAGTCTTTTATGGCCCTCAGAAGGACTGAGAAATTGTTTTATATGGAGGTGAGTCACCAGACACGTTCTAGCTCTTTGTAGGATCAGAACCCTTCCTGGTTAGATACCTCTACCTCACTCCTGGTAAATCAGAGTGAGTGAAAGTGCTTCCATTTCTGATCACCTCTGATGTCATAAGGAATGTCCACTTGCACCAAAAAAAAAAAAGCAAGTTTTGGTACTAATAAGGCCAGCCAGTCAACATTTAGAAAGCATTCTTTTCATTATTAAACATTAACATAGTCAGAATCAACTCCATAGCAATAGTCTAGGACTATCGGCACATTAATGTTTTTGGAACTAAACAATCCTCTCCACTCTTGAGGGGATGTTATTTAGAAGAAACACTGCAAATGTTATTTGTACCTTAAGCTTAGGGGAGAAATGGCTCTGTGGCCCAGAGACAAAACCTGAAGAAACATAAATCTTTAAGAATTAGTGCATGTAATCAACAGGGGAGTGCCCCTGAGTACGACACCACACTTGTGAAACACTCCATGAGAACTAAGGACACAGCCACTTACACCACCTCCCATGAACCCAGGTATTAGATCACATATTTTAATTACACCTTGGGTCCCTCAAGGAGCCTGAAGGCAGTAAACAGAGCCAGATGCCAATAGTAAATCTCAAAACAGTTAGTCCAACAGCAGTTGAACAAATCCACATGGGACTCTGGATGGTGAAGGGCATGCTGTCTCTCCAACCAGTCTGTGGCACAAAAATCAAGGCAAGTAGCTGAGAGTGGACATTTGGCATTGCCAAGCAGTTCAGCCAGCAGAACACGCAGCTGCCTTGTTGGAATCTCACAAGCAATCCCCAGCGGTGTTTCTTAAAGTGGCCACTCTCTCAAATAATTTGGAGTCAAATTACACAACTTTCTTCC
The DNA here is from genome assembly GCF_000298275.1 of Orycteropus afer afer. Lineage (NCBI taxonomy): Eukaryota > Metazoa > Chordata > Mammalia > Tubulidentata > Orycteropodidae > Orycteropus > Orycteropus afer. Next base: position 5,779,562 of record NW_006921711.1, on the reverse strand, counting down.
CACACCCATTGTAGGTCCCTCTATCCCTCTGCCTGCCGCATAAAGGAGGAGGCATTGCAGCCAGGTTTGTCAAAATATTTTTTTCCCTGCTCCCAAGTGTCTGGCAAAGGTGAATGTACATAATAATAGCACAGAACTCAGCCGGGGGAGAAACTGACATTTCACACATTTGTCAAGATTACCATCAGGCCCCACCTCCAAGATTGCAACATTCACCAATAGACATCATAGTTGTAAAATGTACAATAAATTCCTGGGCCAGCTCATAGCTGAGAGTACTGGCAGAAGAGAGCTGACTGTATCTTTGCTTTTTGATTCTTCCAGTCATTATTACTGGCATTTTAAGTTGGTTATATTGATTTTATAAAATGCGTTGGAATCCTAAAGTCTCTTCCTTGCTTTGCTATTCTCAAAAACACACAGGACCCAAGGCTGCTCCGAGGCCCTTGAGGGCATAACAATTGCCGCTTCAGAGTGCCAGGCGGCCGAGCCAGGGATCCCTCACCTGGCACAGGTCTAGGAGCTCGAAGGTGACGGGAAAGAGGAGGAGGGAAAGGGATCATGTGCCAGGAAGAGGGACCTGTGCTCAACTCCTTCCCCCAGGCGACCCGGAGCCCGCAAGGAAGGAGGGATGGGATTCGCTCCTGTTTACCAAGTCCTAAAGAGCCCTGCTGGCACAGTGGTTAAGGGCCGACTAACCTAAAGGAGCTCTGGTAGCATAGTGCCTAAGGCATTTGACTGCTAACCAGAAGGCTGGCGGTTCAAACCCACCAGCTACTCCTCCGAAGAAAGATTGGGCAATCTACTTCCGTAATGATACTGCCTGGGAAACCCAAGGAGGGGTCGTTATGAGTCCGGTGTGACTCAATGGCAAACAACAACAACAACAACCTAAAGGTCAGTGGTTCGAACCCAGCAGCCAGCTCGGCAGCAGACAGCTGTGGCAGTCTACTTCTGTAAAGATTACAACCTTGGAAACCCACAAGGCAGTTCTATTGGGTCCTTCAGGTTCGTTATGAATTGGAATCCAGTCAATGGCAATGAGGTATCAAGTACTTATCGGTGCCGGAGGTGGAAACTGCCGCTTTCAACCAGAAGATACACAGTTTCCGGCTCCAGTCTAGCAGTGGAAGTCGGAACAAGCACAAATCAACGCAGGGACCTGAGCTCTCCAGCACCCGTCTCAGGGCCAGCCATTCCCTTTGAGGCTCGGTTCTGCACATCCTGCAACACCTCTTTGCTGCCCTGGCCTCTGGTCTCCCGCGGCTCAGGTGGTTCTGCCCTTTGCGAGTTCGATTCCTACCCAGCCCTAACAAGCCGCGGCCGAACGCAGGTCTCCAAGCTCACTAAGGGTAGCAACAACAGAGATAAAAGTGGGCGAGCAGGCGGTGAACCCAGCGGTGCGCCCACAGCCGCGCAAGACTGCAGGGAGGCAGTACCCAAGTGCGCGACCGCGCGGAGCGCTCCCACTCTCGTCCGCAGAAGGCCGGGCCGGAAGCGGCCAAGAGAGGGCGGGAGAGCAGCGAGAGTAGGCCTGAGTTGCCTCTCACCCAGTGCCGTGAGGCTCGCGAGGACAGGTGGGCAGATTGTAGTTGCCCTTATCTGCTCTCTTGAGAGAGAGATACCGGGACCTGCCGGGGGGCGCTGAGTGTCGCCATCCTTGCCCTGTACAATAAGATACCTGACCCCACGGGACAACCCTGGCCACTAACCATTCTGCAACAGAGTCGAGCAAGGGGATTTGCCAAGTTTCTATAAGGTCCGGAGCCCGGGTGCAGGGGTCTTAGCAGCGTGCCGGCCTTTCCGAGGGGGCGCGTCCCTGCGCAGCGCTCCGCCTCTGGCCCCTTGCCATTTTGGGGCGCAGCGCGGGCATATGAGCACATTTGGAGGAACCCACGGGGGCCGAGAGAAAGAAAGGGGGAAGACGCTGCCTCCCCTCGCAGATGAGATGTGGGAAAGTCGAGTGCACCAACTCATGGACCTTTCTACAAGTCGGCCGCGGAAGTCTGTTGCTGGGGACCTGGAAATTTTGGAGGGCACCTCGGTAGTACCTCCGTCCTCCTAGGCCATCTCCCCCGGTCGCCCGACCTTTTTTTCACGCCTGGACGCCCGATTCCTTCGGGTCCCAGAACTCTTCACTCCGAAGCTTCAGATCCGCACTCCCAGACAGGGCACCTGCTCTCCTCCTCCAAACCTTCCAAACTGTTTCTCGGGCCACGAAGACCTCTCTACACTCCTTTCCCAATCTCTCACAGTCGCGCCGGCCTCGCGCAGCCCGGCCATCCCCTCGCACCAGCTCCCTCGCTGGCTTCGATGGCCATTTACCTTTTCTTTTCCTTGTCAGCTGTCATTGTCGTGTGGCCCCTTGAGACGCCGAGCACCTGGATTATCCGACTGCTGGTGGGCTGCAGCCGCTGCTTTAGCTGTGGTCCTCGCCGGGGCGGGTGGAAAAGGTCCTAAGTGCTCACAGGTTCCGAGCGCCCAGCGCAGTCAGGTGGAAGTTTGCGGGAGGCTGGCTAGGTGCGGGGGTAGGGGAGTGGAGAAAGGTGACGGGGAGGAACCTGCGAAGGGAGGCGGGGTCCGGGAAAGAAGTGGGAGGAGGTTGTCAAATGCGAAAAGAGGGCAGCGAGAGGAAAAACCAAAGTTCCTTTTCCTCGAAAAGGAGTGACTTTTCTGGGTTTTCAAGAAAAAAAAGAAGTGGGTAGAACGACTGGAATCCGAAGGAGTCCGAGGTCTGGCGAGCGCGGCCGCTGAGATGACCATACAGTCTCAGGACACTGCCGAGGATTGTACGGCCGCCTCAGGAGAGCTGGGGCGGGAGCGCGGCGGGCGCCGGAGCTGTGCGGCGGGCTGCTCCCAAATGTCCCGCTCCCGCGGCTGCCGACCCACTTTAAAAACTCGGGCGGCCAGTGCGGGGGAGGGCGCACGGGGCGCGGGCGCTGGGGCCAGGGGC
>NW_006921711.1:5744645-5776509 GCF_000298275.1 Orycteropus afer afer | reverse complement strand
GCCCCGCCCCCACCCGCGCCGCGCCGTGCACCCGGCAGCCCACTGCGTCGGGGCCAATGGGGAGGCGAGGCCGCAGCCTGTGCCCTGACCTCGGCCCGCCCCAGGCCCCGGCGCTCCACTCAGGCCCGCGAGAGCGGCCCAACCTCCACAGCCTCCTTCGGCATTTCCAGTAGTTGTTTATGAGGTCCATGGGTGGTGGTTAGCGGTAGCGGGGTGGTACTCTGTGCTGCGGGATGTGCGGGGCTTAGTGGAGGCGAGGAGCAGTTTCCAGGGCTGCTGCGGAGACAGAGAGCTCCATGGCCCCTGTGTCCTCCCACCTCTGCCTTGCCCTTGGAGCGAGGGTAGGGCAGCGTGTGCTGAGGGTCTCGCACCGGGCAGCGCCTGGAAGAGTCGTTCCGCGGTGCCGCGCTCCCACGTCCCTCGCAATCTCTTGAGCAGCCCCTCAGGCCTGTTAGGGATTAATTCTGAGAGCGCCAGCGGCAGCGCGCAGGGCCTGGGAGATGCGCTCTTTTTGGCTAACGCAACTGGTTTTTTCAGTCTGGGAGGATAGGCGGGCAGATCGATGACTTGCTGCCGGTCTAAGAGAAATATTGCAGTCAAATCGAGCTGTTGTAGTGCCAATTTGTCTTATGGGTCGCTTGCGGGGTTAGGCTGGACAGTTTGGTTTCGGCGGAGATAGGGGAGAAGAGAGCAATAGAGCAGGCTGGCCTGCTGCCCGCTGCTCCCTTCAGCCCGCTGCCGCCGCACCGGTACGGGCAAATTCAGAACTGGACAAGTTAGTGTGCCTCTCCATTGTGATCTTGAGGTAAAAGGTAACGGAGTTTGCAGCGTGTCCCCAAATCGCAGGATCAAGAGTCTGCTCTCTGTGTCTCCAGGGTCCTCTTGAAGTCCAAGGAACTGAAGCTACAGGTGTTAGTGTGGGTGCGTAGATCAAAGATCCAAGATCTCAGGGATTTCCCAGCCGCGCATTAAACGTTTTGTCGAACTGGACCAGGCCCCTGAGAACCTCTGTCTTGCGCTGCTCATCTCTACCGGGAATCCCAACCCTATTCACTACCCTGGATGCCAAGATCCTGCAGGGGCATGTCAGGAAGAGAGTGCGAAGAACACAGAACTTAACAGGTGTAAGCTGAAGAGGAAAGAAAGTAACAACCTGAAAATTGGTCTGTGTTGGGATGTGAATACCTCGCTCCACCTCTTTAACCTCGCCACAATTTATGTTAAAATAACTTACACACACCAATATTCTAAATAAATTTTTATCACTGCCATTATACAAAATCAACATGCATTTTCGCCTTATAAGCAGTAAAAGTGGCAGGGATACTTTTCAGTAGCCTTTGGAAAGCAGGATAGGGGATGACGGGGAAAGAATTATGAGAACTGGGGAACCTGACATATTTTCCTAGCACCACTGAGCACTGTATATATTCCAAAATCAAACATCATAGCCCAAGAGTCAAGGGATTCAAGATAGCAGATCTCTCCTAGGAATGATTTCATTGGGTTGATAGTTCTGTCATTTCAGGAATTAGGTGATTTTATACTGTGTTTCTCCAGCTGGCCAGTCATAGACGTTTACTCATCTTAATTAGAAACTCAAATTGGTAGACACAGTTCTTCCTTAATCAACCATAAATGTGCCTCATTGGGACAAGAGTGAAGGACTCAACAGGCACCTCGGTTTCCAAGGCCTCAGAGCCCTTGGCCACCAGAGCTGGGAGGGCCTCTGAGTTGTGGACGGTGCTCCACAAGTCACAAAGCAACACCTCCAATCCAGAGAAGATATTTCAGCAGGGTTGAATTTATGAAATTAGCTTTTTAGATTTTTTTTTTTTAAATAAGCCTGCAAGTTTAGATAGGAAACTTAGGGAGTTGTGAGTTTATGTTAATGGGAGAAGAACAATTTGGAAAAGCAGAGTGAGAATGGTTATATAATATGAAGAATGTAATCAAGGTCACTGAACTGTACCTGTAAAAACTGTTGAATTGGTATATGTTCTGCTGTGTATATTCTCAACAACAAACAAAATTAAATTAAAACAAGAGAAAGCACATCAACCATATTCAAAAGCTTCTTCCCCATGGACAGCCTGCCCATCTTTCTTACTGAGAGTTCACCCTATAAATGAAAGGTCCCCAAGCTAAGATAAACAACTGGATAGATTTTGAGGAAATCCCAGTGCATAACTTTGAAGAGTCTGGGATTTTGCCAGCATCTGAGAGATTCACCAAAGCCTTATATAATTCCCAGAAGGATTGAACTGAGCCTTGCTGAGAGCATAGACAGGGGCCCAATGACTTTTTAAGATTCCTTCCAGGATCCAATTCAACAACCTTAGTAGAAAGGAGCTGACTGTGTGAACCATGAGCAGATTTGTGGCTGAAGATCTCTCGTTTTAGTTTTCAGAACCCATGAAGAACTAAGAGAAGAGTTTTGAAATGTGATGTTGGCAGTAGGGGGGGAGCAAGGAGCTGGGTCTCAGGATTTAGGGGGTCCCTCCTTGGGTTTCCGAGGTGGTATCACTACAGAAGTAGATTGCCCAACCTTCCTTCTGAGGAGTGGCTGGTGAGTTTGAACCTCCAGCTTTCTGGTTAGCAGTCAAATGCCTTAGGTACTACACCACCAGAGATTGCCTTTCATAAACAGTTCTGTGATTTTTATGGAGGAAACAGGTTAAATTTTTGTTTCTACTTGTATTTGTAAGTGCTCACTGATAAGAATCCAGTTTTAAGGAACCATAGTGTGGTAGTTAAGGTTATGTGTCAACTTGGCTGGGTCTGGTTTTGAGTAGCTGGGCAGCTGGATGTAGCATTTTCCATAAGACTGGTAATCAAGTCCATGGTGGAATCCACTGTGATCAGCTGAGTAGCTGCCTTAGGGATGTGGTCTGCTTCCAGTATATAAGAAGCATTGAGAAAGGTCTCTGAGCTTTTTGGCATGCTTGGACCTTGCATTTAGCCAAGTCTTCATTCAGCAGCCTGCCAAGTTGCCTGCTGATCTTGGGACTGTCCTGGACTTGAACTAGTGGCCTTCCATGTTGCTTGATAATCTTGGGACTATGCCATTTTACTTGTCAACCTTGGATTTGTCAGCCTCAGCAGCCAGCAGGTACCTGAGTGAAAAGACACCTCTAGCTCCAGTGGGTTGGGAGCAAGAGGCAGAGCTGAAGCCCATAGTTGAGGGGCCTTCACACCCAGCCCCTAGAGCTGGCACTTTGAATTCAGACTTCTAGCCTCCTAAACTGTACGAGAATAAATCCCTGTTTATTGAAGCCCTTAATTTGTCATATTTCTGTTAGAGTGGCACTAGAGAACCAAAACACACAGCTTCCCCTGCCTCTCACACCTAGATTCAATGACACATGTCTTCCTTTTCTAGTCTAGTGATGAGGTTTTGTTCCTGAAAGGACTTTTATGTTTCTCATATGGTCATTCAACAGATAGTGAAAGAGTAGTTTCTCCATGACCACTGTGCTATATTGCATCAGGCACTAGTTTGGTGGGAAATGGAGTTAGAAGTACCTTTCCTTCAGGATGAGACAATGTCCAGTTGTGCAGACACTGTATTTCTCAGATTATGAGATACATATTGACTCACATTTTAAGGTTTCTGAAATTATTTAATGTAGTGATTATTTCTTTATCTGCTCAAAACTCTTCTTGTTGTTGTTAGGTGCCATTGAGTCATCTCCCACTCATAGCAACCCTGTGCATAGCAGAATGAAACACTGCCCGGTCCTGTGCCAGCCTCATGATCCTTGCTATACCTGAGACCATCATTGTAGCCACTGTGTCAATCCATCTTGTTGAGAGCCTTCACCTTCTTTGTTGACCCTTCACTTTATCAACCATGATATCCTTCTCCAGGGAATGGTTCCTCCTGACAACATGACCAAAGTAAGTGAGACAAAGTCTGGCCATTCTCACTTCCAAGGAGCATTCCAGTTGCCCTTCTTCCAGGACAGATCTGTTAGTCCTTTCAGCAGTCCATGGTACTCTTAGCATTCTTCTCCAACACAACTCAAAACTTCAGCTCTTCTTTGGTCTTCTTTATTCATTGTCCAGCTCTCATATGCATAAGAGGCTTGGGTTAGGCACACCTTAGTCTTCAAGGAGACATCTTTGCTCTTCATCAGTTGAAAGAGGTCTCTTACAGCAGATTTTCCCAATGTAATACATCGTCTGATGTCTTGACTGATGCTTCCATTGGTGTTGAATATAGAACCAAGTAATATGAAGTTCTTGACAACTTCGATCTTTTCTCCATCCATTGTGAAGCTATTTGTTGGACTAATTGTGAGGATTTTTGTTTTCTTTATATTGAGGTGTAATCGATACTTCAGACTGCAGTCTTCAATCTTTATCAGTAAGTGCTTCAAGTCATCCTCATTTTCAGCAAGTGAAGTTGTGTCATCCGCATATCACAGGTTGTTAATGAGCCTTCCTCTAATTGTGATGCCACGTTCTTCTTCATATAATCCAGCTTCTCACATTATTTGCTCAGTATACAAATTGAATATGTACACTGAAAGGATACAACCCTGACACACTCCCTTCCTGATTTTAAACCATGCAGTATCCCTTTGTTCTGTTCCAATGACAGCCTCCTGATCTATGTACAGGTTCTTCATGAGTACAATCAAGTATTCATTCTATCTATCTATCTATCTATCTATCTATCTATCTATCTATCTATCTATCTATTTCTACCACTCTTCTATCAGTTTTTTGTACTGTGATGGCTTACATGTTGCTATGAGGCTGGAGGTTATGTCATTGATATTTCAAATACCTGAAAGTACCATGGACTGCCAGAAGAAAGAACAAATCTGTCTTGGAAGAAGTGCTGCCAGAGTGCTACTTGGAAGCAAGAATGGCCAGACTTTGTCTCACCTACTTTGGTCATGTTTTCAGAAGGGACCAATCCCTGGAGAAGGACATCATACTTGGTAAAGTGGAGAGTCAGCAAAAAAGGGGAAGATCCTGTACAAGATGGATTGACACAGTGGCTGCAGTGAGGGTCTCAAGTACAAGGATTGCATAACCAGGCAATGTTTCTTTCAGTTGTACATAGGGTCGCTATGAGTCAGAGCTGATGGCACCACCACCAACAACATGTGTATATGTGAGTGTGTGTGTGTAAGTGATATACTCTTCAATTTTTTAGTATAAAAATTAAGAGCTAAACCATATAGTCTAAACTATAGATTTTATCCACCACCTGTTAGTCAGTTTGTCATACTGTGGTGACTTGCATGTTGCTTCAATGCTGGGAGGTATGCCACCAGTATTTCAAATACCAGTAGGGTCAACCATGGTTTTAACAGAGCTTTGAGGTTTCAGTGGAATTTCCAGATTAAGAAGAAAGGTCTAGTGATTTACTTCCAAACATTAGTCCATGAAAACCCTATGGATCACAGCAGAATATTGTTCAATGTAATGCTGGAAGATGAATCCCTAGGTATAAAGACATTCAAAATACAATGGACTCTCACTTGCTGACAGTTATGAAGATGGTAGAAGACCAAGCAACATTTAATTCTATTATACATGGGATCATAATGAATTAGAGTAAACTTGACGGCAGCTAACAGCACAGGTATTGTAAGAATTTGGTAGTGGTGGGTGGAGGTGGAAAAAGTGGATGAACAAGCAGAAGCAAACTGGAGTTTCAGAGAAACTAGCCCTTATGTCAGGCTGTTGGGTGGGCCCCCAGCATGGTAAAGAAACACATATGCGGGAAGAATAGTCAATTGAAAGGACATACTGGCCACATCTTACACAGAAAGAGACACAAGCAAAAATGAAGGTGCTACTGTCACTAAAAATGACATTGGATCCCAAATAGCACTGGCCTGGAGCCTAGATTACTAAAGGTAACACTTCTGTGGTATAGCTTTGGTCTTTAATAGGATATTAAGATGTAACTCTGTCTATCTCAATTTCAACTGAAGGTCTGAGACAATAGGTGCCACTACTCCCACTTCCAAGGAGCTCTGTTGGTTAAAGCATCTGACTTCTAACTAAAAGGTCAGCAGTTTGAACCCACCAACCACTTCATGGGAGAAAGTTGAGGAAGTCTGCTTCCCTAAAGATTTACAGCCTCAGAAACCCTATTGGGTAGTTCTACTTTGTCCTATAGGCTCAATATGAGTTGGAATAGACTCAGTGGTAGTGGGTGGGTGGTGGTAGACTTCCGCTTCTAAAATAAAGAACACAAGAAACAGCTTTTGGGAAATGATCTTGCATCTTTTAGTCAATGCCCAGAGTTCCTGGGTGGTGCAAAGAGTTAATGTGCTCAGTTCTAATTGGAAGGTTGGAGATTTCAGAGGCACCTTGGAAGAAAGATCTGGTGATCTACATCTGAAAAATCAGTCACTGTGAACCCTATGGAGCACAGTTCTACTTTGACACACATGAGGGTTGGCATGAGTTGCTGTGGACTTCATAGTAATTGGTTAGCCAATGCCCACTTCAAGGGCATATATGGATTGACATAGAAGAGGACCAGAAGATGATTTCTCTAATCTGGTATGTTGTGCATTCCCCTACCCACACTATAGAGGAAGGGAAGACACTCCTTATCCTTCTCTCCAAGTCCAGGGTTTGGGGCTTAAAAGACACCATGTAGAGAGTTTGATAACTATCCCTTAAAGCTTGAGGGACACAGGAGACTGCCCCCTCGAGAAAGGTTGGCTGAAGTGGTCCATTGCAGCCAACTAGAGGGCTGCACTTGGAAGTTACTTGCTTCCTCATACATCACGGCATGATGCATGTGGCAGGTTGGATTATCTAGATGCAGATTCTAGGGTGGAAATGTGCATGCAGATTTATTAGAGAGTCTTTTGGGAGCAACACCTGTGGGAGGGAGGGGAAGGAAACAGGAATAGGCAGAGAGAAAAGTGGATTTCAAGGCAATCTCAATAAAAGCCTTATCCAACCCTCTGCTAATGTAGTGCCTAAGGCATTTGACTGCTAACCAGAAGGCTGGTGGTTCAGATCCACCAGCCACTCCTCGGAAGGAAGGGTAGGCAATCTACTTCCATAGCGATACTGCCTTGGAAACCCAAGGAAGGGGTCACTATGAGTCAGGTCTGACTCAAGAGCACATAATAACAACAACAACAAGGAATCTGAAAGTGAAATGCCCCATCAGAATTTTCCTAAGGTGGATTGAAGGGACCAGGCTTTATACCTCTCCATTGATCAGTAATTGCCTCAGGCTGCCTTTGGGGAAGAAGTGTGAACTTGGGCAAGTTTGTTCTCTTCAGCAAAGGCTGAATTTCCTGAGAACATTGATAGTAGCTGGGAGGATGTGTCCTTCATTCCCGAAGGGGGATCAGCACGGTGCATCACAGTGTCCAGTATGGTGCATGTGTGCAACCCATAGGACCAGATGTGCAACCCACAGGAGGAATACTGACCTAGGATTTTAAAGGGTATCCTGCCAAGATGAGCTTCTGTAAGGAAACCTCAGTAGAAAAAAATGGAAGTGCAACTGGAGGTAACATCATAGAAAGAGAGAACCTTCTAGAGCTAAGAGGACTAGATTTGGAGGGGACCAGCAAGGGAATAGTCAACAAGTGCAAAAATATGCTCAAGATGGATATGGCTGCAATGGCCAGAGGAAACCAAGGAGAAATTACCACCAAGAAAAAATATATATATATATATATTTTTAAAAGAGACCTTTCTTGCTCCTTATTTTTTGTCTCTCCTACTTTAGAGGGAAGATCCCTGGTGGCATAGTGGCTTAGTGCTTGGCTGCAAATTGAAAGATCAGCGATTTGAACCTACCAGACCCTCTTTGAGAGAAAGTCTACTTCTGTAAAGAGCACAGTCTTGGAAACCCTATGGGGCAATTCTACTCTGTCCTTTAGGTCACGATGAGTCTGAACTGACTCAATAGCAATGGGTGCTAATCAGTACTTTACAGGGGCCACGGCAGGCTAGTATGAAGATCAAGTAGAGATGTGTGATGTCAGGGTAGTTCTAGCAAATCCCATCCTCACCAGCAGTTATGCAAACCAGTCAAGAGGGACAAAGATCACCCACATCTGATGCCAAATTGTGAGGCTAACAACAAATTCCACTCCACACTCCAGCCATACCATATGGATATCTTAGCTTCCCTTCCTTGTTTAGTTCAAATGACGGCTGCCCACAAACCCCTGGCTACAAACTTGGGAGTCCACGTGACTCCCTGCACTTCAGACCAGCCAGCTCTCCCTGCTCCTTTCAGTCCAACAATTCTCTGGAACAACTCACAGAGTTCATAGGAGACATCATACCTGTGATAGCAGCTCTAATATAACAAAAAAGGATGCAAATGAAGAGATGCATAGGGTGATGTCTGGGAGAGGTCACAGTAAGAACTTCTATGTTCCCAGAGAGGTGCACAAGAGGTATATAAAGATAAACCCTTTTACATATACAATACTGTATTATTAGTGATAACAAACATTAATCTGTGGGTAAATAGATGGATAGACAGGCTGAATGATCAGGTATGTCTAGGCAAAAGGAAATACACCCATGACCATATATAAGGTGGGTACCAGGCTCAGGGGCTGCTTTTGCTTTGGGGCAGCTTTATTTTAAGGCCAGGGCCTGAGGTAGGCAGGTGCAGAGTGGTTAAGAACTAAGGGGGACAAACTTGTCTGTCAGTTTGTCATCCTATGGTAGCTTGCATGTTGCTGTGAGGCTGGAAGCTATGCCACTGGTGTTGCAAAATGCCCGCAGGGTTACCCATGGTGGACAGGTTTCAGTGGAGCTTCCAGACTAAGACAGACTCAGAAGAAGGAAGAGGCCATCCACGTCTCAAAGAATTGGCCAGTGAAAATCTTATGAATAGCAGTGAAACACTGTCTGATATATTACTGGAAAACTTTATGAATAGCCCTGAAACATTGTCCAATATAGTGCCAGAAGATGAGGCCATCAGGTTGGAAGGCACTCAAAATTTGGGGAAGAGCTGACTCCTTACAGTAGAGGCAACCTTAACAATATGGATAGAGTAAAGCTTTTGGGACCTCCACTGGCTGATGTGGCATGACTCAAAATGAGTAGAAACAGATGCAAACATCCATTAATAATTGGAACATGGAATTCCATGTATGAATCTAGGAAAATTGGAAGTTGTAAAAAATGAAATGGAATGCGTAAAGATCGATATGCTGGGCATTAGTGAGCTGAAACACACTGTTTTTGGCTATTTTGAATCAGACAACCATATGATCTACAATGCCAGGAATGATAAATTGAAGAGGAATGATGTAGTATTCATCGTCACAGACTGTTTCAAGATCTATCCTAAAGTACAATGCTGTTAGTGATAGGATAATATCCATACACCTATAAGGAAGACCAGTTACTACTACTATTATTCAAATCTATGCACCAACCACCAAAGCCAAGAATGAGGAAATTGAAGATTTCTACCAACTTCTGCAGTCTGAAATTGACCAAATGTGCAATCAAGATGTGTTGATTATCACTGGTGACTGGAATGCAAAAGTTGGAAACAAAGAGGAGTTACCAGTAGTTGGAAAACGTGGCTTTGCTGATAGAAATAATACTGGAGATCACATGATAGAATTTTGCAAATGAACAAATTATTCATTGCAAATATCTTTTTTCAACAACATAAGATTTGGCTATACACATGGACTTCACCTGATGGAGCACACAGGAATCAGACTGACTACATCTGTGGCAAGAGGCAATGGAGAAGTTCAATATCTTTGGCCAAAACAAGGCCAGGAGCAGATTGTGGAACAGACAGTCAACTGCTCACATGCAAGTTCAACTTAAAGTTGAAGACAATAAAAACAAGTCCACAAGAGCCAAAATATGACCTTGATAATATCCCTCCTGAATTTAGAGACCATCTAAAGAATGGATTTGATGCATTGAACACCAGTGATCAAAAACCAGAAGAATTATGGGATGACATCAAGTATATCATCCATGAAGAAAGCAAGAGGTCATTAAAAAGACAAAAAAGGAAGAACAGATCAAAATGGATGTCAGATGAGACTCTGAAACTTGCCCTTGAATGGAGAGTAGCTAAAGCAAATGGAAGAAATGACAAGATAAAAGAACTGAATGGAAGATTTCAAAGACCAGCTTGAGAGGACAAAGCCAATTACTATAATGAAATGTGCAAAGACCTGGAGTTAGAAAACCAAAAGGGAAGAACATGCTCAGCATTCCTCAAGCTGAAAGAACTAAGGAAAAATATTAAGCCTCAAGTTGCAGTTTTGAAAGATGTTATGAGCAAAATTTTGAATGATGCAGGAAACATCAAAAGAAGATGGAGGGAATACACAGAGCCACTGTACCAAAAAGAATTGATTAATGTTCATCCATCTCAGGAGGTGGCATATGATTAAGAATCAATGGTACTGAAGGAAGAAGTCAACATTGCACTGAAGGAATTGGTGAAGAACAAGCCTCCAGGAATTGACAGAATACCCACTGAGATGTTTCAACAAATGGTTGCACTGCTTGTCTATGCCAAGGGATTTGAAAGACAGTTACCTGGCCAACTGACTGGAAGAAATCCATATATGTACCCATTCCAAAGAAAGGTGATCCCACAGAATGTGAAAATTATCAAACAATATCATTAATATCACATGTAAGTAAAATTTTATTGAAGATAATTAAAAAATGTTTGCCACAGTATATTGACAGAGAGCTTTCAGAAATGCAAGCTGGATTCAGAAGAGGACCTGGAACAAGGGATATCATTGCTGATATCAGATGGATCTTAGCTCAAAGCAAAGAATACCAGAAAGATGTTTACTTATGTTTCATCGACTATGCAAAAGCATTCAATTGTGTGGATCATAACAAAGCATGGATAATTGAGAAGAATGGGAATTCCAGAACACTTGATTGTACTCATGAGTAACCTGTATATAGATCAGAAGGCTGTTGTGCAAACAGAACAAGGGGATATTTCATGGTTTAAAATTAAGAAGAGAGTGTGTCAGCGTTGTTGTATTCTTTCACCATACTTATTCAGTTTGTATGGTGAGCAAATAATCCGAGAAACTGGACTATATGAAGAAGAACGTGGCATCAGGATTGGAGGAAGACTCACTAACAACCTGTGATATGCATAGGACACAATTTTGCTTGCTGAAAGTGAAGATGACTTGCACTTGCTGATGAAGATTAAAGACTGTAGTCTGCAGTGTGGATTACACTTCAATATAAAGAAAACAAAAATCTTCACAACTGGTCCAATAAACAGTTTCACAGTGGATGAACAAAATATTGAAGTTTTCAAGGACTTCATATTACTTGGTTCTACAATCAACACCAATGGAAGCAGCAGTCAAGACATCAGATGATGTATTACATTGGGCAAATCTGCTGCAAAAGACCTCTTTCAAGTGATGAAGAGGAAGGATATCTCCTTGAAGACTAGGGTGCACCTGACCCTAGCCATGGTATTTTCAATCATCTCTTGTGCATGTGAGAGCTGGACAATGAATAAGGAAGACCAAAGAAGAGTTGATGCTTTTGAGTTGTGGTGTTGGAGAAGAATGCTGAGAGTACCATGGACTAGAAGAAGTGCAGTAGGAATGTTCCCTGTAAGTGAGAATGGCCAGAGTTTGTCTTACTTAATTTGGCCATTGTCAGAAGGAACCATTCCCTGGAGAAGGATATCATGCTCAGTAAAGTGGAGAGTCAACAAAAAAGGGGAAGGCTCCCAATGAGATGAACTGACACAGTGGCTGCAACAATGGTCTCAGGTATAGCAAGGATGGTGAGGCTGGCACAGGACCAAGCAGTGTTGCATTCTGCTGTGCATAGGGTCACTATGAGTCGCAGATGACTCCATGGCACCTAACAACAAGAATATTTGTATGTGCTGTAAGAATGTCCATATATATAATAGAGCTGACAAGGGGCAAAGTTATGATAACTTCTTAGCCACAGCCCATCACCTTGAGGAAGTGAGTAGTTGGACATGTGGCTCAGGCTTATGGTCATGGGGGGGGGCATCAAGCTTAATTGGCATAACATACTACACAAAAATTTTGTTCAACATCCTACTTTGATGAGTAGTGACGGGGGTCTTAAAAGCTTGCAAGCGGACATCTAGACACAATAATGGGTCTCTTCTTGTACAGAGCAAAGAAGAATGAAGAAAACCAAAGACACATGGGAACAATTAGTCCAAGGGACTAGTGGACCATATAAACCTCAGCCTATACGACCATGAGACCAGAAGAACTAGGTGAGGCCAGACACCACTGTCAACCACTTGGAAAAGGATTAGTGCAGGGATCCTGGACAGAGTGGGAGAACAATGTGGAAAAAAACTCAAAATCATAAAAAGACCAGATTTACTGGTTTGATAGAGCCTGGTGAGACTCCTGAGACAATGGCCCATCAGGTGTGTGGAATTGAACTCACTCCCAGGGCTTCCAGCCAGACAATAGACAGACATATAGGGTGAACATTTACATCAGGTAGATACACTCCTTAGAACACTCAATTATGAGAGAACAGAAGTCCAGTATTTGCACAAGGAGCTAGTTCACCAGGCAGGAATGCATAGGAAAGAAGGACACAGGGAAGAGGTAACTACAGGGAGCAAGTGGGAAGAGAGCTGTTATATTGTTATATTGGAGAATTGCAGTCCATGTTATGAAAGAAAATGTATATGAACTGCTGTATGGAAAATGAATTTGCTCTGTAAATTCTCACCCAAATCACAATAAATTTTTTTTTAAAAAAAGAGCTTCTATATCCCAAACAGGGGCACACTACCCTCTTTGTCAGTGTTGGATTACCCAATAAGAAAGTTAAGTACAGGGTTATTTGTGCTCACTGTCTAATCTATATCCGCTATCTCCCCCTCCCCCAACTTTTGTTCAGTGATCTGCTTCTAGGTATGGCTGGCATCTGTCTCCCTCCCAATCCCCCAGCACCTTCCTACAAAATCAATGCCTCTTTTCAAATCTAAAGTCCTTGACAGGGACAGAATACCCAGCAAGCAAAGTAATCACAGGATTACTTGTGTTTATTTACTAATCTGTAGTGAACAATTTCACACAAGTAAACTTGTGCTTACCTAGTTTATTGGATAATCCACCTCCGCTCTTCAATGCATGGTCACCAACCAGGAAACTTCATGAGAGTCTTAGGGCTCAGGGCTCTTATCGGCTTCACCACATGGTGAAATAGATAACAACATGCTTCTTGAGACTTAGCACTGAGCCCGTAGGTGCTCCCTCTTGGTCTGGTCAGCCCTCATTCATTAGCCTCAGGCATTTTTTGACTACAAAGAACCCAGAACAAAGGCCAAATGGCTTTCCACAAGGTGATTTCACAGCCCACAAGCTCCTGGGTGGCAAATATCTTGGTATCCTCAATGCCTTGCAAGGTACCTAGCATAAAATGGGTGCTCAATAAATGGTGATCAAGTGACTATATGAATGAAGGAACAGATGAACATATCAGTTGAGGTTGTTAGTTGCAAGAAACAGACACCATCTGTCCTTCTTCCTATCTACCCAGGCTTCCAGTCTGAAGGAGGCCTAAGTTACGCAGGGCAGAGCTTTAACTTGGGATGAAACTTGGAGTTTTCATTATAACACTAGACTGAGATTTTATTTAGAAGGAGCAAAGGAATTTTGTTTTTCTTACTTAAGAGTTATTAGAAAAGTCTTGGAACCTAAATGAGGCTTTATGCAAGGTGGCAAAAATAATCCACCAAGTCTTTAAAAGTTTAATGGAAAAAAGGAGTAATGTTGCCTCCTAATTGTACCCTACAAATCCCACAAGGTCAGCACAACTATTTCAGGAGTCTTTGACCCTTTCTAGACTGTGCACAAGGATAATGTCAGAAGTCACAATACTGGTGTCTCTTTGGAAGGGACTCAAGAGTGAGCCCAGGAAGCAGTGACAAGGAAACTGACCCAATTTGTTAAAACTCCTTAGCTGTGGACATCAAGGGAAGTGCTGGAGAATGCCAGGAAGAAAATGGCATCTACGGACAGAACCTGTGGAAAATGTTTCAGTGACTCCCAGAAATAAATGAGGGGGAGATTGCAAGTGGCAAGGAGAGGGCATCCTGCAATAGCCTTTAGGGGCAAGTATCAACCCAATGCATAACTCATTTGCATCTTGAGCCATGCATTTCTTAATCTTATGGTAATGGACATTTTTTTGTTGTTCTTAGTCCCTCAGCTAAGGGGTCCAGTTGCCTACTCAGGACAGGCATGATTTTCTCTCATTTATCAAATCCTTTTTGGCCTCCTTTCTATGTTTGGGGAGTTCCCCACCTTATGAAATGAGCCTTTCTCTCTGTATATACATAAAAATGCCAGATCTCTCTGCATTCCTGAACCTCAGGTATAGACATGTGACCCAGGCTCTGAAAATCAGACTTTGAATCAGAAGCTAGTGATGGAGGAAGTAGGTACCTTGCAGAAAGGGCACCACCTTAGTGAACATGTGAGGCTACGGTAGTGATTCTGGCATCAGCACACAAAGTCTTGAGTTGATGGGTTGCCTGTGTACATTGCAGTCATCTGCGCCTCACTATGGTAGCTATGGTGTTCATAGGTCTTATTCCTGGTTGCTAAACACGTAAGCCTGTTTCTCTAGCCCCTAGAGATTTTTGTGAGTCACTTAGAGTCTTTTAAATGAAGACATTTCCTATTTGAAAGAGGTAGAGATCATTTTTGTTCCTCGCAGCTAAGAATCACTCATTCTTTCACATATATTTGCTCAGCATCTATTGAATGCCCGCTATACACCAGTTGTCTTGTGAGGCATCAATGATACCAAGATCAATGAGGCATGTTCCATTTCTCAAGGAACTCAAAATAAGGTATGAGTTCCTTGAACAACTCATTTTCTATCTCTGGGCCTCGGCTTCTTTTTCATTAAAGGGAGATAGCTGGATCTTTAGAGTTCCTTTAAGCTCTGACATTCAAAAGGTTTATGCATCTCGATCACCACTTGTCTGTCAGTTTGTCATACTGTGGTGGCTTGCATGTTGCTGTGAGGCTGGAGGCTATGCTACTGGTATTTCACATACCAGCAGGGTCACCTGTGGTAGACAGGTTTCAGCGGAGCTTCCAGACTAAGATAGACTCAGAAGAAGGAAGGGCTCATTCACTTCTTAAAGAATTGGCCAGTGAAAACCTTATGAATAGCAAACTGTCTGATATATTACTGGAAAACTTTATGAATAGCTCTGAAACACTGTCCAACATAGTGCAGGAAGATGAGCCCCTCAGGTCAGACACCACTCAATATGATTGGGGAAAATCTGCCTCCTCAGAGTAGAGCTGATCTTAATGATGTGGATGGAGTAAAGCTTTCAGGACCTCCATTTGCTGTTGTGGCACAATTCAAAATGAGAAGAAACAGTTGTAAACATCCATTAATAATCGGAACATGGAATGTACGAAGTAAGACTCTAAGAAAATTGAAAGTTGTCAAAACTGAAATGGAACACACAAAGATCGATATCCTAGACATTAGTAGCTGAAATGGATTGGTTTTGGCCATTTTGAATCAGACAACCATATGATCTACTATGCCGGGAATGAGAAAATAAAGAGGCATGGTGTGGCATCCATTGTCACAAAGAATGTTTTAAGATCTATCCTGCAGCACTGAGATTTTGTTAGGCACTTAGAATCTTTTAAATGAATTCAGTGCTGTCAGTAATAGGATAATACACATATACCTACAAGTAAGGCCAGTAAGTACTACTAGCATTCAAATATATGCACCAACTACCAAAGCCAAAGAAGAAGAAATTGAAGATTTTCACTTCTGCAGTCTGAGATTGACAAAACATGCAATCAAGATGTGTTGATTATTACTGGTGATTGGAGTGCAAAAGTTGGAAAGAAAGAAGAACCATGACAGTTGGAAAGTATGGCCTTGGTGATAGAAAATAATGATGGAGATTGCATGATAGAATTTTGCAAGACCAATGACTTATTCATTGCAAATGCATTTTTTCAACAACATAAACAGTGACTATACACATGGCCTTCACCAGATGGAGCACACGGGAATCAGACTGATTACATCTGTGGAACAAGGCAGTGGAGAAGCTCACTGTCTTCAGCCAAAACAAGGCCTAGAGCTGATTGTGGAACAGACCATCAACTGCTCATATGTAAGTTCAAGTTGAAGCTGAAGACAATTAAAACAAGTCCACAAGAGCCAAAATATGACCTTGATTCCATCCCTCCTGAATTTAGAGGTCATTTAAAGAACAGATTTGACGCATTGAACACCAATGACCAAAAACCAGAGGAATTGTATGATGACATCAAGCACATTATCCATGAAGAAAGCAAAAGGTCATTAAAAAGACAGGAAAGGGAGAAAAGACCAAAATGGATGTCAGAAGAGACTCTGAAACTTGCCTTGAATGGAGAGTAGCTAAAGCAAATGAAAGAAATGACAAGATAAAAGAGCTGAACAGAAGATTTCAAAGAGCAGCTCAAGAAGACAAAGTCAATTATAATGAAATGTGCAAAGGCCTGGAGTTAGAAAACAGAACTGGAATAATACACTCAGCATTTCTCAAGCTGAAGGTACTGAAGAAAATACTCAAGCCTACAGTTGCAATATTGAAAGATTCTATGGGCAAAATATTGAATGATGTGAGAAACATCAAAAGGTGATGGAAGGAATTCACAGTCACTGTACCAAGAAGAATTGGTTGGTGTTCATCCATTTCAGGAGGTGGCATATGATCAAGAACCAATGGTATTGAAGGAAGAAGTAAAAGTTGCACTGAAGGAATTGTCAAAGAACAAGGCTCCCAGAATTGACAGAATACCCACAGAGATGTTTCAACAAATGGATATCACATTGGAAGCACTCACTTGTCTATGCCAAGAAATTTGAAAGACAGATACCTGGCCAATTGACTGGAAGAGATCCATATTTGTATCCAAAGAAAGGTGATCCCATAGAATGTGGAAATTATCAAACAATATCATTAATATCACATGCAAGTAAAATCTTACTGAAGATAATTAAAAAATGCTTGAAGCAATATATTGATAGAGAACTTCCAGAAATGCAAGCTGGATTCAGAAGAGGATGTGGAATGAGGGATATCATTGCTGATGTCAGACGGATCTTGGCTGAAAGCAGAGAATACCAGAAAGATGTTTACTTGTGTTTTATTGACGATGCAAAGGCATTTGATTGTGTGGATCAGAACAACTTGTGTATAACATTGAGAAGAATCTGAATTCCAGAACACTTAATTGTGCTCATGAGGAATCTGTACACAGAGTAGGAGGCTGTTGTTCAAACAGAATAAGGGGATACTGCATGGTTTACAATCAGGAATAGAGTGTGTCAGGGTTGTATCCTCTCACCATACTTATTCAATCTGTATGTTGAGGAAATAATCTGAGAAGATGGACTATATGAAGAACACAGCATCAAGATTGAAGGAAGACTCATTAACAACCTGAGACAGCAGATGACACAACCTTGCTTGCTGAAAAAGAAGATGACTTGAAGCACTTACTAATGAAGATTAAACACTACAGTCTGCAGGATGGATTACACCTCACCATAAAGAAAATAAAAATCCTCACAACTTGACCAGAAAGCAGTATCATGATAAATGGAGAAAAGATTGAAGTTGTCAAAGATTTCATATTGCTTGGTTCCATAATCAACACCAATGGAAGCAGCAGTCAAGACATCAGACAACGTATTGCACTGGGAAAATCTGCTGCAAAAGATCTCTTTAAAGTGCTGAAGAGCAAAGATGTCTCCTTGAAGACTAAGGTGTGCCTAACCCAAACCATTATATTTTCAATCGCCTCATATGTGTGTGAGAGCTGGATAATGAATAAAGAAGACTGAAGAAGAGTTGATGCTTTGGAGTTGGCGAAGAATAATGAAAGTACCATGAACTGTTAAAAGAACTAACAAATCTGTCCTGGAAGAAGTGCAGCCAGAATGCTCCTTGGAAGCAAGAATGGCCAGATTTTGTCTCACCTACATGGTCATGTTGTCAGAAGGGACTATTCCTTGGAGAAGGATATCACGTTTGGTAGCGTGGAGAGACAAAGAAAAAGGGGAAGGC
Source organism: Orycteropus afer afer (assembly GCF_000298275.1). NCBI lineage: Eukaryota > Metazoa > Chordata > Mammalia > Tubulidentata > Orycteropodidae > Orycteropus > Orycteropus afer. Next base: position 5,758,394 of record NW_006921711.1, on the reverse strand, counting down.
CCTCAATAAGATGGATTGACACAGTGGCTGCAACGATGGGCTCCAGCATAGCAAGGATTGTGGGGCTGGCACAGGACCGGGCAATGTTTCATTATGTTTTACATAGGGTCACTATGAGTTGAGGATGATTCAATGGCACCTAACAACAGCAACAACATGCTTCTTGAATTAAATGTGTGGTCTCTGCTCCATTGGCCTAGACTGACAGAGATGTGAGGAAGTGTGTGGATGGCTTAGGGTCAAGTCAGGTACTGTGTCTTCAAGGCTTCCATTTCTTTCATGGGAAACTAACACATGAGACATGCTATCTAGGTAGGTGCTCTGCTAAAATGTGACTCCTCAGGAATTGGTCTAGGGCATCTTTTTGTCTTGCCTTCTCTTGAGCTCCTCATTCATTTAGAGTGATTCTCATGAGAGCCCAAACTGCTCCTGCGGCAGACAACAGAGTCTGCAAGAATGTCTAGCAGGGAGTTTAAGTACTGCAAGAAAATCATAGTACTCATGTCTGGCCCACTCTTCAGGTTTAAATCTTAAAAACACTGATCAAAAAACAAAACAAAACAATAAAATAACCCACTGCCATTGACTCGATTGGACTCATAGTGACCCTTATTGCGTTTCTAAGGCAGTAAATTTTACAAAAGTGGATTGCCCAACCTTCCTTCTGTGGAGTGGCTGGTGGGATTGAACCACCAGCTTTCTGGTTAGCAGTCAAATGCCTCAGGCAATGCACCATCAGAGCTCCTTATATACTCTGATAGAAGTGAAGAAAAAAGGAAAATGGGAGAAAAAGGCCTTATGACCTCAGCAAACTTCTCCCAAGTTATGTCTTTCCAGTGCATCCTCTGAAGATTCAAAGAAGTGATCAGAGGGAGCAAGCTACAACTGTGAGGCTTTAGATATAAGTTAATAGAGAAGGATTGTTTTGGCATTCAAGGGCTCTGGAGACTATAGGAGTTTATTTTTGAAACTAAATATAAAAAGAATGAGGAAAATATCTGCCCCTTTTGTTTGTGATTTCCAGTGGCTGTGTAAGAGTTTTTTGTTTTGTTTTGTTTTTCATATCTTTATCATCCCAGGGAGTGAAGCTGAGTTCCTCTGAAGTGTTGGTGTTAGTGGGGAGGGAATACAGGAAGAGAACCTTCTAAATCACACATACACAAAAATAACAACTTCTAAAACACACATCAACCTACCCCAAAGTGCACTTACCTATACACACACATCCATACACATGTATCTCCCCAGGTGCTAAGCCAAGAGAAGTTCTCACACAAACCTCATGTAAACTTTTCACTTCTCTCAAGTACATACCTCTGTCTTTGCCCTTTGAAGAAAACCAGGGATGCAATGCTGAGTGCAATAAATGTGACTGTAAATACTTAAGATTTTAAATTCCAAGGATTTTCTTTTCCTATGTGTTGTAGTCTGTGCTACATGAATCCTATAGTTGCAAAATCTAGTTATGCTCAGCTCTTGGTGTTAAATCTCAGAGTGTGGACTTAGGGTGAGTCCCTGAGCCCTGCGGTTTTCCACTAAATTTCTTGCCCTGGGTCCCCTTCCTTTTCCAGCCTGTTCCTTCCCTTCTTTATTCTCCCCTCCTCTTATTCCGTTTTCTTTTGCCATTCCTCTTTCCTCATGAACACTTTTTTTTTTTCTTTTTCCTTCAGAAGTTTCTACTCAGTTTAGGATTTCAATGACCAGACTTTTCACAACCATGATCATCACAAAGATAAGACAGCCATTTCCATTGCTGTCTCTGCAAAAGAGACAGCAGAATTGATGAGGCTCCTCTCCACAGGTCTGGCTGGAATGTTTGTGAGGAACTGCAGGGAAAGACAGGTGGGAGATTATGCTCCAGCAAGTTTTAAATCACTCAGGCCTATAAGGAAGAACCCAGCACTGTGCTGGGGTGAGGGATAGTTGAGCCACTAATGCTAACAAGGTATGGCCCAGGGTGCTTAAGAGAAGGGGTCAAGAACAAGTGGATCTCATTTCCCTCCTGTTCCAAAGTTGTTTTGTCAAATGGAACAAATCTTATCTTCCTCATAATGTGGAGGAGTAAATGAGATATCATATGGGAAAACTCTAAAGCCTCATATAAATGTAGGGGCTTGAACTCAACTGAACTGTGCTTGTATGGGCTAAGATGTTCCGGATTGCGGCAGAGCTGGAAGAGGAGACAGTTTAATGATGTCCTTTCCAGCTTTGGGCTTAGAAGTTGGTGTGTCAGAGTACTGCTGAGCCCACTGCATAAGTCAGACTGTGGCTTGGAGTCAGAAGCCTGGAGGTCAGGTTCTGGTCACTCTGCATCTAACAACCATCAGTGCCTTCAACAACTCCCAGTTTCCTTATTTACAAAATGGGAAGAATAATAATTCCTACTTCATAGACTTCCCACTTCACAATAATTCCCACTTCATAGGGACAGGAGCAAATGTAGTACTGTGCCCAAAAGCATCTTATAAACTGTAATACAAAAGTTGGCTAGTAATACTGTATCATTGACATCACAGTGTTGCTTATACCTTAATGGATTTCCAAAGGGAGGGTGTCAGCAAGATAAAATAGTCCTTGAAAGAACTAAAAAGCAAACTAACAATACAAAAACAAACAAACAAACAAAAAATACCATTTAAAAAAAAAAACCTTGAACACTTAAGATAGAAAAATTTAAGGCATTTTAAAACAAGTTTCTATTTTAAATGATCTTAAATAAATTAGTTTGTGTTAAAATTAAGAATCATTTCTTAAATGTCAGGAAAGACTCTTCTCCCTAACAGTTTGCCATAGCTAACTTAGCATACTTCTGAGGGGGGGATGTCTTTCACCTTCCCACCCACTAGGGTAGAGCTGTTTAGATGAACTCCCCCCCTTCTCTCTGAGTACATGGGTGACAACACAGAAAGACTCTGGTGACATTTCTAAAATAAGGTTGAGAGATAGACAGGCAGGGAGGGAGGCAGGGAGTCCTACTTGACAAGAATGGCAGGTTTTTCCACCCTCCTTAGGGGTAGGCCCAGTGGCTAAACCCCCTACCCTATCACCTTGTCACCTCAGAGCAACTATGGGCCCAAGCTTTACACATCAGAGGCATTTACTACTCTGGTCTCACACAGTATTTCCAGGAGGATCTGTCCTTCCTGCTGCCTTTCTCTCCCCCCGCCCCTGAGCCTCCTCTACACAGTGTAGATAGAAACCCCTTCTCTTAGCTCACCTCCTGAAGTATTGGCTATTTATGCTAGGAGCTGGAAATGCCAAAAGGAAGAGTCTATAGAGGAAATAGACATTTGGCCCAGGGCAGAGTCTGTGCCTGTGTCATCTTGGCAGGCTTGAGACATGGGTGCAGGCTGTGCTTGGCACTTCTATTGATCCTACCATGTTCTAGAAGGACCCAAGGCCCTACGTTCCTGGTCATAGGAAGAGAAGCAGTTAGGCCCATTGACTTCCCCATGGTGGCAGCTGAGCCCTCCAGTCCATCAGCACTGCCCTCTTCCACATCACTGGGTCCCTTGACTCCACCTTACCATTAGCCCATAGCTGGCTCCTTATTTAGAGACTGACACAGTCCTATGACAGTGCACAGACACAGCTGCATCTTGCTTTTGAATTATTCTTGAGTACATATGCATTCCCAACACTTGTCCATCAGTTTGTCATACTGTGGTGGCTTGTGTATTGCTGTGAGGCTGGAGGCTATGCCCTAGGTATTTCAAATACCAGCATGGTGCACAGGTTTCAGCAGAGCTTCCAGACTAAGACAGACTAGGAAGGATGGGGCTTTCCACTTATGAAAAATTGGCCATTGAAAATCTTATGAATAGTAGTGAAACAATGTCTGACGTATTACTACACTTCATAATATATACTACATTTTACCAGAATATTTGTCTGATATAGTGCCAGAAGATGAGCCTCTCATGTTGAAAGGCACTCAAAATATGATTGGGGAGAGCTGCCTCCTCAAAGTAGAGCTGACCTTAATGATATGGATGGAGTAAAGCTTTCAGGACTTCCATTTGCTGATGGGGCACAACTCAAGATGGGAAGACACAGTTACAAACATCTGTTAATGATCAGAACGTAGAATGTAAAAAGTATGAATCTAAGAAAATTGGAAGTTGTCAAAAATGAAATGGAACACATTAGTGAGATGTAATGGACTGGTATTGGTCATGTTGAATCAGACAATCATATGGTCTATTATGGCAGGAGTGACAAATTCAAGAGCTATGGTGTCACATTCATCCTCACAGAGAATGTTTTAAGATCTAGCCTGAAGTACAATGCTGTCAGTGATAGGATAATACCCATACACTTACAAGTAAGACTACTAACAGTTAATACTACTAATAACAGTTAACATTAATAACAGTTAAGACTAATAACCAGAAGGCTGGCGGTTCAAACCCACCAGCCACTCCTTGGAAGGAAGGTTGGGCAATCCTACTTCCGTAGTGATACTGCCTCAGAAACCCAAGGAGGGGTCGCTATGAGTCGGGGCTGACTCGACGGCGTATAACAACAACAACAACAAACAACAAGACTAATAACAGTAAATACTACTGTTATTCAAATTTATACAATAACCACTAAAGCCAAAGATGAAGAAATTAATGATTTTTACCAACTTCTGCAGTCTGAAATTGACAAAACATGTAATCAAGATGTGTTGATTATTACTGGTGATTGGCATGCAAAAGTTGGAAACAGAGAAGAATCATCAGTAGTTGGAAAATATGGCCCTGATGATAAAAATGACACCAGAGATTGCACGATAGTATTTTGCAAGACCACAGATTTGTTCATTGCAAATACCTTTTTTATCAACAACACAAACAGCAGCTATAAATGTGGACCTCACCAGATGGAATACACAGGAATTAGACTGACTACATCTGTGGAAAGAGGTGATGGAGAAACTCAATATCTTCAGCCAAACAAGGCCAGGAGATAACTGGGGAATAGATCATAAACTGTTCCTATGCAAGTTCAAGTTGAAGCTGAAGAAAATTAAAACAAATTCATCCACAAAAGCCAAAACACAACCTCAATTATATCCTACCTGAATTTAGAGACCATCTGAAGAACAGATTTGATGCATTGAACACCAATGACCAAAAATGAGACGACTCATGGGATGACATCAAAAGCATCATCTATGAAGAAAGAAAAAGGTCATTAAAAAGACAGGAAAGGAAGAAACAACCAAGATGGATGTCAGAAGGGACTGTGAAACTTGTTCTTGAATGGAGAGTAGTTAAAGTCAATGGAAGAAATGATGAAGCTGAACAGAAGATTTCAAAGGGCAACTCGAGAGGGCAAAGTAAAATATTAAAATGAAATGTGCAAAGACCTGGGGTTAAAAAACAAAATGGGAATAACACACTCAGCATTTCTCAAGCTGAAAATACTGAAGAAAACATTCAAGCCTTGAGTTGCAATGCTGAAGGATTCTAGTGGCAAAATATTGAATGATGCCAGAAACATCAAAAGAAGATGGAAGGAATACACAGAGTTACTGTACCCAAAACAATTGGTTGGTGTTCAACTGTTTTAGGAGGTGGCATATGATCAAGAATCAATGATACTGAATGAAGAAGTCCAAGCTGCACTGAAGGAATTGGCAAAAAACAAGGCTCCAGGAACTGATGGAATACCCAATAAAATGTTTCAACAAGTGGATGCCATGCTAGAGGCACTTACTTGTCTATGCCAAGAAATTTGGAAGACAGTTACCTGGCCAACTGACTGGAAGACATCTATATTTATGCCCATTACAAAGAAAGGTATCCCACAGAATGTGGAAATTATCAAACAATATCATTAATATCACATGGAAGTAAAATTTTAGTGAAGATAATCCAAAACATGATGGCAGTAGTATATTGATAGGCAACTTCCAGAAAATCAAGCTGGATTCAGAAGAGGATGTGGAATGGGCATAGTATTGCTGATGTCAAATGGATCTTGATGGAAAGCAAAGAATACCAGAAAGATATTTACCTGTGTTCTATTGATTATTCAAAGGCATTTGACTGTGTGGATCATGACAAACTATGGATAACATTGCAAAGAATGGGAATTCCAGAACACTTAATTGTGCTCATGAGAAAACTGTACATAGACCAAGAGGCTGTTGTTCAAACAGAACAAGGGGATACTACATGGTTTAAAACCAGAAAGGGTATGAGTCAGGGTTGTATCTTTCACCATATTTATTCAATCTGTATGCTAAGCAAATAATCTGAGAAGCTGGACTATATGAAGAAGAACACAGCATCAGGATTGGAAGAAGAGTCATTAACAAACTGTGTATGGAGATGGCACAACTTTGCTTATTGAAAAGTGAAGATGACTTAAAGAACTTATGATTAAGATCATTCAGTATGGATGACACCTTAACATAAAGAAAACAAAAATCATCATAATTGGACCAATAAGCAGCATCACAATAAATGGAGAAAAGATTGAGGTTGTCAAGGGTTTCATTTTACTTGAATCCACAATCAACACCCATGGAAGCAGAAGTCAAGAAATCAGACATCAGATTGCACTAGGCAAATCTCTTGCAAAAGACTTCTTTAAAGTGTTAAGGAGCAACGGTATCAATTTGAAGACTGAGGTGCACCTAACCCAAGCCATTGTATTTTCAATCACCTCATATATGCATGTGAAAGCTGGACATTGAATAAGGAAGACCAAAGAAGAATTGATGCCTTTGAATTGTGGTGTTGGCAAAGAATACTGAAAATACCATGGACTGCCAGAAGAACAGACTAATCTGTCCTGGAAGAAGTGCAGCCAGCATGCTCCTTGGAGGTGAGAATGGCCAGATTTTTTCTCACTTCCTTTGGTCATGTTGTCAGATGGGACCATTCCCTGGAGAAGGATATCATGCTTGGTGAAGTAGAGGGTCAGCGAAAAAGGGGAAGACCCTTAACAAGATGGATTGACACATTAGCTTCAGTGATGGGCTCAAGTATAGCAAGGGTTGTGAAGATGGCACATGACTGGGCAGTGTTTCATTCTGTTGTACATAGGGTCACTACGAGTCGGAGGTGATTCAAGGGCACCTAACAACAACAACAACACACGTGCCTTCTGCCTATTATACCTCTGCATAGGCTCTCAATTAATATTTACTGGCTGGTAGGTTTTTTTTTTTTTTTTTTTTTTTTTAACCGATTGGATGACAAACTAGTCCCAAGAGATCTGAGTTTGTCCTCCATCATCTTTGGCTTCAGGGGTTTCCAGGATGTCTGGAGTTCTGGGCTTCATGGAAAGAGAAATGGAGAGGTCTATCAACTGATGAATGGATAAACATAATGTGGTATACTCATACTGTAGATTATTAAACCAGAACCAAGTAAGTTGTCATGGAGTCAATTCCAACTCATGGTGACCCCATGTATGTCAGAGTAGAACTAAGCCCCACAAGGTTTTCAATGGATGATTTTTCAGAAGTAGATCATCAGGTCTTTCTTCCTAGGCATCAAATGTGTTAACTGTTTGAACCATCCAAGGACTCCAATGAAATATTGCTTAACCATTAAAACGGGAATGAAGTTCTGCTACATGCTACAATATGAATGAACTTTGAAAATATGCTGAGTGAAAAAAGCCAGACACAAAAGGCCACATATTGTATGATTCCATTCACACGAACTATAGAGAATAGGCAAATTCAGAGATAAAAACTAGATTTATGGTAGCCAGGGCCTGGAGGGAGTGGATGATGGGGAGTAACTGCTAATGGATACCAGGTTTCCACTTCGGGTGATGATAAAGTTCTGGACCTAGATAGTGGTGATGGTTGCACTGAGTTGTATGTTTCAAAATGGTCAGAATGGTAATTTTATGTTATATGGAATTTATGGGGAGCTCTGGTGGCATAATCATCATTTTATTTTATTTTATTTTTTAAAAGGAGAGAGAAATAGAGTGGTCCTATTTGACTGCTAACCAGAAGGTTGGTGGTTCAAACTCAGCAAGTGCTCCATGGAAGGAAGATCGGGTAATCTACTTCCATAAAAATTTACCACCATAGACACTCAGTGGGGGTTGCTATGAGTTGGAATTGACTTGATAGCAGCAAGTTGGTTTGGGTTTTATGATTGTGTTAGGAACATGAGCCTGAGAACTGAAGAGAACACAGGCTTTGGAATCAGACTGATCTGGGCTGACTCCAAGCTCTGTAATTCATCTTTAAGACATGGACAAAAGCCATAACCTCTCTGAGTATCAGGTTCCTTCTCTGTAAAATGGGATGACAACAACTTCAGAAACATGCTAGGCAGATGGAATTTTAAAAGCACACAGGGCTTAGGCACAAAAGTCATCTACATTGCCACCTAAAGTGTATGTGCAGATGGTATCTGCTTCCCACATGTGCATGTTTAAACAAAATGTCCTTTCACTAACCTTGGGCCTGCATGGCTGGGGCTGGGGACAGACAGAGAGACATACTGCTGAAGGAGCACTAATGCTTTTCTTGAAGTATGACAGGCTTTACTTCCCAGTCCATTGACAACAGGAATAGTACCCTTAGTAATAATAAAGACACAGCCAACAATTGAACACCTCCCCAGGGCTTTCTGTTAATCCCACATTCCCCTGTGAGGAATCCAGGGCAAAGTTCTTATCCCTATTCTACTTAAGAGGAAATTGCTTCTGAGATGTAAAGCAACTCAGTAGTGAGGTCAGCAGGCCCAGCTGTTGCTTCCCCTCCCTTGCATGGGGGCTGCCTCAGCAGTGGGGAAGGGCCAAAGGGAATGAGCCTAGTTTTCTCAGTGGGGTCAGTGGTGGTCAGTGACATCCAATTCATGCTGTTTGACCAGAGCCTCATTCATAGCCCAAGAACTGAGGGAAAGAAGCTGGCCAGCACTGGGGATCCATGGTTGAGTTTGGTCTCATTAACCAAATTGTTAACCAGCCACTGTGCAGGTGACATCTCAGTGGCCACAAAGTTCATAGAGGACATTGACTCAAATGATTATTATACAAATCCAACTTGATTGAATTTAGCAAGTGACCACTATAATGAGGAGGTAAGATAAGTAATCATAGTTTTCCTTTGGTATAGCCCTTTGTTTTTTAAAAGTAAATTTTTCTTGAAGGTCTATTACTACTTTCCACTATATCTCTGTGACATAAATAGCATGGATATTCCTATTGGCTTTCTTCAGAAAGATAACACAGAAGAAAAATTAGCATCTTACCCAAGATCACATAGTACATTGAGGTGGGTCAGTGACTAGAATCTTACCTCTTAGTCCAATTCTTAATTTTGATTAGTCTTGTCTCATCATCACTATAGGTTGTTCACACAGCAGCCAGAGACACCTTTAACCCCTTAAATGAGATCACATCACTCCCCTGCTTATACTATACAACAGTTTCCATTAGAAGTAGGCTATAATCCAGGTCCCTTACCTGGCCCATAAGCCCAAAGTGACCCAACTCCTTCTCCCAGCTCCTTTCCTATCCATCTCTCATGCTGTGCCATTTCAGGTGGCTCTATCTCCAGGCCACTGGTCCCTCTCAACACTCTCAGGGGCTTCCCAGATCTCCAGGCTCCCTCTGTCCCACTGCTCTGTTCTTTGTTCACTGAAATAATCTTGTTTGTTTATGTGTTTGATTTCTGTCTCTCACAACTAGAACCTCAACTCCATTAGGGACTTTTTCTTGTTCACACAGCATCCCTAGCACCAAGAATGGTGCCTGGCACATAGATCAATAAAGGTTTTTTGGATGAACAAATTAAGACTATATTACCCTGATAAAAGAAATAGAGGAAAAGTCCTAGGATAAAGATGGAAGAAAAAGAGTTTATTAATGATGCCTTAATGTTTAATTAACAACCCATTGCTTAATTAACTTACACAATATGCCTAATGTATGTGAATAGCTCAAAGAAATAAAAAATCCTCATGAATGGACCAACAAGCAACATCATGATAAATGGAGAAAAGATTGACGTTGGCAGGATTTCATTTTACTTGGATCCACAATCAATGCCCATTGAAGCAGCAGTCAAAAAATCAAATCACATACTGCTTTGGGTGAATCTGCTGCAAAAGACTTCTTTAAAGTGTTAAAGAGCAAAGATGTCACTTGAAGACTAAGGTGCACCTGATACAAGCCATAGTATTTTCAATAGCCTCATATGCATATAAGAGATGGACAATAAATAAAGAAGCTCTCAGAATAACTGATGCATTTGAATTGTGGTATTGTCAAAGATATTGAATGTAACATGGACTGCCAGAAGAATGAACAAATCTGTCTTGGAAGAAGTACAGCCTGAATGCTCCAAAGAGTGACAATGGCCAGATTTCATCTCTTGTATTTTGGTCATGTTGTCAGAAGGGCCAATCCCTAGAGAAGGATATCACGCTTGGTAAAGTAGAGGGCCAGTGAAAAGGGGAAGACCCTCAGCGAAATGAATTGACACAGTGGTTGTGACAATGGGCTCAAGCATGGCAATAACTGTGAGGATGGTGCAGGACCAGGCAGTGTTTTATTCTGTTACACAGGGTCACTTTGAGCTGGAACCAACTCCCTAACAACAACATGTGAATAGCTGCTGTGACAGACTGCACTGGTCTAGTCCATCCACACCCAATCTAACCATCCTGAACCCCAGACCCACTCTCAGCCTACAGATCTAACCAACAAACTAAAGCATTAACTCCAGAGTGGACTCTGACCTTTAATCAGGCCTTAATCCTAGAGCTAATTGTTAGAACTAACATCTTCTCTAACCTTTACCCTGAATGTTGCTATCACCTTAACTTGTTATTCTGTTTGTAATGGAAACCCCAAATGCATAATCACAGTCCCCTCCATCAATGGGCCACCCAGGAGCCAGAAGAGTCCACTCTCCTTCCAATTCTGCCATAACCTGCTAGGCAGTTCGTCCTGGTTTCCTTACTTGGATACTGAGGGTGGAGGTCAGATACTGAGGGTGTCCTAAGGTCAGACACACTGGAAGCTAGAAAAGACCTTAGAGATCATACAGATTAATCTCTTTGCTTTTTTTTTCCATGACAACAACAATGGAAAATATTTCAATTAATAAATATTATCATTTACTATCTATCTGTCCCATCAGTTCTTTGTTCCTTTTCTAGCCCTTTTATGGATCAATTGAGCATTACTTAGCATTCCATTTTACTTCCTCTACTTGCTTTTAAGGCGCTCTGGTGGCATAGTGCCTAAGGCATTTGACTGCTAAACAGAAGGCTGGAAGTTCAAACTCACCAGCCACTCCTCAGAAGGAAGACTGGGCAATCTATTCCCACAGAGAGAGCATTTCAGAAACCCAGGGAGGGGTCGCTATGAGTTGGAACCAACTCCAAGGCAGTGAGTTTGGTTTTTGGTTTATTGGCTTTTAAGAAGAACTTCTTTCTGTTAATTTTTAAGTGTTTGTTCTAGGGATTACAATATGCATCTTTAATTGATCACAGTCTATCTTGAACTCAAGGAGCTCTGGTGGGGCAGTGGTTAAAGCACTTCGCTGCTAACCAAAATGTTGCTGGTTCAAACCATTTGCCGCTCTGCAGAAGAAAGATGAGGCAGTCTGCTTCCATAAAGATTACAGTTTTGCAAACCCTATGAGGGCAGTTCCATTGCTGTATATGGTCACTATTAGTTGGAATTGACTCAATGGCAGTGGGTTTACCTTGAATTTGCATATAAGAATTTAAGGCAATATAATTTCTTTTTAATCTGCCATCTTTGTTCTACTGTTGTCATATATATATATATATACTTTTGCTTTCTTTTTTTTTTTTTTAATTTTTATTGTGATTTGGGTGAAAGTTTACAGAGCAAATTCTATACAGCAGTTCATACATAGTTTGTTTCATGACATTGACTGCAATTCCCCACAATGTAATAGCTCTCTTCCCACTTCCTCCCCATAGTTTCCTCTTCCCTGTGTCCTTCCCTCCCCTGCATTATTGCCCCCTGAGCTGTCTCCCTGTGCATACACTGCCCTTCTGTTCTCCCATGATTGATTGCAGGAGTATATCTACCTGATGTAAATGTTCATCCCATATGCCTGTCTATTGTTTGGATGGAAGCCACTGGCTCAGTTTCAGACCTGCAGGGTAACTAGGGGCCATAGTCTCAGAGGTCTCACCAGGCTCTACCAGACCAACAAACCTGGTCTTTTTATTTTATTTTTTTCTTTTATAATTTTGAGTTTTGTTCCATATTGTTCTCCCACTCTATCTAGAATCTCCTGCACCAGTCCTCCCCCTCCAAGTGGTTGACCGTGGTAGCTGGGCACCATCTAGTTCTTCTGGTCTCATGAGGATCACATAGTGTACCAGTCCCTTGGACTACTTGTTTCCACACATCTTTGCTTTTCTTCATCCTTCTTTGTTCTGGATGAGGAGAGACCCATCATTGCATCTAGATGGCCATTTGCAAGCTTTTAAGACCCCAGTCAGTACTCACCAAAGTAGGATACAGAACAATGTTTTTGTGTAGTATATTATGCCAGTTGAGCTTGTTGTCCCCTGCAACCATGGTCCTGAGTAAGCCTACAGGTCCAACTACTCATTCCCTCAGTGGAGCTGGCTGTGGCCAAGAAGGCACCAGTACCTTTTCTCTTGTCACCTCTACTACACACCTGGACTTTCTTACAGCACATACAAATAAATCTGTAGAAACATCATCTGCCAACTCTGTACATGGTCATGGGCACACTGCCCCTGCCTAGACACACCTGATCATTCGGCCTGCCCACCTATCCGCCTACCCCTAGACCAATGCTTGGCATCACTGACAATATAGTACTGCATATGCAAAAGGATTCATCTTTGTTGTCTGTACCTCCCATGTACCTCTCTTTGTCTTCCTGTTCCTCAATGTCACTGTGTTGATCACTTACTTTTGGTACATTGCCCTTTCTTTCATGCAAATCAATACTTGTCTTTACCTATTTACCAGTGATCCTTCCCCTCACCTCCCATCCCTGGTAACCAACAAAGAAAGCTTCCTTCCATATATAAACTTGTCCTTGACTTTTTACAATAGTGAACTCATACAGCATTTGTTCTTCTGTGATTGACTTACTTCATTCAGGATAATGTCCTCCAAGTTCATCCACATTATGCAGTGTGATAGTTGGAGCTGTGTGTCAACTTGGCTAGACCACAATTCTGTGTGGTTTAAGCAATTGTGATGTGGGTTATTCTCATGAGGAGATCAGATGTATAAGTTTTGAGCAGCCAATCCATTGAAAGGGAGTTTCCCTAGGGGTGTGGCCTGCTTCCAATATATTTATGGACATCTTGTGAAAAGAGACACTCTTCTGTGGATCAGGATCCTGTTGTGCTCCCTACAACTATCTGTGAGTGAACAATCCATCATTCGGCCTGGAGATCTTGGATTCATCATATCTTGGAGTCAACAGCTGGTATACTGCCTGCCAACTTTGAGCTTGTCAGCCCCTGCAGCTGCGTGAGTTGGGAAAAGCCTGCAACTTGTCGTTTGATCCAAGAGGTTGGAATTTCCCAGCTTCTATAAGTGTTGAGGTCAGGTATCAACTTGGCTGGGCAGCTGGTAGTAGTCATTCCCTATATGACTGGCAATCGACTCTGTGATGGGATTTAGGTTAATTCTGTTTGGGCAGGTGGAATGTATCTTGAGTCCTGCCTTGCTGGAGGATATAATTCAAATCACCACCCTTAGCTTCCCTGAGGGTATACCTACGAATCTCCTGGGAAGATTCGC